>NW_006299593.1:2121989-2122256 GCF_000327345.1 Myotis davidii | reverse complement strand
CTGCCCACAGAGCGTCCAGTGTCACATCATCAACAGACACCTTCAGGCTGGAAACACAGCCGCGGGAAGGGCTGCGCCCAGACGCACTCGCTGCCAGGCGCTCCCCGGTCTGGACCAGCCGGGGTGGAAGGATGCTGCGGGTCTCAAAGGCCAGGACCACAAACAGAACCCGGGCGAGCCGCGGCGCCCCTTCCGGACACCGGCTTACCTTCTGCGCGGCGTGGTCTCCATCTCTGCGCTCCCACCGCAGGCTGCAGTTTTTGTTTT
>NW_006299593.1:2120493-2121653 GCF_000327345.1 Myotis davidii | reverse complement strand
GCAGTGCCCCCGCCCGCGCTGCCGCAGTCCTGCCGCCGGGCCTCTGCCCGCGTCCACACCCACACCTCCAGCTGCCCCCACAGCCAAGAGCTAATATGAGGATTCTGTTACGAGGAAGAAAATCTGAAACGTGACCTCCCGTAGAGGATACCACCCTGGGATTTAGAAAAAGAAAAAAAAAGTCTTACACTTGGAATATTTCTTGTCTAGGCGGGACAGCTTGCCTTTAGAAGATAACACTACGAATGGTCTTAACAGCAATTGCCTGACCATTTGAATCCCAAACTGAAAGGATCCCTCTCCTAAATCTGACTGTTTCTGAAGAGAACAACATTGTTGCCCTACCCTCTGGGGGGATGGGCCCAGCTCCCTCCAGTTCTCACTATCTCCTCTTCTCACCTCTCTCCCCTCCCCGCCTTGAGGAACCAGGTACTCAGTGAATGGGGAGCTGGATGGAGAACCAGAATACTTGGTCACAGTCACAAACCTGTCATTAACTAGCTGTGTGACTTCAATAAAGTTACTTAACCTCTCTGGGCCTTATTGTCTTCCTCTGTGAAATGACAGTACTTAAAAGGCGGCTCACATTTCTAGTACTCCTGGCAGTATTTCTCAGAGAGTAGGGACATCAAGTGGCAGCGTAGGCCTTTAGACCCCAATAATCTCCACCAGCTCCCCAAAGCTCCCCTAAATCACTTCTCACTGCAAGTGTTTCTAAAAATGTGATTTCAGGGCAAGTTCAACTTCCAGAAAAGCCAGCGGTCACTGCCCTCAACAAGATTACGGTCCCTCTGCTCCTTCTAGGTTCTGGGACACCACAGTCCTTAGACACCCCCATAAAAATCATCAGACTCCACCGAAATGCTGCTGCAGAATCAGAATCGCCGGAGGTGAGCCCAGGAATCGGTATTAGTGGCAAGCATCCCTAGTGATTCCTTTGCATGCTAACACTCTATGCAAGCTCCTAGAGAGAGAGAGAGAGAGAGAGAGAGAGAGAGAGAGAATGCCTGCCACAGCAACCCTAGAACATTTCTGATGCCAGAGTAAATTGTGTCTTTCTGCTCTAGCTCCTCCAATTCCTCCACCCCCCAGTCTCTGCTCCTTCTCCTCTCCTCTCAAAGCTGCTCACTCATTCTCATTTCATCCTCAGAGTCACTCAG
>NW_006299593.1:2119997-2120408 GCF_000327345.1 Myotis davidii | reverse complement strand
GCCAGCGGGCGGCAGCCCCTCTGCCCACAGAGCGTCCAGTGTCACATCATCAACAGACACCTTCAGGCTGGAAACACAGCCGCGGGAAGGGCTGCGCCCAGACGCACTCGCTGCCAGGCGCTCCCCGGTCTGGACCAGCCGGGGTGGAAGGATGCTGCGGGTCTCAAAGGCCAGGACCACAAACAGAACCCGGGCGAGCCGCGGCGCCCCTTCCGGACACCGGCTTACCTTCTGCGCGGCGTGGTCTCCATCTCTGCGCTCCCACCGCAGGCTGCAGTTTTTGTTTTGTTTCGTTGTTGCTGGGATTTTTCCCCCTTTGGGTCTGCTTAATAAACGCACCCAGCTAATGTGCAGAGCAGCGTCGTCTCGCCATCCCGCAGCCCGCGCCGTCAGAGCTGCCTGCCTGGAACC
>NW_006299593.1:2114110-2119963 GCF_000327345.1 Myotis davidii | reverse complement strand
AATCCCAAGCCGAAAGGATCCCTCTCCTAAATCTGACTGTTTCTGAAGAGAACAACATTGTTGCCCTACCCTCTGGGGGGATGGGCCCAGCTCCCTCCAGTTCTCACTATCTCCTCTTCTCACCTCTCTCCCCTCCCCGCCTTGAGGAACCAGGTACTCAGTGAATGGGGAGCTGGATGGAGAACCAGAATACTTGGTCACAGTCACAAACCTGTCATTAACTAGCTGTGTGACTTCAATAAAGTTACTTAACCTCTCTGGGCCTTATTGTCTTCCTCTGTGAAATGACAGTACTTAAAAGGCGGCTCACATTTCTAGTACTCCTGGCAGTATTTCTCAGAGAGTAGGGACATCAAGTGGCAGCGTAGGCCTTTAGACCCCAATAATCTCCACCAGCTCCCCAAAGCTCCCCTAAATCACTTCTCACTGCAAGTGTTTCTAAAAATGTGATTTCAGGGCAAGTTCAACTTCCAGAAAAGCCAGCGGTCACTGCCCTCAACAAGATTACGGTCCCTCTGCTCCTTCTAGGTTCTGGGACACCACAGTCCTTAGACACCCCCATAAAAATCATCAGACTCCACCGAAATGCTGCTGCAGAATCAGAATCGCCGGAGGTGAGCCCAGGAATCGGTATTAGTGGCAAGCATCCCTAGTGATTCCTTTGCATGCTAACACTCTATGCAAGCTCCTAGAGAGAGAGAGAGAGAGAGAGAGAGAGAGAGAGAGAATGCCTGCCACAGCAACCCTAGAACATTTCTGATGCCAGAGTAAATTGTGTCTTTCTGCTCTAGCTCCTCCAATTCCTCCACCCCCCAGTCTCTGCTCCTTCTCCTCTCAAAGCTGCTCACTCATTCTCATTTCATCCTCAGAATCACTAAGTCCACAAGCACTCTCCCCATTCTCATGTCAAAATCTGCTAGAATTACAAGCAACTCACCCACCAGGACCCGAAGTCTGTCTGGCCAGAACCAGGAAGAGATGTATTTATTGACACACTTTAGTTCGCTGTGCATTATCGTTATGGACTGGTAATATCTGGGAAGTCAGAAACCCCTTCACCAGAGCCCCGAAATCATAGGTATGGTGGGCCCTTTTCTGAAATAAAAGCCCAAAAAGGGAGTAGGGAATTTTTGTTTAGTCCACAAATAGCAGGTTTCATAAATTTCCATCACTCAAAAATGTATTTCCCTGGTGTGTAATTTCATTTTTCAAACTAATAACAGAAAACTCTTGTTGGCTCCTGCCACTGTTCTCAGGGCTTTACATGCATTGTATTCACTTAATCTTCTGAGGGTGGTACTATTATTGCCCCATTTTATAGATGAAGAGACTGAGGCACAGAGAGGTTAGGTAACTTGCCCAGGATTGCACAACGAGTGGGTGGCTGAGCCAGGATTCAAACTCAAGTACTATGGCTTCAGAGCTTATGAGCCCTAACCACTACCCCACACATGGCCTCTTGGAGGAGACAAAATACTGACTTTTAGAAGCCGAACTAGTTCAAGACACTGATAAAGTTGATAAGGCTAATATACTCTCCTTTCCCAAAAAAGTTATTCTGCTCCTCTAGCCAGTAGAGTCTAAAACATAAAATATAAAAATCCCCCCAGTTTCTCCCAGATGCCATCTGAATACGACTTCCGAATATTATGAGTGCTGGAAGAGTAGCACCATCCTGTGGCTTCAGGACTCGTTCAAACGCCAGACAGAAAACAAGACTTTATTATATTCATTTCCATAGTAATTGCCTAGATGGAGTTTTAGTTGATGATCCTGAAGTTCTCTCTCATTCAAGTCCAAACTCACTTTGAAACCCAATGAAAGAAACTATCACTATAGTTGGCTCCGCCGACTGTGCTGGGAAGATCCCTGGTATTCGGAGTCCCCGCTGCTTGGCTTTTCAGTAGGGGCAGGACAGCATAGGAGACTCCATGTCAGACCCAGAAAAATCACATTTAGCTAGGCCCCAGTGGCGAGTCTAAAATCAGACTTTTCTGATTGATTTGCAATAAAATTATTCCTAATATCTTTACAAAACTGTTTCTGGGCAGCAATAATTTGTAAAGGGAGCAGATGGCAGCGTAACAGACACCCACAGTGTTCCCACCTCTTGGTGTTCATGCCCTGGGTAATTCCCTTCCCTTTGGTGCTGGCAGGGCCCGTGGCTTGCTCCTAACTAACAGAATACAGTACAGGGGATGGGATGTCACTTCTGTGATTGTGTTACATAGGATTCTTCACCGTGCTAGCTGACTCTTTTGATTGCTTTCTTGGCTTGAAGGCTTTAAGCAAATAGCCATGTTAGGAAAACTTAAGTGTCAAGGAACTGAGGGTGACATCTGGCCAGATCCTTCCCCAGCCCAGCTTTCAGCTGAGACCCCAGCCCAGACTGCCACCTTGATTTCTGCTTGAGAGAGACCTTGAAGGAGAGGATCCAACCAAACCATGCTCAGGCTCAAGTCCTGCCCCATAGAAACTGAGAAAATAAATGTGTTGTTTTAAGTTGCTATGTTTGTGGTAATTTGTTACACAGCAGTAGATAACTAATAGAGTGTCTTAGCCCTCTGCAGGCCCAGCCAAACTTCTCTCTGGCTTTCCCCAGGGTGTGCCGAAGGAACTGACATTCCAGGGGGTCAGCTCTCAACCAGTGACCATCAAGAGTTCATGGTTAAAGAGACTGGGTCCATGACCCGAGCTGCTGGGAGGTACACCTCTGGGGCATGTGCCTCCGCAGGACGGAGCCCCAGCTGCCCATAGCAGTAACCTGTCAGTCGTGCATCTTTCATAGGCTGCTTCCTTCTGAGTGTCACTTTCCCTCTCCCCTGTTGATGTTTCCTTTCCTCAAGTAATCCATAAATCATGGCCTACTTTTAGGGGAATCCAATTTAAGACAGGAGGTGGGGCCCAGCCAGCGTAGCTCAATGGCTGAGCATCAACCTATGAACCAGAAGGTCACAGTTTGATTCCAGGTCAGGGCACATGCCCAGGTTTCAGGCTCTATCCCCAGTGTGGGACGTGCAGGAGGCAGCTGATCAATGATTCTCTCTCATCGTTGATGTTTCTCTCTCTCTCTCTCTCCCTCTCCCTTCCTTTCTGAAGTCAATTTAAAAAAAAAAAAAAAGGCCGGAAATGCGGGAGAAACTACGCTTTCAGTGCAAGAACAATGATAAAATTCTAAGTCTAGAACTCCTCAAGACCCCACTCTCCCAACAAGCGGAGGTTCAGCCACTCTGTGGCCGTGGCCTGCTGTGGAGAGAGAACTGGGCGTCCAAGGCCTGCAGCTGCAGCCTCCGACTCAGTGACTCCGTGGCCTTAAGAAAGACTCTGCCCCGAGGTCTCACTTCCCAGCTGTAAAGTGAGGGAACAGTGCTTACCGTCTTTTTTGGGCTGAGTTGTGTCCCCACAAAATCCCTATATTGAAGAGCTAACCCCTGGTACCTCAGAATGTGACTTTATTTGGAGTTTGGTCTTAAAACAGATAAGTAATGAGATAATTAAAGAATTTTAAATAAGGTCATATGAGTGGGCCCTAATCCAATAGAATGGGTGTCTATAAGAAGGAACATGGACACAGACTGGCACAGAGGGAAGATCACATACAGACACAGGGAGGGGACAGTCGTCCCAGCCAAGGAGAGCGGCGTCAGAAGATTGTACCTCGATCCCTTGATCTCAGATACATTTCTGTTGTTCAAGCCATCCGGCCTGTGGTACCTTGTGATGGCAGCCCTAGAAAACTCAGCTAATCTCCCACCACCCAGGACTGCCCGGCAAACAAAACGGGACACCAAATGGAAGTATTAACAGTCTGATTACTGATTAAAATGAAATAACCAGCAGCTGTAACCCCAGCCCCAGGAGGGAAGAGCCAGGCAGGGCAGTGAGTCCTCACATGCAGTTGATGGAGAAGCCCCAGGCTCTAGACTCCAGTGTCTAGGCCCGTGATGGCGAACCTTTTGAGCTCGGCGTGTCAGCATTTTGAAAAACCTGAACTTAACTCTGGTGCTGTGTCACATATAGAAATTTTTTGATCTTTGCAACCATAGTAAAACAAAGACTTATATTTTTGATATTTATTTTATATATTTAAATGCCATTTAACAAAGAAAAATCAACCAAAGAAATGAGTTCGCGTGTCACCTCTGATACGTGTGTCATAGGTTCGCCATCACTGGTCTAGGCAGTGGTTCTCAACCTTCTGGCCCTTTAAATACAGTTCCTCATGTTGTGACCCAGCCATAAAACTATTTTCATTGCTACTTCATAACTGTAATGTTGCTACTGTTATGAATCACAATGTAGATATCTGATATGCAGGATGGTCTTAGGCGACCCCTGTGAAAGGGTCGTTCCACCACCAAAGGGGTCTCGACCCACTGGTCTAGAGGAAAGGCAACTCTTGTTACAAAGTGGCAAAGGACTTGGCTGAATTGTGCTTTCAGTGTTTTGTAGAAGGCAGAACTTGCAAGTGATGAAATTGGATATTTAGCAGAGTAGATTTCTAAGCAAACTATTGAAGGTGCAACTGGGGTCCCTCTTACTGCTTATAGTAAAATGGAAGAGGAAAGAGATGAATTAAAGAATTTTTAAACAAAAAGGAACCCAAACTTGCAGATTTGGGACATTCTCAGCCCACCTATATTGCAGAAGGTGAGAAAGCTTGCTCTGAAGAGAGCATTAAGGGTATAGCTGGACAACCATTTGGTCAAGAGATCATGGGGACAACTTCTGGACTTAATCAGCCATCTCAAAAGAAGCCAGGAATAGAGATGGGATTATACCAGCATGATACTGTCAGTTTGAACTAAAGGGGACGGAGAAAACAGGCCAGAATGAAGGCAGGTGTTGGACTTCCTGGATTCTACAGAACCAGACCATAGAATCATCTGGTTGTAAACATGCACTACTCTACAAGGAGGCAATTCAGAGATCATCAGGGCTGCTGCTCTGACCACAGGCCCAGGAGGCAAGTCTATTTCCTCCAGGTTTCAGAGGGCAGGGCCATCACTGCAGAGACCTCTTTGTGTGGGGGAGAGGGGGGAGGAGGGGAGTAGGAAGGGCGAGGTGCAGCCAACCCAGGGCTCCTGGAAGGTGGGATGTTGAGCCAAAGGGGATTATTGTGAAGCCATAAGATCTAATGGAACTTGCCTGTCTAGTGTTGAGGCCTGCATGGGACCCATCATCCTTTATTCGTACCTATTTCCCTTTTGGAATGGGAATGTCTATCCTATGCCTATTCACCATTGCATTTGGAAACACATAGCTTGTCTGGTCTCCCGGGATCACAGCTGGAGGAGTCCTGCCTCTGGATGAATCATACCCAGAGTCGTACCCAAGTGATATACATACTTAGATGAGACTTTGGACCTCAGACTTTAGAGTTGATGCCAGAATGAGTTAAGGTTTCTGGGGCTATTGCAATGGAATGAATGTATTTTACATGTTATAAGAACATGAGTTTGGGGAATTAGGGGCAGAATGCTATGGACTGAATTGTGTTCCCCCTGCCCCCCCAAAAAATATTCATATGTTGAAGCCCTAACCCCCAGTGTGACTACTTGGAGACCATTAAAGTTAAATAAGGTTCTAAGGGTGGGACCTTAATCCTATAGAATCCGTGTCCTTATAAGAAGAGGAAGAGAGGCCAGAGCTTGCTCACTCACACTAGCTCTCTACTATGTGAAGCCACAGAGAGAAGGCAGCTGTCTGCTACCCAGAAACCAAACCTCCTCATCCTTGATCTTAGATTTCCCAGTCTCCAGAACTTTGAGAAATAAATTTCTATTGTTTAAGCCACTCAGGCTATGGTATTTTTTATAGCAGCCCAAGCTAACTAATACATGTTTTGTGCCC
>NW_006299593.1:2108935-2113624 GCF_000327345.1 Myotis davidii | reverse complement strand
AGGGCCATCACTGCGGAGACCTCTTTGTGTGGGGGAGGGGAGGCAGGCGGGGAGTAGGAGGGGCGTGATACTGCCAACCCAGGGCTCCTGGAAGGTGGGATGTTGAGCCAAAGGGGATTATTGTGAAGCCATAAGATCTAATGGAACTTGCCTGTCTAGTGTTGAGGCCTGCATGGGACCCATCATCCTTTATTCGTACCTATTTCCCTTTTGGAATGGGAATGTCTATCCTATGCCTATTCACCATTGCATTTGGAAACACATAGCTTGTCTGGTCTCCCGGGATCACAGCTGGAGGAGTCCTGCCTCTGGATGAATCATACCCAGAGTCGTACCCAAGTGATATACATACTTAGATGAGACTTTGGACCTCAGACTTTAGAGTTGATGCCAGAATGAGTTAAGGTTTCTGGGGCTATTGCAATGGAATGAATGTATTTTACATGTTATAAGAACATGAGTTTGGGGAATTAGGGGCAGAATGCTATGGACTGAATTGTGTTCCCCCTGCCCCCCCAAAAAATATTCATATGTTGAAGCCCTAACCCCCAATGTGACTACTTGGAGACCATTCAGGTTAAATGAGGCTCTAAGAGTGGGACCTTAATCCAATAGAATCCATGTCCTTATAAGAAGAGGAAGAGAGTCCAGTGCTTGCTCACTCACACTAGCTCCCTACAGAGAGCTAGTGTAAAGCCACAGAGAGAAGGCAGCTGTCTGCTACCAAGAAACCAAACCTCCTAGTCCTTGATCTTAGATTTCCCAGTCTCCAGAACTTCGAGAAATCAATTTCTATTGTTTAAGCCACTCAGGCTATGGTATTTTTTATAGCAGCCCAAGCTAACTAATACATGTTTTGTGCCCTGTTTCCCCATTGATAAGACAGGGATAATCGTGGCTACCTATGAGGACAGTTGTGAAGAAAGTTAACCTAGGAAAATATGGAGGGCAGAACCCAGCATACTTTAAGTGCTATGTCTCTTTGAGGAACTGTTATAAAAATGAAGACTGCCTCTATGCTCAAGGTGCTTGGAGTCCAGCTTGCACAGGTGCCATAGGGCCTTAGCTAGGTATTGAGCTAACCCGGAAAATTCTCACTCCCATTGGCTAATAGTTACAACTCCACATTCTTCAAGCTTTAATTTGTATTCCTCTTAAAGGTTAATTTTCCCGGGAAAGGTTAGCAGTCACTTATTTCTCAGGTAATGAAAACAGATGGAATGAAAGATATTAGATGTAGGACCTGAGAGGATGAGGACAGAGACCACTGGAGGGCTGAAGAATAAGAATGCAAGCTGAAGGCCCTGAAGCCTATTTCTTCAAAGCATGAAATTAAGGAGAAAGTACAGTTGAGTAGATTTGTAACAAGCAAGGCCATTTAAAGGGTAATGGTAAACTTTGAATTATCACACACACAGAAAAAATCATTAAAGACTCCAAAACTACAATTTATTTGTCTGCAGAATATAGACCTGCACCAGTTTTTTCACTTTTCATATTTGGAACCTGAAACACAGAAGAGAGTTTATTGTAAATGCTAAAGATAAGAACAGACAGGTCACAAAAGAAATATCTAAAAGTTTGTTCATTTCATTAATAATCAAAGATGTTTGCATTAAAGACATCATTTTCACCCAGTAAAAATCTATCATTTTAATAGATCCTACTGTTGGCAAGGATATGATGAATTCAGCACTCTCACATAGATGATAGTATTATAAATTAGCACCATGCACTAAGTCATAGATTGTACCTACCATGGCTCAGGAGTTGTACTTCTGGGAATCCATCCTTTAAAAAAAATACAGAAAGAGTGAAACACATTTGGTTATTTGCCCTGTTTATGAGAACAAAAACCTGAAAACAAATATCTGTCTATTAGAAAACTGTCCAATTTAATGAGCCATTAAGACTTGTAATAGCCCTGACCAGTTTGGCTCAGTGGATAGAGCACTGGCCTGCGGACTGAAGGGTCGGGTTCGAGTCTGGTCAAGGGCATGTACCTTGGCTGTGGGCACATCCCCAGTGGGGGGGGTGCAGGAGGCAGCTGATTGATGTTTCTCTCTCATCGATGTTTCTAACTCTCTATCCCTCTCCTTCCTCAATAAAATATATTTAAAAAAAAAAAAAGACTTGTAATAAAGACCATATATTAACCTCTAAACATGCCAATGGTAGAATAAGGAAAAACAGAACACACAATGTTATCTACCCCATGGTAATTTCTTAACTCAGTTGTATAGAAAAAAAATATTTGAAAGCATTTTAGAATATATCCATCAGCAGTTTTACTAAGATCATTTTGTATCCTCTCAATTTTCTGAAATCTCAACTTGAAGAAAAAACAAATGCATGACTAAAAAAATAAACTCACTTAAATGATGGTCAGGCAGTCTGTATATCAGAACTTACATGTGTGTCACTGTGGATAATAAAATGCCAAATGCTTTAACTTAGGTTAAAGTTCTTATTTATTTCCTAGTCCCCTCTCATTCACATTTCAAGGGTGAGTTTTGTCAGAATGAAAGGCTGTTACAGGATTTAACACTATTTCCCACATCCCACTGACTCGCTAAGTATTGGGCAAGTTACATAAACTTCTGTCCCTTAGTTTCCTGACATGTACAATGGATATAATTGTCTGTACATCACAAGTTGGTTACAAAACTTAATAGGTTAATAGATACCATCTTCCAGGAACAGTGTCTGGCACAACGTAAGTATCAACAACTATTTTTCCCCCTGACCTCGATGAAGCCTTTTCACTATCCATGTGATCAAGCTTTCTTTTTTTGAGTTCAAAGTTAGCTTTAGACATTTTACTTTAAAAGTTTTTATATAATCTAGAAGGTTTTAAACCTAAGAGACAAATTTATGTAATATTGTGTTTACTTGAAGGGTTAAAGGGTAATTTAATCTTACCAGCCTATAGTCTAGTAGTATATTATGTATCATTGTCTTAGTGTTTTTCTTAAGTGTTTCCTGGAAAATCCAAAAAGGTAATATTTAAGCATCAGAATATGAAAACTTAAATTTTATTAATGTTGTCCGATTCTCACAGCTCATTAAAAAGAAAAGCCTGTTGGCCTCATCTAAGTCAATGCATTACAGGACCAAGAAGAGTGTGGTCTGAGGAACAGAAACCCAGCTTGCTGCCCAACTGCTTTAATAAGGCAGGTGCACTCCTGTTGTTGGGGGTGTTACCGGATAATTTGACATATTACCCAATGTACTTTTCCCTCCATCTAGTCCTTGGATCTTAGATTTCCCTCATCCACTCAGTCAAGACTTGGGGTTGGGATGGGTGGCAGCAATAGAGGAGAATGGCAAGAATTGGATGGAAGTTTCCCTCAAAGGTAGAGGCTGGCCTTCCTTGGACAGACAGCACTTTGGGTTAGCAGAAAACCAAATGCTAAGGCCACCTAAGCTAGTACTTGAGGGAGGTCAATGTGTCCTTCCACCTTTCCCCCTTATTCTAATCCTGGGCTGGGCTATCCAGAATAGGTCAAGGGCCATTACATGTCAGAGAAATAAAAAGAAAGCATTGGCTTTCTCAAATTATGCTCACTGACAGGGTTAGGAGCACAAACCAGGTAGAGTTCTTGCCAAACACACTTCACACACATACACATGCATGCACACACAATATACCAAAACCCACTTCCATGATTGATTTGACCTTTTGTCCTCATAGAAAAATTAGAGTTCCAACAAACTCCCTCTCTTATTTTTGCAAAGAAATAGAAATTTGTCTATCCGCTAACTTTTTAAAAATCTTCATCAGATTTGGCTTTAAGAGTCTTCCTTGGGTGCTGGTTCGATCTCCTCCCAAGTAGCTGCAGCCTCAGGAATCCTCCACCTGAATCACTCCAAAGTCAGATGGATCCCATCCTGCATGTCCCAGATCTCACCGTTCCAATGTTCCAGAGAGGACGACCAGCATCCGTATCATCACAGCCCCAAACCCTCGGTGCCCAAAGTTCAGAAGACACAATAATACCCCTGAGCCAAATGCAACCACTGGCACAACGCCCTTGGTCTGGGGCTGCAAGTTAAATGCCTAAACTGGTGAAGTAATAGGGGGTGGTGGAGACCAACAAACCAGAGAACACCCACCCCACCAAAAAGGAAGTTCAGTTTTTTAACTACTCTGTTGGCTAAACTTATCAGAACATGGCCCCTAGGCTACCAGTGAACACTGGGGCAGACAAAAGTGCTTCCTAAGGAAAAGCCTAGGCGGAAGACAGAAGGATAGATGCTTCCGGGCTTTCCCTGGGTGATGATAAATTAATCCCAACTCATTCCAGAGCTTAAAATGCCATTAGAAGAAATGTCTGCAGCGATTGCTTTCACACGGAGATGACCACAACCTGCAGAGGAAGTAGTAGAAATCTACCACCCACACAGCTTTCCTTCTCTGAGAAACGCTTTCCCAGGACTGCTGCCCGGACAGGCCAGGATTTAGAAGTGTGTGGTGGGGGTTTCATAATAGACACCATGTTTATCCATCTCTCTCTGTCCAGAGCTCCTCTGACCCAGCACAATTGGCACCTCACCCCAACACTGAAGGTGGCCTTTGTACAGGGACACAACCTCCATAGCATCACAGGCCACTCTGAACAAAATTCAGAGTCTTGCGTGATGTGAAATGCCCACATCCTAGCCATGCATGACAACAGAAGGAGTAAG
>NW_006299593.1:2107515-2108921 GCF_000327345.1 Myotis davidii | reverse complement strand
GAAGGTGGCCTTTGTACAGGGACACAACCTCCACAGGATCACAGGCCACTCTGAACAAAATTTAGAGTCTTGCGTATGAGAAATGCCCACATCCTAGCCACGCATGACAACAGAAGGAGTAAACAATGGTGGTTTATTCAACATCTTGCCGCCCAGCAATGCCCAGTCCCCAAATAGCAAGATCTGACACCTGCAAGTCCAATTCTAAATGAGTCTCATCTGGACCTTGACATTAATCCCTATCCCACCCCGGCCAGATGCTGTGGCATCACCTGGCCCACAGCCCTCTCCATCTACACACATACTTGCTGATTCAGTCCCCCAAGTGAACCTACCCTCCCCTGAGAAATTAATCTCCATTCCTACCATCAGCAGATCTTATGTACTTCGTTTGGAATTTTGCCTCTCAGGAATGTTGCTGATCTTGCATAGCCTGTTCAGACACATCCCCAAATCCCAAAATATGACCATCTCTGCCAGCATCCGGAGTCCACTCCTCAAATCCTCTCCAAGGGCAAGAAGGGCTAAGTGGGACATCAGGTTGGCAACTTACTTTTAAATGGGCCAGGAAAAACATTCTTTGTACTGTACTTGCAAGTTTTCTATAAGTGGATTATTGTTTCAGAATAAATGTTTTTATTTTTAAAAATGATTTGAACATTAAAGTATAAGAAACCCTTGACAAAACTGATGAAATCCTAGAACACTTCTGCAAAAAATGACTCTCTATATTCAGGCCTTAGAGAGCACACAGAAGTTATAGGCATATATTGAAAATCCAAAATTTATGAATTCTTTGTTTATTTTAAGAACGAGAGGCCCGATACATGAAATTTGTGGGGTCTGGAGGCTCCCTCAGTCCAGCCCGTGCCCTCTCGCAATCCAGGACCCCTCATTCCTAATTGCCTGCCTGCTTGGCTTGACACTCTTCAGCACCTGCTGTGGAGGTGGGAGAGAGGCTCCCACCACTGCTCCCCAGCTGTGAACCTGGCTTCTGGCTGAGCATCTGCCCCCTGGTGGTCTGTGCACATCATAGTGACCAGTCATTCTGGTTGTTCCACCTTAACAGTCACTGGGCTTTTATTATATAGACTAGAGGCCCAGTGCATGAAATTCATGCACTCGGCAGGGGGCAGGGGGAGGGGTCTCTCAGCCCAGCCTGTGCCCTCTCGCAGTCCAGAAGCCCTTGGGTGGGGGAGTGCTCAGCCAGAGTTGGACATCCTTAGAGCTGCCGTGGAGGCTGTGAGCTCAGCTTCTGGCTGAGTGGCACTCCCCTTGTGAGAGCGCACTGACCACCAGGGGGCAGCTCCTGCATTGAGCATCTGCCCCCTGGTGGTCAGTGTGCATCATAGGGAGTGGTTGAGCAGCCTTAGCATATCATTAGCATATTACACTTTGATTGGTTG
>NW_006299593.1:2106819-2107441 GCF_000327345.1 Myotis davidii | reverse complement strand
ATTAAACCTGGTTATCTAAAAGACTAAAAATGAAGTGTTTTGTTCCCTTTGTAAAAGAAATTTTCAATCAGAACTTTTGTTTCCTACTAGAAAAAGTTAATCCCTACTTTAAATCAATTTACTAGAAATGGCCTATCTCCAGGATCACTTATCCTTGGAAGACATGGGTCTCCTATACGTCCTTGCTGCTGGTGTCACCAGCATAGGCTTGCTCTGCTATGAGGCCCAACAGGACTAGCAGAAACGGAACAGCCGGTTAGCTCACCATGAGAATGACATGGTGATGCCCACCTGATAAGCATCAGTGGGGATTAAATGCAAGTAAGATTCTAGCCTTACTACTCTAGTACATATTAAAACTTACATTTGTGGAAGCATTACTGTTATTAACTTAGATAGCCAGGTTCAAGTTTCAGTTCAGGTCAGATCTACATTCTTTTCTTTCATTCTCAGTCATTTGCTGTCAGCTCATGTAGTAGCAACAGGAATTCTGTCTCCTAAGGGTTGATTGGCAAGGGAAGGTTTATATCTCAAATGGCCCAGAATTTGAAAATCTAGACGAAGCATGTGCACAAATGGAGTACTTAGAAAAGAGTAATCAAATCAGAAATGGTAACCAAAG
>NW_006299593.1:2092679-2106783 GCF_000327345.1 Myotis davidii | reverse complement strand
AACCTGAGTGGAGCATCGGTGAGAGGCACGTGAGAAAACCCTGAACACTTGCTGCAAACACAGCTAAAGTGTGGCTCATTGTTGATTGCTCACCAATCAATGCTGATTGCTCGCCAATCAATGTGATTGCTCATGGTGCATCAAGCAGACTTAATAATGTATGTGCAATTGAACATTGACATGCCAGGTACTGTGCTAGACACTTCACTGGCATGATGCCATTTGAACCTCACAGTTATCTTACATACAGGGTAGATACAATTATCCTTCCCATTCTACAGATGAGCAAACTGAGGACTGGGGAGATTCAGATTCAGTAGCTCACCCAAGGTCACATAGCTAGGAAGTGGTAGAACCAGGGTTTCAACCTCAGCATTCTATCTCTAAAACCTGCACTCAACTGCTATTCGAAATGGCCTCCCATCACCAACCACCACTTGTGACTCCACAGCCCCGTTTTCCCATATATCAGACTAAGCAACTTGCTTGGTACAGTACATTTAGTTCTAGATTCCCACAAGACTTTCATATTTCAATAGCAATCGTATCGTTGGATGGAGTAAGGGGTCTCATTTGTGTAACACTGAAAACACAGCAAGGACCAAAAGTCCACCTTCTAGACTTGGAGAAGCCGGCTGCTATTTCGAGTGGCTTCTTAGCTGGGCAGAGTAATAAGAGCTGTTACAATAAACTCCTTGTTATTAATTAGGAAATGCTGCCTTATAACAAGGCCAATTTTTTAAGTTATGCATGTGCACATGAGTGTGCGTGTGTGTACATGCTTGTATATGCTGTGACCATGCAGCTTTATGTATGGCGATCTAGCTCTTATTTCTTTTTTGAGAGACCTCAGAGTCCAGAAAACCTTTTGATATATTAATGAGGGTCATAAAAAATAAGCTGAGGTCTATGATAAGTGGTTCTGGAGGAGTTGGCTTCCCCTTGGGCTGCTTACCGGTTCATTTGGGGACATAATAATAGATCTTCCAAACTAGCCAACTCCCTCTCCCAACCTAGGTGCTTTCACAAAATGAACTTGTTTCAATAATGGTTCATCATAAAAAAATACCACACACCTCAAGGGAAGCATTCTGAAATTTTTTTTTTAATCTATATTGCAATTTAAGAAGAAAGGTTTTACCATACTCCTGGTAGCGGAGTAACTCCAGTTGTAGACATCATGCTCTGACGACAAGTGCATGCTGGTTCGCCACTGCCACCATCTGCCCAGGGCCCTTCCTCCTCATTCTTCAAGCCCACATCACAGCCAGCACATTGAGTGCTGTTCCTCAATTGCTCTTTAGCCGTGGATATACGTGGTTCGGAAGTACTGTTTATATAGTTCTGATGATCTGGGTTTGGTTTCTAGAAATCATATTTTTAGTTGTCAAACGCTATGACAGTCAGATTTTGAAGATTTAAATCAATATATTTCAAAATTGTAATGGATGACATTTCATTTAAGTTATAAGGGCAATTCTTAAGTTATGGAGAGAAAAATCATTGCTCAATGGACTGTATTTTGTTCTTCCCTAACCTTAAAATGTTGTGTAATGGGCCACTGCATTTAAAATATTATAGCAACATGGAACAGATCCTGTACTTTAATGAAAACAGCATAAAACTAAGCGCTTCTGTTACACAATAAACATACAAGAAAAAAACTAAGGCAGCCACTTGTGTATCTGCAAACTATGGCCATGCTAAACCCAACTATCCAATTTGGCCAGTAGGACAATCCATTCCTGTAGAATGTGTCCTTCCGGTCATCACCTAAGAAGGACTAATATACAAGAAAAAAAAAACACCCCAGAAAGTACAATTACGCACCTGGCTGTTTCTGCCCTAAGCTGACAGAATGATTGCTTCTCTTCTGCTGTCTGTCCTTCTGTCGCTAAACATGGGCCCACGGCTACTTGGAAAAGTCCTTTACTGGCTCTAACAGCTTTTCTTCTCCCTTTGGGTTTAACCTTTCCTTCCAGTCTCAGACTTCCAGGCTGAATGGACGTGAAGTTTGCCACTTCCCTCTGCGTAGACTCCAGATTTTTGGCAATAACACACCCGCAATCCCCTACCAGCTGGCTTCCAGCCATTCCTATTCCACACCTCAAATGCTGGACCTGGTTGCCTTTCCTGAGCTCTCTGTGCTCCTCCCACTACTTCCCACCCCCAGATTTTCAAGATTCCCCCATCCCCAACTTTAGGACCCATCTTGCTTCTCTACTACCTTCCTACCACCTTCTCTCTGATGGCTCCTCCTTCCTCCTGTCAATAATTTCACTTAGGCCTTTCCTCTCTTCGTATTTTACCTCCCCTGATGACGAATGCATTCTCTGGCTTTCAAGGTTTGCCTCTCCATGGAATGAGCCCATAAAATCAACCCCCTGCCTTCCACTGCCTAATGGACACTTCTGAGCCATGCATTCTGAGGACAGTGGTGACGTTATGGTGCTTCGCAGATTGCAAAGAAGGTTCATTTGATTGCTGTCTGCAGGCGATTGCTGGGCTCTCCAGCAGGGCTGTCCTTTAGGGAGGACCTTTCCCAAGGGAGACCCCTTTGGGATAGAAATGCCTCTTCCTTTCTAGGACCTGTCTGATGTTTTTCTTGCTGAAGAGAAGCCACCACCACAGTGTGGGCTTATGGGAGCCTCCTCTCATGACCCAGCTGTCAAGGTTCTATGAAAGATTCAGCATTTAGGAGCTCAGGGCCCAGGGCAGTGACAGAAGGTGTAGAGATGGTCGGGAACGTGGCTCCAAATCTTACACAGACTTACACTCAGGCCCTGCTCCTGACATTTCTTAACCACGTGGCCTTTAACTGTATGTTGTGTGCTTCCTCTATAAAATGAGGACCATAGATAGCTCAGAGGGTTGTTATAAACTAACTGGAATGTATACATAAATTGCCTGGCACATACAGGGTCAATAAATGATAGATCTCATTGCTCTAACTTCCTAAACCTTTACCTCGGACTCTTTGGCTCTTCCCAAAACATCACCGAGGACTCGTATGTATTCAGTTGCACCTTTAAGAATATCAACTTTGCTAGGCTTCCTGCTTTGAGGAAGAAATGGCACCAATGCCTTCAGTTTGGAAAAACCACGGTTGAGATTTTTTATCTGGAAAACAAAAAGGCACAGTGAGAACAGAGAAGCTAATTTGTACAGACATCCCCCCAAACCACAGAAGGGGGCTTTGAAGGCTCCCTTCCACAGCTCTCTAGTCTGGGTGGGGCATCTAAGCAGGCACATGCCACAGAGTCACCACTTCACCTTTCCTTCCAGTCTCAGTCTTCCAGGCTCAATGGACTTGAAGTTTGCCACAGAAAGCGATTCCTTCCTGGTGGGAAGGCCCACACAAAATGCAAAATATTGGATCCGAATCTTGTTTGAGGGCCACATCATCACAGCAGATCACAGGGTTATTTTCATGAAGAGTCTAGTGTCTGGTAAAATCATGTTTCTCCACTCTTGCAAGTTTCCCAGTAAGTCTTTTACTCTTCCTTGGTCCTTTCTCCTTTTTTTTTTCCCAAAGCTCCTAGTTGATTCACCGGGGCTACATTTCTAAGGGGCAGATGGCAGCCACCTGGGGCAGTGGCCCCAACTGCTCCCACAGCAGGTCCTCCAGCACCTCGGCCCGGCGGGGTGCCCAGGAACAGGCCCCAGCAGAACTTCTTCCTCAGTCCCAGCTTAAATGTGCGCCCCTGCCTCTTCCACCATTCACCCTCCCCAGGATCCTCTTCTGCTGCAACCCAACCTACAGAGGCTGCAACTGAACCAAAGGAGACGGATCTGACAAGTTTGGGTTTCATTACAAATACCAAAAGCTACCAGTAGATGCCGCTCCTACTACGGCCCACGGGACCATTCGGGTTGGTGATGCAGCGCGAACCCAGCCTGACTGAGAAATGGGCGCTTTCTCTAATTTGTCAGGAGATTAACTGGGAGTGTGGTGCACACTGCGACATTGGGGAAGGGGAGGTGGGGTTGTTTGTTTTTGTTTGTTTGTTTAAAGAGTAACTTCCTTGCCGAAACCGGTTTGGCTCAGTGGATAGAGCGTCGGCCTGCGGACTGAAGGGTCCCAGGTTCGATTCCGGTCAGGGGCATGTACCTGGGTTGCGGCCACGTCCCCAGTGGGAGATGTGCAGGAGGCAGCTGATCGATGTCTCTCTCTCATCGATGTTTCTAACTCTCTATCTATCTCTCTCCCTTCCTCTCTGTAAAAAAATCAATAAAATATATTTAAAAAAAAAAAAAGAGTAACTTCCTTTAGGCCCCACGCACGCCATGTGTGCTTGGAGACAGAGACGCAGAGCGCAGGGACAAGGGATGGCGAGAGGCCTGCGCGCCCCAAGCGCCCACCAGCGCACTCGGTTGTAAGATGTAAGCGCAACTCGGGAGCTCTAAACTTTCAAAAGCATCTGCCAAGGGGGGACATTCCTGAAGTTGTCAGGGGCCTCCTCAGCTCCGCGGGCGTCTTAGCACCAGTTCAGGGGGGTAGGCATGTGAGGTACCCATCCCGGTGGCGGCGAGTGAGCAGCTGGACCAGGGTGGCGGGTAACCAGGCCACTGTCATGCACCCTGGCCAGGACACAGCCGGCCCTCAGGAGGCCGACGCTCCTCGGGGGGGCCCCACGGTTGGCCAGCGAGTGGGTGCACTGGGGCCTGACCAGGTGTTGGGAGCTGGTAGCGGGGATGGGGGCGGGGAGAGGGGAGAAAGTCATTCCTGTCCTGGTGCCGGTCCTGGGGTGGCCTCGGGGACCCGCGCGGGGCAGGGCGCTCACCCTTTCGCGCTCCTTGGCGTTGGCCACGCGCCGTCGCTCCAGCACCAGCTGCCGGTCCTCGGTGGACGAGTAGCCGCCCGAGGGCAGCCGCTTGAGCCGGCAGATGGCGGCCAGCTGGGGCAGTGGCCCGAACTGCTCCCGCAGCAGGTCCTCCAGCACCTCGGCCTTCGGGGTGACGAGCAAGCCGGGCACCATGTCCATGGCTGCGCGCTGGACCGGAGCCGCCCGGGCCTTGGGCCTCTTATCTCTTATCCGGGGCACCTGGGGCCGCACGAGGCCCGCGGGCCGCGGGGGCGGGGCCTGGACCACCTGCGCCCATAAGCCTGCCCGCCGCGGGCACACCGGGTCCCGCTCTGGAAGCTGCATCTCTCTCTGTGTACAGTGGGGCCTTGACTTACGAGTGTCCTGACTAACGAGTTTTTTGAGATACCAGCTGACTCTCGCAGATTTTTTGCTTTGAGTTGACAGAGTAATTTGAGTTAACGAGCTCCTTAACGAGCTCGGTCTCGGAACGAATTAAACTCGTAAGTCAAGGCCCCACTGTATACAGTTAGATAGGTATGTTTTACAAAGCATTTCATACTGTTATTTCCACTTCCAATCCAACACCTCAGGTTTCTCCCGAGTGTCCCCCTTTTCTTATTTGTAACTTCCCTCTTTCTTTAAGAATATACATTTTAATACATATTTATATTTTCTAAAATATACTTTTGTTTGCTCTAAGTTCATTTTGAGGCAGATAGAGGGCAACAGGAGCCAAATGTGTGGGAATGAGGCCGAAAATGGAGATAGTTTACCCATTTTCTCAACTTTCCTTGAGGATCAAAGAGGACATGATTGACATGGTTCTATTTTTACCGCCAAGCCCTAGAGTGGACCAGCTGGTGTGTATCAGGAACCCAGTGTAAGAACCTTATTCTTTCACTAGAGGCCCAGTGCACAAATTCCTTCACGGGTGGGGTCCCTCGGGGTGGCCTGTGGAGATCGGGCTCAGCTCATGCCCCCAGACTCGCAGCCCAGCAGCCCCGCCTGGCACCCCACCTTGGTTTAGAGCCACCCCCTCCACCTGCTCCACCATCCCCCGTGGTCCTGCTCTCATTGGGGCCCATGCGGCCAGCAGCACCTCCAGGGTCGCCCAGGCCCACCATGGTCTGTGTCGCCCCTGGTGGTCAGCGCAGGTCATAGCGAGTGGTTAAAATCCTGGTCTCCCTGTGGAACGACTGCTCGAGGAGACAATTTGCATATTAGGCTTTAATTACATAGGATATTTGCTCCCCTCCCTCAACTTTCTGGCCTCTTGGCTGTTAGAGTCCTCCATTGAACCACCTGTTCTGAGGGAGAGCAGTCTGAGCTGAGTTGTTACACCTGATAGGGACTTAGTGCCAATACCTGGCCATCACCCAATAATGCAATGGTCTAACCAAGAGTTTATTTCTCCTTCCTCTAACAGTGTGAAAGGCATAGGTCAGCAGTGCATCTCTGCCCATCATGGTCACTTAGGGACTTAGATTCTTTCCAAGGCATGCTCCTCCATCATTGCTCAAAAATGGAGCTGGTGCCCAGCAGGGACCAAACCTTGAAGCAACAAAGTCCCAGGCCATTCACCACAATCAAGGTGCAGAGCAGGGTCAGAAACTCTTCTAGGTGTACCAGCTAGAGGCCAAGGAATTTGGCCAGCTAGAGTTCAGGGTTTTAGGTGCTAACACGAGCTTTGGGAGGATTGAAGGAACGGGGGAGCTCTGAGTCAAGAACACACATGACCAAACCTATAGACCAGGGAGCAAGGAGCCATTGCTCCTGCAGCTGCCACTCAACCCCCCAAAGCTGGGAAGGGGCCACCCTCCCTGTGCAGAGACGGTCCTCACCTCCGGGCTTGCCCACAGGAAATAGACAAAAGGGCAGGGAGGTGTGCGCTGCCTCACTTCCACGCTAGGAAGCTCGCACAAGTGTTTCTAATTACATCACCTTAATTGGCATCCAGAAGCCCGGGTATAAGGAGTTCGTGGAAAATGGAGCAATGAGAAAAGGCAGCCTGGAATAGGGGGGTGAGGATGGGGATTGAGAGAGCCCATCCATCTTTTTTTTTTTAATATATTTTATTGATTTTTTACAGAGAGGAAGGGAGAGAGATAGAGAGTTAGAAACATCGACCAGCTGCCTCCTGCACATCCCCCACTGGGGAAGTGCCCGCAACCAAGGTACATGCCCTTGACCGGAATCGAACCCGGGACCCTTCAGTCCGCAGGCCGACGCTCTATCCACTGAGCCAAACCGGTTTCGGCGAGCCCATCCATCTTATCTTCCACCATGAGACACAGACATTGCTCCTTGCTCCATCTCATGCCCAACATGTTCACCTCATCAATCTTTGCCTGTTCCTTGCCCTGAGGCTCCACTGAGAGGAGCCTTCCCTCCTATATCTGCCATCCTGAGTGCACTCAGCAGCCTCCCCATCACCCCAACCAGACCAAGGCTCAGACACAACTCCCTTAATCTCCTTTGCTCAGTCAAGACACAAAAGAACTGCTAAAAAGCAACTTTAGTAAGAGCATACAAAGAAAGACATTTTTAACAGGATCAAAAACTTCAAAGAGACATGTCTACATTGCCCAGAATTCCTGTCCAAATTAACTTGGCAATGTTACTCATAATCACATAAATTTGTATTGTTATCTATAATAATAAAAGCATAATATGCTAATTAGGCCAGAGATCCTTCCGGACGACCTTCCAGATGAAGCCGGGGCTGCAAGGGAAGCCCGGGTCCCGGGTGCCACAGGGAAACTGGTGCCAACCGCCGGGGAAAGGAAGGCCTACTCTTGCATGGGTTTCATGCATCGGGCCTCTGGTTTTTACATAGTATGTACTATTTTATCTCACTACTAGAGGCCCGATGCACGAAATTTGTGCAAGGGCTTGGCCCCTACTGCCTTGGCAGCTGCCTCTGCCTTAGCCCCCGCCCACCACGGCTTCGTCCAGAAGGTCGTCCGAAAGGCTGTCCAGAAGGATGTCTGGTCTAATTAGCATATTATGCATTTATTATTATATATATCCCTGGGAATCAGACTTAACGCCCATTGTACAGATGAGAAAATTGATGCCGGAGAAGTTGAATGACGAGCCACGGTCATGCTGCTGGTCAGTGGCACAGCCAAGCCTAGAACTCAGATTTGCTGCCTCCACTGTAGTTCTTTCTCCTCGAGGTCTGAGTGGCCTCCTCCCTAAATCAGTGGGCCCAGCCCCCTCCCCCCTGCCCCCCACGCTTCCAGTTGACTTGGTCCATTGACAAGCAGAGCCTTAAGAGAGCAGCAGGGTCTGTGAAACATGCCCCACATTCACTTCCCCTGAGGCTCTTCCTCCTCCACCCACACTGGGCATGAGCTGGGGTTAATCTTGGCCACATCACCGGCAGGGTTAACGGTGGGTCAGAAGTGCTCTTTGCCAAAAGTAGAGAAGAGGAACAGACCCACAGGCGTTGTCCCCAGGAAGCTTCAGCAGGTGCAGAGAGATGCCTGGCAGCCTCCACGCAGGGGTAGGTGGAAGCTTACAGCCCCACGGGCTGTGGGGCCTCACAGAAGAACTGAGACTTAAACAGGACCCCAGGGTTAGTCGCAGGTCAGGTGGAAGAGCTGCTGTATCACAGGACCGTTGGACAAGTCACTCAAACTCTAGGCCTCATCTTGCCACCTGTAAAGTGGAGATTTTACTAGAACCTTCCTCAGAGTTGTAGTGAGGAGTCGATTTGGTCACTGGCATAACAGTAACAGCTGATGTTGCACAGAGGGATCTGTGGGCCATGCACCACTCTAAACTTGTATACAAGAACTTTCTTAATCCACACAACAGCCTCAAGGGGGGGGGGGGGGGGGACTCTAATATTTTCACAGAAGAACAACTGAGACACAAAAGTCAGGTAGAAAGGGGCAAAGCTGGGGTTGGACCCAGACAGTCTGGCCACAGAACTTGGGTCTCTAACCACCAATCTCTCCTGCTTCACGTAATTCCCACTGTCCTGTAAGTGATGGCTACAGCAGCAGAGATGATTTATGAGCCAGACAGAACGTCCAGAAATTCAGCTATTGTACAGATAAACCCTAAGGCACTCATGCAGAGGGATGTTCTGAGCACCAGTGCAAACGCTGCAGTCAGAGCTGGCGGAGAGGACGCTGAAGCACAGGGCTCAGTTCCCGCGGCCTGGTAGCGAGATATTAAGAAAGGCCCATTGGGGCCACCCCAAAGACAGCCTGGAGTCCCTCTTCAAGGTGGGAATGGGAAACGCTTGTCAGATATAAGAAGGGTAAGATTATAACAAAAGCAGGACTTAGGGGAGAGCGAAGAAGCAGTGGGGCGCGGGCTGCTTTGGGGGAGACAGGGGGAACTAAGAGGCGAACGTGTGCTGCGAAGACCCTTGTCCTGCAGGAGGAAGCCGTCTGAGGCCCGGCAGGTCGCTTTTCTATCTTAAATCCCCTTCCCACGAGCGACCCAGGCCTCCTTACTCTTCTGTGGTTTTTCCTGGGGTCTGGGGCCTTCACTGACCGTGGGGTTGGTTGGCTTTGAGCTGCGGGAATTGCTGGCAGCAGATAGAGTTAGAGTGACTTATAAGTGGCCCTTCTAAGTGAGAACAATACAAAAGGAGAGGGGCTTTCTAGCAGGCATGGTGTAGGCACACGGGGGGACTGGGCCAAAGCCCAGGCCTAAATCTGGGTACAGTGTCTGGGAACAAGTGTTAGTAGAGGACACTCAGAACTGCTGACGATAACATGGGCACATTTTCCTCTAAACTAGTGACTTTCCTCATCCTCAAAATGCTGAGACATCTTCCAGAATGTGTTCACTCTCCGGACGGAGAAGTTGTCCCCTGCCCCCAGAAAAGCAGGCCTGGGAGGTCATTTCATGACAGCAAAGAAGTCTGCGCCCTCTTCCCCCTCGGCCAGAGCCAGGCTCTCCCCTAAGTCACAGTGTGAGAGCCCAGCCTCCATCAGGTTGGGTCCCTGTACCCAGAAAGACTGGAAACCATGGCTCTGGGAGAAGAGGCTGTGGGCATCAAGGTGCCAACAGCACAGCCCGTGTGGTGACAGTTGTCTGTCACAGCCTGCTACTGCCGCCAACACAATCCATGGTCACCACCAGGGGCAGCTGTATGGGGTTTCCACAGCAGAGACAGGGTGGGGCAGGCCCTCCAGGGTGAGAGCTGGCCACTTCCTCCAGGATAGCTGAGGACTTCACTCCGGCTCCTCAGATGGCTCCACTCAGTCTGCAGACAACTCGGTTCCTCTGCCATGCTGACTCCCTCTTGGGGAAATTGCAGCTTTCAGAACCTCCCTGGGAAGAGAGACAGGCCAGCCCAGGCATGAGAATTGACTCTGGAGTGAGCAGGAGAGAATCCTTCAGGTTTATTAATGGGTCCCTGTCCCGTTACCTTTGGCCCACAGGCTGTGGTTGGCTGGATTGATGATGCAGAGCTGCCTGCTACTCCAGACTGTCACCTCCCTCAGGCTTCAAGCTCCACAGACTCCTTGCTGTGGCTGTGAGGGGCTGAGTCTCCCTGCCTCCTGCTAGAATACCAACTACACGAGGGCTGGGACTTTTATCTGTTTGTTTCACTGTTGAATCCCAGAAACCTAGAAGAGTGCCTGGTACACAGTAAAGGCACAAGAAATATTCCTTGATTGAATGAATATTGATAAAAAGCAAAATTCTTCAAGTAGATTTAGAGGTTATGAATCCTTAGACATAAAACAAAGAAACTCTGAAATATATAAATCAAAAGCTTTATAAATACAAGACTGTGATAAAATGATACACATAGATTAATGTTAAACATGCAAGAGTTTTCTTTTAATCCTCTTAGAGAAATTGATAGGTTGGGCAGACAAATTATAAATGAAGGATATACGTAGAACATCTAAATAATAGCAATCACAAGCCTAATGTAATAAATATGCCCATGGAACATTTATAAAAAGCGAGCATATACAAGACCAAAAGAAAATCACAGTAAATTCCAAAAAAATCAGGACATATTCTTTAACACTGGCTGCTATTTTATTTAGTATAAGACAGGAAAATCCTAAAAATAAAAATACACACATTCATGTCTGTTTTTCTCCAAAAATCTACTATAATGACAGTGAAGAAATAAAAACAGGAAAAACACAGGATGACAAAGAATGGGAGAAGAATCGATAGCAGACAAGGCATTTCAACAACATTTGGAAGCTGGGAGTGAATGGGTGGGTGGTAGCTGACTCAGCAAAACTGAGAAAATGGAACTCTACCACAGTAGTAGTGTCTGAAGAGGGGTAGTGAATAAAAATCAGGACAACTCGGTGAACTCAGAACTCAGAAATACCTGTTACCTCTGAAGGCAGGGGTGCAGGGCAGACTGAAAACAGAAGAACTGGCTTACCCATCTCCTCCTCTACCTTCAGTAACCAGGCAACACCCCACTGCCTACATTGCAGAAGGGCGGTTTATATCCAGGGAGGTCTGCACAGCCAGACTGAAGCAGGGAGCTTCAGGAGCCTCTATATATGAAACAGGGAGCTGCCTGGCCCCCTTCTCCCTCTGGGCCCATAGACTGCTAGCCGCTCAGCTTCTATTTCCCAGGCCAAATATTGAAGAATTTCTTTCTGAGGAGTGTATTACCCTGGTGTTACTGGATGGGGTCTGGGCCTGGGGTGGGTCTGCCTAGGGCCTGCTAGTAGTGTGCGGGTCCTTGACTTTGTATAGGAAAGATTTCACAGCTTGGTCCAGGTGGCTTTTGAGAGTATATTTTGTAAAGCTGGGGACAGTGAAATAAAGGGAGGATTTAAGGTAGAAGAGGCAGCAGGAGAGGAAAAGTCAGAGAATAGGGGGCCTTAGAGACTGGGTTAGGGGATTAGCCCAGGGCAAGCTGCCACTGACCGCTGCTCCCCTGGTTGCAAGTCTTGTGGGATCCCCTGGAGTTTAGGAGAAAAACAGCAGAGATACAAGGAGTGGGTGTGCTCTTGCGAGAGAGCACGCCATGGATCCTTTGTCTTGAGGCTTCTTATCTTGCTTTGGCCAGAATCCTAGGGGAGGTCTCAGAGGAGGTTCTTAGCAAATAGTCATTAGCTTTTCAGGTGTTGTCCTTCAATGTGTTGATTCATCACACACATTGTGAAAACCTTGTGATTCGTTAGCTGGATGTAAATTGCTCATATTTTTGGCCTTGTTTAATTATATTGTCCCAGTTTCCCTTATTCCACTTGTCAAGGAATCTCCCTAGCTTCCTACTATCCTGACTCACTTGGAGGAACTGCAATCAGAAATGCAGGGATACTCTGATGACAGATGCAGCTAGCCACTTCATGCCCTTCCGTAGAACCCACCAATCACCAAGCTTGTCCCATGAAGACCTAAAAACTTTTGAAAAACTTAGAGACTTGCCCTGCTAGATAACCAAACATATTATAAAACTACAATAATTAAAACAATGTGTTTCCCGTAAAGGAAAAGGGAATTCATTGGAATGCAATCAAGGGTCCAGAAACGAACTTGTGCATTTCGTATTTGAAAAAGTTGGCTTTTCAAGTGAGTGAAAAAGAGTATGTTATCATTTAATGATATTTGAGAAAATTCCAGATGGCTTAGTAATATAAATGTAAAAAATAAAGCTATATAAAAGTGGTAGAAGAAATACAGCAAAATGTTATTTCAATCCTGGGGTAGAGGAGGGGTCTCTAAGATTAATAAAAAGCTAAGAAGCCATGATAGAAAAGGCCAAAAAGAAAATATGAATGCACACAGATTAAAGTCTGATTCAACCAAAGATATCATAAAAGATAAATATATTTCCATTTCTGATCAAAGGAGTAACTGGACCAGCCCTTTGCTGTAAGCAACTAGAAAACTGGACAAAATGCATGAAACAATTATTTTCAGACATTGGACAACAGAGCAAAACTGCGATTCAAGCTCCTGGATGGGGAAGCAGACCGGATGGGCCCACAGCACCCCAGGGTCCTTCCTTGACACTCTTTTCAGACCACAGTGCAGGGAAGAGGGCCCACAGGGTCATGACAGTCTCACTAAGCTGGAGAGAGGAAAGTGGGAGTTTGGGGAGACAGAGAGTGCTTGAATCTGGGAAGGAGTACAAAGGGGAGGGAGCTGTGCAGTGAAAGCACTCCAGGAATGTTAAGGTTCCCTCTGCATGCATAGGGTGGGGGGACACCACAAGGCAGGGCAAAGAACTGCTCAGAAATTCTTATTCTGAGCTGAGCTGGCAGAAAGCTGAGTCCCAGGAAGGGGGGATGGGGTCCCAAGACGAGGCCAAAGCCAGAGAGTGTAACAGTCTGAAGACAAGACAAGACCAGCCACCGGAGAGAAAGAAGGTTTTCCAGTGGTTTAAGGGCCTGGAAAGATCCAGCCCAGGTCATCTGCTGCAAAGGAAATGCAGGGGACACCTGGGGTGGCCATGACTTGTTTCAGGAGAAGGGACACCGGGGAAGGAGAACCGATCCCAGGAGAAGAGCGTGTGGCGGCTGTCGCAGAGACAAGTACGAAGCTTCTGCTCATCCACAGTGTTTATTGAAGACCTGCCGTCGGACAGGCCTGCGCTGGTTGCTGCAGCGGATACAGAAGCACAGCAAGGCTCTTGCCTTGAGAAGCTGTTCACCCCATAGGGTCCTACGAGGTAAGCACGCGTGAAGGGTTAGATAAAAGGACAGGGCAGGAAACACAAAAGGCCAAATGGAAGGCCCCAGAGAGCAAGCTGGGTTCAGAGGCTCAACAGGACATCATGGTGGGAAGGGTGCAGAGCTGGCAGGGGCAGGGAGCCCGAAGCTCTGGCTTACTTCAGGCCACACCCTGGCTGAGGGGCTTCTTGCAGATCCACTGATAGAGGGCATTGCAGTTGTTGTCATTCCACTTCTGCTGAACATGTACACAATCTTCATCCTGCCCATTCCCGTGCTGCCAGTTGTCTGGCTGATTATCGTTCCAAAACCTGGAAAGAAGAAGGCTAGATGAAAGAAGCACCCCCCCACCCCCGCCGCCGCCTCTTCTGTGGCATAAGGAGCTGCAGTGACATGGGTCCCTATTTTCCTGGTGGCCCCAGGATGGGAACAGAGCTGGGCCCAGACTCACCATCAGGGTGCTCTGCTGAGGTTGTCCTTGGTTACTGAGTGTGGAGAGCGGCTACAGTATTTGGACAGGTTCAAGCCTCGGACTGATGAGAGGGCACAGTCCTCTCATGGCCACGTGCAAGTCCCAGCTTGGGGGGCAGAGCCCTCCCAGCACAATTATAGCCAACAGCTATAGTTGTAAGCTTGAACCTATGGTCCGAACACGTAGCCTCA
>NW_006299593.1:2066720-2092348 GCF_000327345.1 Myotis davidii | reverse complement strand
ACACACACACTGTACACACACATCATAAATAATCACACACACACTGTACACACGCATCATAAATAATCACACACACTACATATACACATCACATAAACCATACACACATCAAACACATATCATACACATATCACACATATACCAGTGGCACTCAGTGGGCAGGTATACACACACAGGACAGGGAATCACTAAGCAGGCCTGCCCAAGACAACACCAGACAATGACTGGACTCACACTCTGTTCCTAGCATTACTGAATGGCGTCCCATCAATCCAGCGCCAAAAGCCCTCCGTGCCCCTGTCGTTGAGGCCAATCCAGTAGTCGGAGAACCTACACACGCATCATAAATAATCACACACACTACAAATACACATCACATAAACCATATACACATCAAACACATATCACACATATACCAGTGGCACTCAGTGGGCAGGTATACACACACAGGACAGGGAATCACTAAGCAGGCCTGCCCAAGACAGTACCTGGGACAACACCAGACAGTGACTGGACTCACACTCTGTTCCTAGCATTACTGAATGGCGTCCCATCAATCCAGCGCCAAAAGCCCTCCGTGCCCCTGTCGTTGAGGCCAATCCAGTAGTCGGAGAACCGTGTGAACTCCGTCAGATATGCCTGGAAAGAAAAGGCAGTGCTGCTTGACCCTGAGTGAGGAGCTGGTTTCCCCAACATGTAGGAGAGGAGTCCAGGGCACCGCCTCCTGGGCCCAGGGCATGCAGCCCACTCCTCTGAAGGAGCCGGGTCCCTCCCTGCACCTCCCATGGTTTGTCCAGGATCTAGGGCAGCAGCCAGGTCCCCTCAAGGGAAGTTCAGCTTCTCCCATGTTGACTTAATGAGGAGTGTGGCTTTACTGAGACAAAGAGACCTGGCAGAGAGAGAGAGAGAGAGAGAGAGAGAGAGAGAGAGAGACCTGGCCATGGTTTATTAAGAAGTTTTGTTTTACAAAATAGCATGTCCTTTGACAGATACACAAAAGCAGTCTCAGGATGACACAGGGATGGGCGGTGCTATAAAATGAACTAGGCCAAACCTACTTTGTCAATAACCCTAGTGAGTGCCGATAAGTACCTTTGGCAAATTAGCCACCCAGAGCTATAATGCCCTTGGTGGTCCTCAAACTCCTGTTGTGCATCTGGCCTTGCCCTGAAGCCTGGGTCTCCTGTTCATGGACCCTCTATAGCCATTGGATTAACTGATGTTAAAGTCAAGATTGACAACTAGAGAGGAGGCTGAGGGGCTAAATGAGGGGATGGGCGGGAAGATTGTTTCCAACACTTCAAGGGCAGTCACCTGGTGCCACCTCTCTTTCCTCACTGCTGACATCTGTGGGCCTCTGGGTGTGGCCCCCATTCATTGAGGACTTTTGGGGTTTGCTGTCAGTGCTTCTACCTCCAGTGCTGGATGCTCACTGGAATTCAATAAATATTTGCCCCCTGACTGATGAGGTGACATGAAAGTGTCTGCCACAGTTGCTCTGAGAGGGGCAAAGCCAAAGTATCAATGGCCCTTATCCCAAATCCACCCCATCAGCACCATCCCAAACCCAAAGCTCTGACCTGCTCCTCTGCAGAGGTCACGGAGGCCAAGTGGGCTCCCTGGGACACACAGGACTTCTCAGCCTCCTGCCAAGACTTCTTGACGTGAGAAAAGTAATACATGTTCCTGTTGTAGACCTTCCAGCCTTGCAGGATCAACTGGAGAAGTTCATCTGGAGCAAAGGGTGGGGACGAGAGAGACCCAGGGGCTGGCTGTGGATATCTGAGAGCTGGCTTCCTGACCTCTCCAGGGACTGACCATGGAGTGTCACAGACCATGCAATGCTTGTTGCCTTGCAAGGCCCAGGAGGCTGCACCCCCAGCCTACTACCCACTATGCAAGGGAGGCAGCCAGGAACACCTCACCCCATCACTCCAGAGATCCTCAGGCAGCTTTGTGGACTCCTGCTCTCTGGTTATACTATCCTGTTTCCCAGCTCATTACTATCACCTGACAGTCCTCTCACCTCAATTCCCTGCCATCTCCCTACAGGGAGATTTCACAACCACCCCATGGCATCACTCATTTCCTTGACTTTATCTCCATCCACTCCTTGCCTGTGAACCTGCTACTTTCTTACCCTATTTGTTTGTCAAACACCTACTAGCTTTCACCTACTAGGACTCAGTTCAAGGGCCATCTTCTCCACAAAACATCTTTGGATCTTTTCTTCTCTGAAAGATCTCCTCCCCCTGCCCCTTGGAAGATCCCTTCTCTACACCAGAGGACATCGGCCCCCAGGAGATTTCTTTCCCTTCTTTTCCTCCCGCCCACCCCCAGTTCCTAGACCAGTGATGGCGAACCTATGACACGTGTGTCAGAGGTGACACGTGAACTCATTTTTTTGGTTGATTTTTCTTTGTTAAATGGCATTTAAATATATAAAATAAATATCAAAAATATAAATCTTTGTTTTACTATGGTTGCAAAGATCAAAACATTTCTATATGTGACACGGCACCAGAGTTAAGTTAGGGTTTTCCAATATGCTGACACGCTGAGCTCAAAAGGTTCGCCATCACTGTCCTAGACCTACTCTCACATAACACTCATAACGCCTCTCCGCCTCTCTGCCTCTCCGCATGTCTTTCATCAAGGCTGCTCTTCCAGCCTGTGAGCTTCAAGGGCGGGCATCGCACCTTATTCATCCGTATGCCCCTGATGCATAAATAGGGCCTGAAAAAATGTTTGTCAGATGAGTACATGAATGCTGGATACTGTGTTAAATGCTCTACATGTGTAAACTCATTTAATCCTCACTGTGAGGCGAATATTATTGTCCTCACTTTGCAGGTGAGAAAATTGAAGGTAAGCAACTTGATCAGAGTTAGTGATAGCAGGATGTCAGATAAAGCTGCCTGGCCCCACTAGCACCCACTGTCTTTCCACACCCCGTCACCATACATAGTCCCCCCCCCCCCAAGTATCAGTCTGGCCAGATGACAAGCAACTTGAAAGCAGGGACTCTGCTGCCTATGCCACCTCCACCACAACCTAGGCCCTAGGCACATCGAGCCTATTTGGTTGGATTTGGCCCCTTTATAGCAGCCACACTTCTTCCCAGAGGGATGCCTGGTGAAGTAAGCAAAAGGCCAAAGGGACCAGAGACTCCACCCTCCCAAGAGACCGTCCCTTCCCCAGGCCAACCCCTCCCTCCCACTTACTTTGGGATTTCTGTAGCTGCTCCTGCGAAGCGAAGGCTGCACGGAGGGTCTCCAGGCTACGCTGCTGCTCCTGGACTTTCGCAGTTAGTGCTTTAGTGCTCGCTACCTCCCCTGTCAACCTCTGAACCTCGACATTGGCCTCCTGCAGCTTGCTCTCTAGCATCCGGGTCTTGGCGTTCAGGGCCTCAGCATCCTTCATTCCTTGTTTTAGGATCTGTATCTCCCTGCCGGCATTTTCCAACTGATCGTTTAACACCTGAATATTGGAATGTAAGGCGTTGGTGTTTTCCAGTTCTGTTTTCAATCCTTGGATCTGAGCACTGGTCTGCTCTAGGCGACCGTTTGCTATCTGGGTCTGGGTAGTGGCAGTTCCCAAATCTCTTTTTAACAAGTGAATCTCATTGCCAGCCCTTTCCAAGCGACCTCTTAATGACTGGACCTCAGCGGTGGTGTTGTCTAAACTGCCTTTTATAAGGGTCTGGGTCTGGGAGTTTAACTCTCTTGCATTTTGCAGGCTTCCCTTGAGCTTCTGAATCTCAGCATTGGTTCTTTCCAAACTATCACTTAACACCTGATTCTGGTCCCTTAAATGATGGACACTCTCCAGATTGCCTCTTAGAGTAAGGATCTGAGCATTAGCATTCTTTAAACTATTGTTTGCCAATTGGGCCTGGGCATTTGCCATTTCCAACCCTGCCTTCAACGCCTGAATTTCAGTGTTGGCATTTTCTAAACCTGTGCTTAACATGTTGAGCTCAAAGCTGGTGTTTTCTAAACTGGTTTTTAAGAAACTCTGGGCCTGGGAATTTAAAGCATTTGCCTTTTCCAGATCTCCCTTTTGCCTCTGGATCTCAGCACTGGCCCTGTCCAAGGAGCTTTTTAACATCTGGGCCTGGAAACTCAAGGTACTGGCATCTTTTTGAACGCCTTTTACCATCTGGATGTCAGCACTGGCATTTTTCAGATGACCACCGAGCATCTGGATCTGAGAACTGACATTGTCCACTCTGCACATCAACATCTGGATCTCCATGGTCCAGGTGCTGGAGTTCTCCACGTGGTCTTTAAACATCTGGAGGGTCTCTTGTAACTCTGCCACCCCAAAGCGGTGGGGATCTGGAGGGAGGAGAAGGCAGCCAAAGGAGCCCGTTACATAGGGAAACATTACTTATATGAGCCAAGCAGAGTGTTCTTGAATTTTCCAAGGGGAATGTCTGCGACACAGCCCTGAGTGCTCCTCAAGTGCTCCTGCTGCTCCCTGCAGCCACCAAGACTCTGGAGACGGGCCACCTGAGAATTTGAGCCCCAAAATGAAATAAAGGTCTACCCCAAGTGAACTGTGGGGCAGAAAGATTAAAATACTTGCCTACTGTAAACTAGCTGCCATCAAGAGTCATATTAATAGACAAATCCTATATAATACAAGTGTAATATGCAAATAGAACAGTGGAACGACCGGTCGCTATGACGTGCACTGACCACCAGGGGGCAGACGCTCAACGCAGGAGTTGCCTGGGTCAGTGCACTCCCAGAGGGGGAGAGTCATTTAGCCAGAAGCTGGGCAGCTGGCGAGCACAGGGGTGGTGGCAGGAGCCTCTCTTGCCTCTGCAACAGTGCTAAGGATGTCCCCCAAGGTGTCCCGGACTGCGAAAGGGTGCAGGCTGGGCTGAGGGACACCCCCCCCCCACACACACACACACACACACACACAGTGCATGAATGCTGTGCACGGGGCCTCTAATAGATCAACGGAACAGAACAGAAAATCCAGAAATACACCCATACATGTGTGAACAATTGATTTCAGTGAAGATACAAAGGCAATTCGTGGAGAAAGCATAATTGTTTCAACAAATAATACTGAAACAATTGTATACCCATATGCCATAAAAATGAATCTTGTATACAAAATTTAACTCAAAATTAATCTTAGGCCTAAATGTAAAACCCAAAACTATAACATTTCAGAAGGAAACATCAAGAATGTCTTTGTGACGTTGGCAAAGGCAAAGATTTCTCAGATATGAGACCAAAAGCACAACCCATAAAAGAAAGAAATCTATAAATTACTAGTATACATAATCAAAATTTAAATCTTGTTAAGAGAATGAAAAGATAAGCCATGGACTGAGAGAAAATTATTTGCAAACCATATGACTGATAAAGAGTACACATTATACGATCCCTTTTATATAAAACTCTAGAAAATGCCAAGTGATCTATATTACAGCAAGTAGATCGGTGGTCGCCTGGGGATGAAGGGAGGAGGAGAGAGGGAATGATGGCAAAGGGCACAAGTAAATTTGGGAGGAGGAGGATGAATATGTTCATTGTCTTGATTGTGGTGATGGTTTCATGGGTATTTACATGTGTCAAAAGTCGTTAGAGTGTACATTTTAAATATGGGCATTTAAGTATGTGTCAATTATACCTCAATAAAGCTGTTCTCTAAAAAAAAAATCATGCCTTTCTGTGAGGATAGTGGCACTCATTCAAGGGCAGCTAGTGTTCGGGGAGAGGCCCATCCTTGGGTCTGGGCACCCGGATGCCCCAGCTCCCTCCCACCCCTCCGCTCCACTGTGAGTACTCACTGCTAGGTTCCACAGGTAACTGCCAGGTGCTGTTGTCTCCCAGAAGCCCTTGGGAGTAGGCATAGGCCTCCGGTGCAGGTCTTGGTTTCTGTAGGACTGAGACACCCCATTCCTGGGTCAGCACAATCCCTCAGCATTAAGCCTGAGAATGGGCTGCCCTCTCCCCCCGTCAGGTTCCAGAACGGGGGAGGTGGCACCCAGTACCCCTCGGAGCTTCTGCTCTTGGGCCTCTACTCTTGGGGGGCTCCCCTTGGTCAGTGGCCTCTTTCCAGGAAAGAGAGAGCCTGTGGGATTCGGATTACCTAGGAGCTTACCCACAACAAAGAGAGCCATCAGAGAGGTGGCAATGATCACGACCATAAAGACCAGGCTGGCCAGAACAAGCCTTGACATCTTGGGGGCTGCTGGAGCCGTTGCCGAGGAGTTCAGGCCTGTGGGGGAGACACCGGTGTCCAGGAGGAGTGTGCGGGCTGGGGAGTTAGCCCCTCGGGCTCAGTCTCCTGGCCTGTCTGACGGGGATGAGAAGACCAGCACTTATCACGGAGAAGGGGAATGAAGCCTGGTAGCAACACAAAGGCTGGAGGTGTGCAGGGTACAGAACGCGGCCTGGACAAGGAGGGCCACAGAAGAGTGATTTGAATGAAAGAAGAGGGAAGGATGGAGGGAGGCAGGATGGGAGGGAGAGAGCGAGAATCCTGACCTCGGAGTCCCAGGGCCAGTCTTGCCCATGAATCCTGACCAGAGCAAGACTCACAGGTCGTTGGGGCTGTTGCCTCCTCCACAAACTGACATGGATCAGTCCTGCAGACTCCCTCTGCCTGGGTCAGAAGGCCCCTGTCCGTGTCCTAAGAAGGGCTGTGCGGGGGAGCCTGGGAGCTGATCCCCTGAACCTCATGGGGCACAGAGATGGGATTCAAGACCAGGTCCCTCTGAATTCGAAGTTCACGCTCTCTCTTGCCAGGTTGCCATCCTGGGGATTCCGTGCAGAGCCTAGAGGGTGCCCTGCCTCTCTGTCCTCTCCCGACCCACCTTCTGCCCTTGCCTGTTTGTTCTGGAGGCTGACATAGTGATGAGCTTAGGGAGCTCTGGGCTGCCAAGTGGGTGCTGAGAAAATGACGGAGGGCTGGGGGACAAGCAAGCCAGTGCCTGACTGAGGGCGGCTGAGCCCCCAGTGTCCTCACCGTGGGGGTGCAGGGAGACAGACTGGTTGTCTCTGCAGAAGCGGACCTTGTCACCATTCATCTCTGCTTCCTTCCTCCTCCGGTGCTGCTCCCCGCCTCAGCCCCTGAAGGGTTGTGCTGTGGGCCCGTAGTGGTGGGAGGGAAGCTGAGATCCCCGGACTTTTATGCTCCCGACCACACCTAAACTCTGCCTTCCTCCTTCTCCCCTCCCCGCTGACTCTGCAGCAGTCCCCCAGTAAGGCCCCTCCCCCCAGGACACCCAGGCACCAGTCTGCCCAGGCCCTATCCTCTTCCTCTTCCCAGTCCACACCAGTCCTCACCCTCCCCTCAGGCCCATCACCCCAACATCTGCTCTCCAGCGTAGCCCCCAAACACTAGCCTCTGCCCCCAAATCACAAACACTTTCACCAGCAACTTAGGAGGAGATCAAAGGTTCCTTCCCAGCTTTGCAGAAAAAAATCCTTGTGACCCATGGCTGACTTAATCCTAGCCGCCTAGACCCTTGCAGGGGCTCACTGTCCACTCAGGACCTCACAGCTGGCATAGCAGGTAAGGTCTGTGGTAGAATGAAACATATATTAGATTCTGTCCCAGTTCATGGAACAGAGCTCCTAAAGCCCATGACATTTCCTGGGTAATAGTGCTTTTGTTATTCATAGCAAGCCCCTTTCAACTACCCTTGAGTTTATGCTAATAAGGTCACTAGGGGTGGACCCCTAGATGGCTTCAGGGTGGGAGCTGGTCCCTTCCAGAAAGAGCAAGCTCCTGCCTCTCCAACCCCACCCCAACCCATCCCACCCCCACCTCCAGGCAGGAGAGGGCCTCGAGATGGAGTTGTTAAAGCTCTCATTCCGAGGAGCTTTCAAGTTCCTGGTTGGTGAACACATCCATGTGCCAGGAGGGGATTGCTCCCCAATTCCTCGGAACAGAGGCTCTTGCGCTCTGGGCCTCTCCTGACCACACCCTGTATATCGCTACAGCTGTTTGTTTGCATCCTATATCATAAACTGTAATCTCTCCCATCACAGGCCTCCATGCAGGCCACTATCTCACCCAACTGTAACCCAATTAGTCTCCTAATAGTTCTCCCTGCCTCTAGTCTTGCTTCCCTCAAGTCCCGTCACCATATTGCATGCATAATCGTCTTTTCAAAAGCCAGTTAGATACCCATGCTTGCATTACCTAGAAATCTCAGCCAAGGAGAAGCAACAACACCCACATTTTGGTTTCTAATACCATTCTTAAAACAAAACAAAACACACACACACACACACACACACACAAACAAAAAAGCCAGGATGTTTTGGAGAAATATCTGATTCTAGGATGGGAGCAGGAAATCTACAAAATGATCCTGGGGTATCTTATACTGTCAGAAAGTAAAGAGATGGTTTTTAAAAAATGATGCAAATATATCAAAAGGACACAGGGGCCGAATGGAAGAAGCTCCCAAAGCTGGAAGGACTTGAGCAAGAAAATATATATAGTATTATTGGATTATAACCCAAAGTATAAAATCTACGAATTCATAGATATAAATAAATGCTTGAATAAACAGACAAATAGCTAAATCTCCCATACGGAAAGATTACATATCATTTCTGTATAGTATATGCCATCATCCTTAAGTGTGGGCCGCGCACAGTGACTGCTATGGCCTGAGTATTTGTGTCCCCTCCAAATTCATATGCTGAAATCCTAACAATCAATTTGATAGCATTAGGAAGTGTGGCCGCTGGGAGGTGATGAGGACAGGAGGGTGGTATTCTCATAAAGGGGATTAGTGGCCTTATACTTGCTGGCCCTTCTACCATGTGAGGTCAAAACAAGAAGTCTACGGCCTGGAAGACAGCCCACTGCCTGGATTCCTGCCTCAGCCACTGGGCTGAGATTTGAACCCAATTCCTGGGAACAGAGTTCTGGGACAAGTAGGAAACCTGAGGAGTTTTCCCCTTGAGAGTAAAACCAGAGAATAGACTTTCCAGTGAACATCTGAGAGGAAAGACCAAGAAAGTCAAGACACTGCAGACCACCCTGGCTGGTGTGGCTTAATTGGTTGAGGGCTGTCCTGTGCACCAAAAGGTTGCCGGTTCGATTCCCGGTCAAGGCACATACCCAGGTTGCAGACTCAATTCCCAGGACGTAACCAATCAATGTGTCTCTTTCTCCCTCTCCCATCCTCTTTCTCTAAAAAAAAAAAAAAAAAAACCAATAAAAACATTTCTCTTAAAAAAAGAGAGAGAGAAAAAGACACTGGAGACCTCACTCTCCTTCACTTTGATAAAACCAGGGATAAGCATTGGTCTTATTCTCTGGGATTTTTCTACTCCTTGTTCATTTTGAACCCCCACCAATTCCTGAGGATGCCCCAGAACTTCATGCCTAGCAAAGCAGATGTACACCCAGGAATGAAACGTGCAGACAGAGGGAGGCCTTTACCCAGGCAGCATTTTATTGAGGATGAAGAGGATGTCGATGAAGAGGGAGGCACGGACAGGATCCCCAAGAGCAGAGTCTTCCCAAAGAATACGGCCCTCTAAGCAAGCAACTGGGACTTTGGGGGATCCACTGGAAAGCTGCTGGCTATCAGTAGCAGAAGAATTGCTTGGGCATCTGAAGCAGCTTTCATGTGATGAAACTGAGGCTTCTCTGAAGGGACTCAATTATCTTCCAACAGCTCTCCCTGCCTCTACTCTGACCTCCCTCAAGTCCTGTCACCATATTGCAGGCACAATACTTTTTTCAAAAAATAACTAGGTACACACACACACACACACACACGCACACGCACACGCACACGCACACACACACACACATTACCTAGCTCAGCCAACAAGAAGCAAAACCCCAGGGGGTGCCCCAAATTATGGGTCCTGATCCATCCCCTGAGGCAGTTTGAATTTCTAAATCTTCTTCACCTTCCCCTCCCATTTTAACCCACAATCTTTCCATTCCAGCTCCCTCTATGGGGTCGAAGAACTTCCAGCCAAGGCAGATGGACTCCAGGTGCATAAGGGACACTTTTGAAGCAAGGAAAGTTAAGGTGCAAAGTCACCTTGGAGTGTGGAGGACGAGTGGCACTTCCTTGAGTTTGGACAAGCACTGAGGCTCAAGGTGCCAGCTTGGGGCTCAGTCCTGTCATGGTTCTGATGGAATATAGCGACGTTTACAGATGAAACGGAACGGTTGGTCACAGGGGGAATCATTCCATGACTGAAGTGAGGACATCTTTAAATTGGCACAGTGTTCATTGTTCCCCAAATTGTTGGGCTCACCTGGAATCCAGAACCTATCACATGAAAAAAAAAAAAGGAAAATGTATTTCCAATGAAGAAAGGAGTAACTTCAATCCAAGCTTTGGTCCCAGGTGATAATGTCACAAGTTTTTGCACCCACACCTGAGAGGAAGGGAATTGGTGAGCTGTCAACCTCTAAGCCTGCCATCACCTCAGATTAGGACTGAAGCGGCCCACCTCTCCCATGGCTCTACACAAACCACACTGGGACATGTAGACGTAGACCAGGCTCCCTGCCGAAGCTGGCAGGACAGCCACGCTGCCAAACCCCTGAGGGTACAGAGAGGCCACACGTATGCCCCGCCCCCACAGCCAATTAGTGACAGAAGTGAGCTGGATTTTGGTTCAGTGCTCCAGGCACCAGTGGACAGGGAAGGATCACAAATGCTATAGTCAGAGGGAAATATCATCCCAGGCTTCTACCCTGGCCCTGATCCAAAAAAGTCATGCTGGGAAGGAGGGCTCTGGGGGCCTTACTTCATACTCTGGACCTTGTTGAATGGAGTCTCATCCACCCAGTACCAGTCCCCATCAGTCCCTGCTTTGGTCAGGCCGATCCAGTAGAAAAGTCCGCCTGCTGTCTTGTACAGAAACTCCTGTAGGGAAGACAGAATGAGCAGAGATGCTGCCATGACTCAGAGTTAGAGCACCTGTCACTCTGGGTGTTCTTCTCCTGTCCTCGATGTCAGCCCCTGAACCCACGGACACACTTGCATCCTGACCTTTCTCAAGCTTTTTCCTGTCCCTGCTTAGAGCCCAGAGTCCATCTTCCTAATTATTTGTCTTTGCCCTACAACTAATGGACTCGGGACTCAGGCCTTCTGACCCTCAGGAAGCAGGTGCTAGAGCACAAGAAAGAATCAGCTAAACTCCAGAACAGGGACCCCAGGAGAATGACCCAATGATATCTAAATGTAGTGAGCACTTCGTACGTACAAGGTGCTATACATTTGTATGCACTTACTTGATCTGAATAACTTGAGTATTGTTATTTGTTTGAAACCGGTACTATTATTACTTGTGTTTCATCTGGGACTAGTTAGAGGCAGGGTGGGGACTCTAGACTCTGACCCCAGGACCAAGCTCTTGCCTACACTACTACCACATCTTCCAAATGGAAGGGGTTTGTTCAATTTCCTGCCTCGCCAGGTAGAAGACTTCTTGGGTTCTGTGGTGTCAATAATGCTGTTTACAAATATTTCTGTTTTCTGGGCATCCAGAAAGATGGTCCCTTCCTACCCTCTTTGAAGCTAGGAGCATTACATCATTTGCTTTACAATGAAAATGTGAGTAGAGATGTGTTAATTCCAGGCAGAGCCCAAAATACACAATGTGTCATGTTTCCTTTTCCTGCCTCAGCAATTGTGGAAACATACATGAGATGAAGTCTCCTTGGGTAACCACAATGAGCAAAACCCCTTGTTGGACATGTAGTGTGAGAAGTAATCCTTCATTGTTAGGTCACTGATATTTGGGGATTTTTGTCATGGCAGCATAATCTTGCCCATGCTGCCTAATGCAGCTACTAATATACCTCCAGTAGAAATAGCACTCACCTGCTCACTGTCTGAGGTCACCGAAGTCAGTTGTGAATTCCTGGACACACAGAACTGCTGGGCGCTATACCAGGTCTTTGGGACACGAGAAAAGTAATAGAAGTTCTCCTTGAAGTACTTCCAGCCTTGAGAAACCATCTGTAGAATGTCATCTGGAGAACAGGTGAAAGGTGAACACTGGTGTTCCTGTTTCTCTGGGTGCTGGCTAGGTGGGGACACTTGAGTGAGATCCCAGTGATAGCAATGAATGGGGCTGGGCTCTAGGGTCCTTGGGTCCTTGTGTAGGTGTTTGGGGACAATCTTGCAGATTCTGAAAGTCTGAGTGAGGTTAGTAGAGTCTCTAGGCTCAGAGATGGGAGAGAGAGAGAATGGACCAAGAATCTATCTCTCATGAGAGAGAAGCAATTCTCCACTGGCCATCACAAGTGGCTGAGACCCTGGGTTCTAGGTAAGAAACTTAATGGAAAATAGCTGGGTTTGGGCCAGGACAGAGACTCCCTAATGCCATTTTCTGTGCCTTTGTGTGGAAGCCCAAGTTGGTCCTGGTTCCTTTTCTCCTAAGTCCTCCCCAACCCCAATGCTGAGCCCTCTCTTCTTAGCTTTGCAGCCATGCCTGCCCTGCTCCTCTTCTGCGTCCCTCCACACACACACCAGCCCCAGTGACCTCAGGCTTGAGACCAGCAAGGTCCCATGGGCCACAGATCAGCTTGCAATATTATTTTCTCAGTCACTTACTTTGTTGTTTGAGTAACTTGCTGATAGTCTCCAAATTGCTCTGGAGTCCTCGAACCTTTACATTTAATGCGCTGGCTTTATCCAAATCTCTTTTTAATTCTGGGAGCTGGGCATTTAAACTGTCGACTTCCTCCCAACTGCTTGTTAACATCTGGATCTGTGCATTGACTGCCTTCATACCGGTTTCCAGCCTCCGGATCTGAGAATGCACATGATCCAGGCTAGCATTCACCATCTGGACCTGAATGCCAGTTGCCTTCACGCCACCTCTATTCCTCTTAATTTCAGAACTCAGGGCGCTGATGTTGTCCACACGACCGTTCAGCAACTGGGCATTGGTCTTTACATCTGACAGTGTGCCCATAAACCAGGGATCTGGATTTGAGAAAGTCAAGGGGTCAGTCAAAGGGAACCCTACGGAGAGGAGTGGGGGTGTTATCCGAGTGATAAGAGGAAGGGGAAGAGATGGGCTCAAGTTTCCCAAGGACCCAACCCAAGGAGCTGTTGTTTATCCTGCGTTCATTCCTAATCTATTTATTTAACAAACAAGTGATGGCACCTACCGTGTGCCAGGAACTCTGGTAGATGGGGGCAACGCAAAGACTGATAATCATGGGCTCTCTGTTAGAAGACCTCACAGGCAACAGAACCAGGGATTATAACCCAGTCCTAAATTTTCTTTAAATGTTCAGAGCACATTTGGTAAAGGGATGCCCTCAACCACACCTTTGGCCCCCTCCCCACATCCCTCTGTGCCCTGTCACTTGATTCCCAGCCTCTCCTTTCAGAGACTCCTGCAGTGGCCATCAGTGAGGGCAGCACCACCCCTCCTACATCTGTCCACAGGCTCTTTGTGACCATGAGAGGAGCCAGCCATGCACACTTCTAATTTGGAAGTCACTTCTCCAGAGAAAACAGAGACAATTATTAAACAATTTATCCTCTTCCCCTACCCCTCCCATTGTCACACTCTGATTAGGTCACAGGTTTGGTGCCAGAGAGGAGACCAAAAGTAAACCAAGAGCCCCTGGCCAGTGTGGCTCAGTGGTTGAGCATCGACCTATGAACCAGGAGGTCACAGTTAGATTCCTGGTAAGGGCATATGCCCAGGTTCTGAGTGCAATCCCCAGCGTGGGGTGCACAGGAGGCAGCTGATTGATGATTCTCTCTCATCACTGATGTTTCCATCTCTCTCTCTCCCTCTCCCTTCCTCTCTGAAACTAATAAAATATATTTCTTTAAAAACCCTACAAAAGTAAGCCAAGAGGGCTCCAAGCAGAGGAGACTCTGCTCAGAGGCTCCAAGTCTAAGCTCAAATATGTCCCAAAGCCATAAAAGGAGAAGACAGATGTCCCCTTCCGCTGCTTCCTGATGGAAGATGAAGGCTCTGCCAGCTGCAGAAGCCACGGGCCTCAGCTGGGAGAAGAAGGAAGATAAGTCACACATCCAGTGAAGAAGTAGGAAGGCTCCTTTGACATGAGATCAGGAGAATGAAGAGAGCACAAAGGGGTCCAGGGGAGGGGAAGAGTCCTGGAGATTTGTGGGCTTCTTGGTCAAGTTACCCATCTAGTCAGCTGGGGTTGAGGACACGGTTGGGATTCCATCCCTTGTGGAGTCAGAAACATCTTACTGTTGGGGAGTCCCACAAGGCTCTCTCTGGATCGAAGGGACATAGAGGTCAGAGAGGGAGGAGAAATGACATGGGATAAAGAAATAGGTGAACGTTTCCTTGGAACAAAGAGTGTATCTTTGAGCACAAGCATGCAAATTCTGATCCCATTCAGAAAAACCTCCCCGGAATTGGGGAAGAAGGAGCAGCAGTTCATTGTACTGAGGACAGGGACCCGTGAATGCACAAGGAAAGAGGCAAATAAAATGAGGCAAATGAAAAAGCCATAGGCGGGAGAGACCACTGGAGAGCAGGAAAGAGAGGGCTGGGTGTGCGGAAGCTGACTGGCCCTGGAGAAGGAGCTGGCCCACATGACGGAGCCAGAGGACTTACAGAGAATGGCCTGCAGCACGACAGAGGCGAGCAGGACCAGCGTCAGGATGATGAAGGCAGCACGGACCGTGCAAGGTTTCCTCAGAACTGGAGACGAACCCATCTTGGGAGGAGGCTCTGTTGGAAGAAGAAGACATTTGTTGAAGGAACAGCAAATGCGGGTTTAGGCAGAGAGCATTGAGCGGGTTCTGAGTAGGGGCTGGTGCTTACCTCGGGGCCAGAGGGAAATATTCTGTTTATCTACAGTGAAGTGAGCATCAGGGATCTCACTCTCTGGAGGCTTCATCCTGCACTCTTACCCCTGCATACAGGTGCTTCTGGCCAGCTCTCTCACCAAGGAACTTTTATCTAAAAGAAAGGGGAAGTGAGTCCCAAAAAAGTCATCATGTAATTCCCAAGTTCCCCATTCCTGACTTAGACACCTTGCCTGGCCTATGCCACAGTTCCAGGCTTTCCTCAAAGGAAAGAGGTTATTTGTCTCCTTCCTTTTTTGGGGGGGTGAGGGGGCGGTCTATTACTTGGATACCTTAACCATCTTGTCCCAAAGCTATCTTACTTCTTCAATCCCCTCATCCATCATTTACCCACCCATCCATTCATCCCACAAACACATACTGACTGCATTCTAAGTACCAGGTACTGTACTGGACTGGGCCACAAAGATGAATAACTCAGAGTATTTGCATTCAAGCACTTGACAGTCTGGAAGGAAAAACAGACCCAAGTAAATAATTTACAAGGCAGGGTGATGATCATAACAATGGAATCATATGCACGATTGAAAGGAAATGCAGAGAATGGAGTAATGGTAAAAAGTCCCAGGTAGAGGGATTGGCATATTTAAAAGTATAGGGGCATAAGGCAGCATGGAATGTCTGGTCAACTATAAGAATTTTGGTGGCGTTGGCGTGTAAAGTATATGACAGGGGCAGAAAGGCCACGGGGCTAGAGAGACACGTAGGGTCAGATCATGAAGATCCTTATGGATTATGTTAAGAAGCTTGGACTCTGACTTAGCGTGATATGGAGCCAATGAAGGACTTCATGCAGGAGAAAGAGAGAGGATGGGAACATTGTAAAATGATTACTCTGATCATGGTGAGAAACCTAGATTAAGGTGTGAAAATTCTGGAAGCAGAGAGACCAGTAGGGAAACCATTGTGATAACATATTCTAATTTCTATTATTAAGGCATCTTAGATGATACAGTATTCCTTTATCAAATGGAAGCTTCTCATCTTTGGAAGAAGTCTGCCAAACCTGAGAAACCTCATACATAACGGATCCTAAACATATATTTCTTGGAAGGTGGGAAGGAGATGAAGGAAGAGAGGACGGGAAAGAGGGAAGGAAAAAGAAAAGGCAGTCAGTCCAGATAATTACGTGGGTGAATGGGTGGAATGGATGAATAGGTGGGTGGATGGATGTACCCATCCATTGATTATGCACTTATCAATGATGGGTACATGAAAAACAAATGAATGGAATAATTGATGGCTGATTATTTCTCAAGTCTGAACCCTATAGTCTGTGGACTGGGATCTGTCTTCCAGAAGTTACTGCTTCTTCCCACTGCCTTCGGAAAGTCTCATTCATGACCACAGCAAAGGCATGAATGAAGGATGATTGACACCTTACCCAAAGTGCAAAACAATTCTGGCCATAGGACTAGAAAGCTAGCCCAGCCTTGTTGAGGCTGAGCAAGTGGAGCCAGTTGGCAAAGTGGTGTCAGAGACCGAGGTTGGAAGCTAAATGAGCAGGGGGGAAGGAAAGAGCTACCTACACTTTCAGGGGATAATTGAGAGGATCTGACCTCCCTGCTCAGCCCTGTCTGGCCAGCCCATTGTTCTTACAGGCCCCTAGCCGCTCTCTCTGGCTGCCTGGGCCTCAGACTGGAGCTGCTTCTCTGACTGAATGAGGGAACCCCACACCACACTTCCCTAGTGCTGAGAAGGAAGCGGGTCACAGGATGGTGGGATTCACCCTCTTTCATCTCCTCTCTCGCCACATTCTGTCTGTAGCTCCAGGACTTCTATCTGTTCTAACCTTTGACTTTAGCTAATCGCACAAACTGAAGGCCTCACGCTAACTCACTGCCGGTCTCTGCGCAGTTATAACAATGCCCATCTTCTTCAGGCTGCTCATCTAGTTGCAGAGCCTTGGTTCAATGGTTAGAATGTTCTGCTCCTGGACTCTCATGCTTAATACCCAGTCTAACCCTAGAGTCAACTCAGCTCTTCTGCTCCTGGCTCCTGGCCCTACATTCACAACTACATTCACAGTTCAGGGCCCGAGCATGGGAAAGAATCCAAGTTACTCAAGACTGTGCTAGAAGGAGCCCTTGGGGTCCAGGTCTCCTCCTGAGGCATTTGAGAGAGAAGCTGACACACAACACAAGTTGGGAGCATCTGGCCACTCCCTTCTCTGCCAAAAAGTTGACTTTTTCCAAATCTTTGCTGGATGGTAGCATGAGCCATCGATGGCACATTCATATGCCCTCTTGGTGGTCCCAGGAAAGGATCCAGAGCTTCAACGTGCTGGCACCCCCTGTGGAAGAAGGGGCTGATGTTGGGGAGCATTTACCCACGTGATAGACACGGAGGCCCAAAATAGGTATTCTACTGATCACTGGACAAAAGGTTGATCCAGCAGGAGGAAGTTAAACACGAAGCAACCAGAATCCTGGGCTGTGGGTCCTGTGGTATTTCAGAGGCAATGGGTGTAAAGTCCCGTACAGAGTTTCATTTCCCACTTGCAGAGAAAGAGTGCGTCACATGCCATTTTCCATCTCCTGATGTTCACTGAGCACGAACACCTCTCCCGTGCACCCCTCTGGGTGCTCCACCGGCCCCTGCCCTGATGGCCTGGAAGGAGAAAAGACGGAGCAGGAGAGAAGTGCTCAGTCATGCTTTGTAACCAGAGATGTGGGCAGTTCTCCTGGACACTCTGGAGATGCCATAACTTCCAAACAGAGGAGGAAGTTTGGGCCAGATCAGGAGTGACCAAAAATCACTGCTGTCATGAGAGAAAAGGAAGTCCAAGCTCATTTTTCTGTTTCCCCACTGGCCATGCTACTGAGGTTCTAAGACCTTTTCTGGATAAGGATGGAGGAAGGAAACAGTTTGGCCACTTCTCCCCTTTCTCTGGTTGGAATGCACCTTATTCTTAAAGGTGGACCATGGTTATAATCAGTGGGAGTGGAAAAGAGACCAAGAAACTAGAGTGGACAACAAACCAGGGAGAGGGGAGCGGGGAAGCAGCAGAGACACAGAGCGGGGAAGAGAGGGAAGAATAACTATGAAATGAGATGGGAGCCACTACAGCTGGTCAGGCTGGTCCACAGGCCTCAGAAAGTACTCCTGCACACAATGTGATGGGGGATTTCACTGGCTGAGCCCAGATAATTAAAAGATTCCAGACCACACTCTAGATGTGTGGTCTGGAAGAGCAGATAGGACAGAGACACCAAGAAGGAAGAGTGGTAGGTGGGACGTTTCATCCATCCATTCCTCTAGAATGCCTGCTCTGCCCCAGGTGCAAGGAGAAAGACAGCTATAGGCCTTCCCTTCAGAAATAGTGTTCCTCTTGGTGGAAAAAAAATCTTACTTTTTTAATTCTGGAATTAATGGAAAACTCTCCCAAGATTGAAGAGAACCAAGGGCACTATAAGGGATCTCCCCCAGTCTTCCTTAAACTTGGGAATGGGTTACTCTTTTTAAGGACATTATGTGGAGGCAGGTTTCTCTGGAAGAGTGACAATGGGCCAGACCACAGGAAAACAGGCCATTGCATCTGTTGCCACATAAGCAGTGGTCTGGACATTGGAGGGTGCGGGAGAGAACCTGGCTGCATGGAAAGATGGCTGAGTCCAGGGTAGAGGAGGCTGCTCTGAACCATCCAAGTCAAAGAGCCCTGCCTGTGGCCATAATGGGAGGGGCAAAGTCATGTCAGGAAAGTAAAAAGGACTCTTGGAAAAAGTATGCATAGTTGCTTTTTAAATCCTTTGTTTATTATACAAACTAGAGGCCCGATGCATGAAGATTCATGCAAGAATGGGCCTTCCTTCCCCTGGCTGCCGGCACAGCCTTCTCTCTGGCCCAGAGACGCCTTTCCGCCTTCTCACGCTGCCCAGAGCAGCTGGGGCAGTGCAGAACACCTGCATCATTGCCATGGTGACAACGCAAACATCTTGCCCTGCCCCTGGCCGCTCAGTGCCTGCATATGCAAATTAACCCACCATCTTTGTTGGGTTCATTTGCATACTCCTGATTGGCTGGTGGGCATCTCGAAGGTACGGTCAATTTGCATCTTTCTCTTTTATTAGTGTAGATAATAATATTGATTATAGAAAAGTTCCAGGTAAGCAAAAGAAAAAAAATTACCTACCATGCAGGGGAGAAAAACCAGCTGTATACCAGTTCATTCTTCCTATTTTCATGTATATATGTATATATAGATATATGCATATCTACATGTATATTCATAGCACTATCTAACTCTAACTGTGTATACATTTTCATAAGTATTGAATGGGACAGCTCATGTTTATTTTTCCCAGTATCCTTCCCACACTCATTTTCAAGAATCGCCTTCCTTTTCGACCCCCACATCCCTTGACTCACAGCCAGCGTCAGCAGGTTGTTTTTATCGCATCCCATCACTGACACTGAGTCTTCTGCCTCCTGCTTCCACTTCAAGGCCTCGAACATTGGGCCCACCCACTTAATCCAGGATAATTTCCCTATCTGATTAGCAACCTCCATTCCACTTTGCCATGTAACTCAATATACTCCAAGGTTCTGGGGATTAGGATGTGGACATCTTAGTGGCAATTATTCTGCCTACCACACTTCCTCATATTAAGTTTGGGTGACCTTAATGGAACCATTCAGAAGGTTTGGTATATGGCTCTGGAGTTTTAGAGATAAAGAGTCTGGTACTTGACACATGAATGAAAAGTCTAAGGCCTTCATCAGGTGAATGGATAAATAAATTGTGGTATATTTAGACAACAGAATATTATTAAGTGCTAAAAAGAAATGAGCTATCAAGCCATGAAAAGACACAGAGGTACCTTACATATACATTACTAAGTGAAAGAAGCCAGTCTGAAAAGCCATATAGTTATGGCTCTAACTATATGATGTTCTGGAAACGGCAAAACCATGGACACTATAAAAATATCAGTGGTTGCCAGGGATTACAAGGGAGGGAGGCATGAATAAGTGGAGCATGGAGGATTGTTAGGGCAGCAAAACTATTCTGTATGATATTGTAACGATAGATACATGTCATTTTACATTTGTCAAAACCCATAGAATGTACAACACCAAGAGTGGATCCTAATGTAAACTTGGGCTTTGGGTGACTTCCCCCCAGGGGAAGCTATTCTAGTTGGTTAAGATGGACTGTGCCAAGAGGGACCCCCTGGAGGAGTGTGTGGTGAGGCCACAGGAAAGCAGGGGCTGAGGGGAGGCCATGTGGCCAGTGAGAGATCCCCACAATGCAGGCCTCCAAAAAAAACCCAAAAGCATCCCTAAGAAAATGAACTGGCCTTTAGGACATGCACCAGCTAGATGTTGGGAATACCAGATTTCAAATCTTCCAAGCAAGAAGGACTTTTCTACCACCTGGAGTAAGGTACAGTTTCGGGGCTGGTGGGTAGGGGTGAGAAGGAGAGAAGAGAGGGAAATGAGACAAAAAGTCAAGCCCTCCCTCCACCGTCCTATACTTCCAAGATTGAGCCCAGCCTGGGAAAAGGGAGAAAGGGTATTGCATTAAATCTGTGTGTTGTTTTATGTTATATGGCCATTTAACTATGTTGATTCTTCCAATCCATGAACATGGAATATCTTTCTACTTCCTTGTGTCTTCTTCAATGTCTGTCAACAATATCTTGTTGTTTTGGTGTATAGGTCTTTCACACCTTTGTTAAGTTTATTCCTAGGTATTTTACTAGTATACTTTTTACTAGAGGTCTCTGCTGCTTCTGCCTCAGCCCCCCGCCCGCTGCAGCTTTTTCCGGAAGGAAGGACGTCCGGGAGGATGTCTGGTCTAATTGCCATATAACGCTTTTATTATTATAGATTGCAACAGTGACTGGGACCTCCTGTTCTCCTTTTGAATGGGAGTGTTTATTGGGTGATCCTATCCCTGCTTTGCATGTTGGGATGAGTGTGGGATGGTGGGGCGGGGACTGGGCAGGGGGGGGGGGCGTGCGAGGGGGAGCAGGCAGTCTCTCCTTTGTTCCAAAGTCTCCAGAGTAAGGAGCTGCTTCCAAATCTGACTAGAATATGAGATTCTGCAATTGTAGCTTGATGCCCTGATTGGGTGTCTAGGGCAGGAGTGAGTGTATCTGTAAGTAGGGGAGTCTTGAATAATTAGGTCCAAGAGGGGCAAACTGTTAGATAAAGGAATGGATAAGCAAAATGTGATATGTACAAACAATGAAACATTATTCAGCCTTAAGAATGAAGATAATTTTGATAAATCTTGAGGACATTGTTCTAAGTGATGTCAGTCAGTCACAAAAGGACAGTACTGTATGATTCCATATATATGAGGTGTGTAGAGTGGTAAAATTCATAGAAATAGGAAGCATAATGGTTGTTATCAGGAGGTGGGAGGAGAGAGAAGTTATTGTTCCATGGGCATAGAGTTTCAGTTTCTAAGACAAAAATGCTTCTGAATATGAATGGTGGTGGTGGTTGCACAATGACGTGAATGTACTCAATGCCAATGAACTGTAAACTGAAAATAGCTAAGATAGTAATTTTTATGTATATTTTACTACAATTTTTAAAAAGTGTTATTGAGGGAATTAAAATATCTAATACAATCCTTTCCACAAGCAATAATTAAAATGTTTTAAATATTCATTTTGTAGGTGAGGCAATGGAAAGCATTATCAGCTGTTAAAGTGTGCATCCCTGGCCAGAGTACATACAAGAATCGAAGAATCAACCATGAGTCCATAGATAAGTGGAACAACAAATCAATGTTTCTCTCCTTCTCTCTCTCTCTCTCTCTCTCTCTCTCTCTCTCTCTCAAATCAATCAATCAATAAAAATTAAAAAAAAATAAAACATGCAATACCTGACTGTTTAGTCAGGGGCACTGAACTCTTTTGCCTTAGATTGTCAAATAAAAAAGTGACTACAGCTTCGAAAAGAGGCCAGTGCCCCTGAATGAATAAATAGTCAGGTATTGTATGTTTGAAAAATCCTTGCAGCAGCACAGCGGTTGAAAATTGCTGGTCTAAATCTTACCTGTGCTCTCAAGACAATTCTCAAATATCATTTCAAATGTCAAACCACAGAATAATCTCCAGAGGGGAAGAGGTGGGGGAAGCAGAAGAGGGTGTAGGGGAAATAAATGGTGATGGAAGGAGAGGCCCACCCACCCTATTAAGAACAGTGCACTACTACCCCATAATAAACATATTAAAAATCATTTCTAAAAGCCAATTAGCTCTATTGATTTTTTTCAGTAAAATTTGATGTCATCAATAGTGAATGTACTGAATTAGCATTTCTAAAACTTAATGAGAGCCAACTGAAAACTTATTGTACTTCCAAAAATTAGACAAATTTGGGCAGTGGGGAGACACAAGAATTTTATTTGAGCCCTGGCCAGTTTGGCTCAATGGATATAGTGTTGGCCTGGGAACTGAAAGGTCCCAAGTTCCATTCCAGTCAAGGGCACATGCCCGGGTTGTGGGCTCGATCCCCAGTGGGGGGGCTTGTAGGAGGCAGCCAATCAATGATTCTCTCTTTCATTGAAGTTTCTATCTCTCTCTCTCCCTCTCCCTCTCCCTTCCTCTCCGAAATCAATATTTTTTTAAAAAGGATTTTACTTGACTGAGCCAAGTTAATCTTTAAAACTACTTTTGAATTACGTACTGTAACATCAGAATTTTTTTAGTTCAAAAGAATCTACAGAATGCAGCCAAATTTAAATGTGGGTGTTTTTTTGTTTTTAACTTAAGGAAGGATTCAGTGTCATGGCTGAATAAAAACATTTGGTACTTGATAGGTGCCCAAACTCAGGGCCTTAGACTTCAACAAGGCCCAGTTTTTGCTGAAACACAGTTTGATCTCACCTATTCTTGTGAGAGGAGAAAGTTACATTATTATGATTGTAACGTTGTTGTTTTTTTAAATCCTCACACACCCCTGACCGGGGATTGAATTTGCCCTGACCGGGAATTGAACCTGAAAAACCTGAAACCTTTTGGTGAGCGGAATGATGCTCCAATCAACTGAGCCACCTGGCCAGAGCCAAACTTGCTGTTTTTAATTAAAGTAGAAGTTACTGATAATTTGATTAGCCAAAAAAGCTGGTACATTAGAACAAAATTAAGTTCTCAAGCTAATTTTGTGTTTAAGACTGAAAAATAAATTGAGGGATATTAATATTGTCAGGTAGCATTTCTTACACTTTGTTCTAGAAAATCAACACTCATGTCCCAAGGAGAATAAACTGTTCCTCTTCCCTGGCCGCCCCACACAGCCACAACTCCCTGATGTGGGCATGGATCCGTCTCCTGGATGTGGCTGGTGGTCACCTTCTCGGGAGTAGATGATCTGATAGGAAACCCCCCAGTCCCTGGGTACTTCCCCTGGAGCAAGAACCTCCAGGACCACAAAGGCCCCATGTTTGACCACAAGAGAGATGGATGGAGGAAACAGCAGCATATATTCAAGGAACAAAGCATTTTCCTTGCCATACAAAAGTAAATTGCAGCATAGTAGATTATTGGATATGTCAGCATTTATCTTCTAAAAGCAAGGACATTCTCCTCCATAATCATACCACTACCACACCCGAGAAATGTAATATCTAAACTGAATTTATACTGGGGTGGGGCGGTTCCTGATTCTAGGATCCAATGAATGTTTGTACATTTCATTTGATTGGCATGACTCCAGAGTGTTCTATAACCTAGATCAGCCTCACCTCCTCCACCATCATCCTTCACACACACACACACACACACACCTTTTTATCTTTTTATGCCATTGACATTTTGGAGAGTCCAGGCCAGTTGTTTGTAGAATATTCCCAATTCTGCGTTTATCTAATTGTTTCCTCAGGATTAGTCTCAAGTTATGTTTTTAAAAAAAAAAAAAAAAATACTGTTCGTACAGCTTGACAGACCCCCAGGGTCTGGGTGCTGAGTCGTGATTGAGCTGGGAACCCAGCAGGTGTGCACCAACCATGGCCCGGTCTGGCTCCCTAGTGTCCCCTGGGCTCCTCTGCCCTGGTGCAGCTCAGGTCCTACGCCCTCCCCAGGTAGAGTCACAATAAAGATTGTTCTGCGCCGGCAGCTGCTCCTGGGGACAAGTGTTGCCTTCTGACGACAATACCGGAACCCTTGGGGCAAACATGTCTTGATGGAAAACGTGGAAACTGGGAAGTGACTATTCAGAAACCCATATCCCAAGGCCAAGGTGCCACCCCACGAGGCAGAGAGACTATGTCCTGCCAGTGCTGGAAATACATCCCTGAGGACTCCACTGTGGGACCACAGGACAAGACAGGTCACTCAGCTGCAATGCCAACCACACGCAGCTGCTGTGCGGCTCTGAGAGCACTTTAAGGGAGGAGGGGGAAGAGGCAGTGCCTGGCCAGACTCCCCCTCCTTTCTTGTTCCCCGGGCCTTGAACTAGCCTGCTCCTAGGAGTCCCCCATCAGAGTTCCTGTCCCAAGATGGCTGAGAAACCAGCAGGACTATTTGCCTGTGGCTCTGTGCTCTCTAAAAGGACTAGGAGGTAAGATACCCTCCAGCCCTGACCAGCTGGATCTGCCCGATCAGGCACAGCTCATCCTACACCTCTAGTCAGGAGTGCCAGGTAACACAGGTAGAATGTGTCTCCTCGTTTGGAGTCATCAGCGTCGCCCATTTCCCACTCACCTAGTACTCAGCCCTTCTTCCAGTGAAGGAAGACGGAGCAGGAGCAAAGGCCAGTGGCTGGGCAAGACAGGTGGCAGGACATAGTCCCCTCAGGAGGCACCGGGGGCAGAGAACAGAGGGTGGGAGAGAAGGTGTCTGACTCCAACTCCCTGGGTCTCCCAACCGCTGTCCTCCCCTCTCACAAGTTCCCCTGAACCAGTGCCCACAGCCAGGCCAGGAGCCCACAGCTGTAGGGGCTCCGGCCTCACAGTCATTGCGAGGTCTCCATGACTGTTACCCTTGGAGAAGACCTAAATCAGTTTCTACAGCCTAAGTCGGACCATGTCTCTTCCCTGCTTACAATGCTTCCAGAGCTGTCCATGCCCTGTGGGGTGAAGTCTACTAAAAGCAGACTCCAGAGCTCTGAATGAGCTGGCAGCGGAGGCCCTGAACCCAGCACTGTTAGTGTGATGAACACTTTCATCAAAACCATCCATAAATGCTTTTTTCTATCCCTCACGCTCCATTTTAAAAGGTAAACATGTAATGCACTTTAGAAGGATGTGGAGATGTTGCTAGCGGGTGTCAGAGAAGCAGGACTGCAGTGGTTCAGACTCGGGCTCTGGACCCAGACTGCCGGAGTTGCAGGCTTGGTGTGCCCAGGCTGTGTGGCCTTGGGCAAGTTACATAACCTCCCTGTGCTTCAGTTCCCTTACACACAAAATGGGGCACAATCCCTACCTCACAGGATTGTTGTGAGGATTAATGAGTGTTTTTGAAATGCTTAGGAGAATGTTTGACACCTGGTAAACCAGTGTTTGGTATTAATAAGTAAAATGTATGCACTTATTAGATTATTAATAGATACAAACAGAATTGACTTCCTAAGCTACATTTGATTGCATCCAGCCCTAACCTTGTCCCCACCCTGTGACCCACTGCCTCTCTCCACATGAGCACACACCCCACGCCCACCACCCTTTTTGTCCTGTTCTGGAAAGGAAGCCTTTAGCACTGCTTCTGTAGGGCACACATCTGCAAGCTTGATCGTTTCCCTCCCTGATGCACAACCAGGCTCACACATGGGTCCGTCCACCGCTGGTGTTACTTCCTAACAACTGGTCCTTCAACGAAGATCGTTTTCTTTT
>NW_006299593.1:2066333-2066689 GCF_000327345.1 Myotis davidii | reverse complement strand
GGAACCATTCCTGAGTGCCCAGCGGTTATCACAGCGACACCCATGCTGTCTCCTTCGGTGACCCATAGATGGCACCATTTCCTCGGGCTGGGCACAGAGGGACTGTCTGCCACTTAGAGAAACGTTTTTTACTGTGTGTGTGAATTTGGTCCTCTCTGAAATGTAGGACTGGGTGATACTATAATGGAATCCTGGCCTTCCGGGGACTCCAGACCCCTCATGAATAGAGCTGGTGATCCTAGTAATCTCTTCTCTGTCCCTCAGTCCCTAGGCCAGGGTGCATGAGACTCAGTAAATGTATAAAGTTGCCAAAATCTTTTTATTTTTATTTTTTAAATATATTTTTTTAATTTCTT
>NW_006299593.1:2063952-2066292 GCF_000327345.1 Myotis davidii | reverse complement strand
CTCTTGGTTGCGGGCACATCCCCAGTGGGGAGTGTGCAGGAGGCAGCTGGTCGATGTTTCTCTCTCATCGATGTTTCTAACTCTCTATCTCTGCCTCCGCACCCCCCTCTGTAAAAACTCAATAAAATATATTTTTTTTAAAAAAAAGAGAGAGACAGGGGATGGCTTCACGGAAGGCAGATGACTGGGGGCCTGGTCCCCAAGGAGCTGACGCAGACGCCCAGGCTTGGTCTTCAGGACCCAGGTAGAGTGGAGGTGGCCTTTCTCCCACCAGCCGGTGGTTATTAAATACACAAGCCCTGACAGGTTCAGTCCTGAGAGTCCAGTTAGTGGCTTCCTATAGGTCCTACCAAACCTCGCTCAGGTGCAACCTCTTGGTGAGCCTTGACCCTCCTGGTACCACAGTTATTCTTCTGCACATCATCCTGTGTCATTTGCTTCATTGTCTGAATCCCCTGTCAGACATTCAAAATAACCGCTAGTCACTAAAAGGAGGCGGGCTGTGACGTCAGGCCGCGGGGCAGCCTGGGGTGGGGGCTGCCAGTGTTCACTACGTCAGGGTGGGTGTTCCCATCAGCCTCTATCCTCAGTGCTCAGCGCGGACTTCAGAACGAATTTAGGACTTCCCGTTGGTGGTGAACTCTCAGCCCTAAGGGGCCCTCATCCCGCCCCCTTCCCACCTCCCCCGGAGATACTGGGTTAGGGAGAGAAATGAGACACGCGCCCACCTTCTCCGTCCTGGACTGGGCTGGAGATATCCCACCAGCCCAACCCAACCCCTACCCTTGACCCTGGGCGGAGAGGAGAGGCCTCAGGAACCCATAGAAGGCCTTCAGCGGGAGCCCAGGGCACATGCACCCGGAGGTCGGCGCTGGGCCCAGCCGGGTGGTCGCTGTAAGATCGCGACCAGCAGAGGGCAGCACGAGGCCGCTGCAGGAGCTGGCGGGCAGGCTGGCACTTGTCGGAAGGCGCCTGGCGGCCTCCCGCTGAAATGAGCGGAAAAGCAGGGACGTGGCATTAGTGCGCACTCCCGGCGCTCGTCCCCCCGTCCCTGACCCCGGGACAGGGACAGAGTAGTTACATGCTTGCTGGTGGGGAGCGGTTGTCAAGGAAACTGGCTTAGTCCTCAGACAAAGAATTTCAGTCTCACTGCTTACTGTGTGGCTTTGGGCAAGTAATTGGACCTGCCTGCGCCTTGGCTTCCCCGTCTATTAAATCAGAGAAGCAGGGTCCACCTTATTGGGTCAGTGTGAGCTCATGAATACACAAGTAAGTGCTTAATAAATGTTAACCCTTGCCCTGGCTGGTTTGGCTCAGTGGATAGAGCATCAGCCTGTGGACTGAAGGGTCCCAGGTTTGATTCCAGTCAACATGCCTGGGTTGCCGGCTCGATCCCCAGTAGGGGGGTGCGGAGGCAGCCGATCAATGATACTCTCTCATCATTGATGTTTCTATCTCTCTCCCTCTCATCTCCCCCTCCCCTGCCCGCCCCTCCCCCACCACAACCACAGGATCCCTGCCTAGATTAAGTGAGTCAGTCACCTTGGCATTTACCAGTGCCCAGCACCAGCCCTGATAAAAAGAACTGTTCCGGAAGTACCTTAGACTCCATGGAGCTGAGATGAGATGAGGTTGTGGGGCTTCCACGCTCGGACCTACGGAGTCTCTGCTCAGACCTCAGTTCAAATCAGCCACTCTCCACCCACAGACTCCAGTCCCACGGAGTCCAATGGCTTTGCTCCATCCGGGCAGCCTGACCTGAAAAAGTGATTCAGAACATCTTAAGTGAGGGGGAGAGTTAGAGAACAATATGAACAGTCAGATCCATTTTAGGTTTTAAGAAAATATAGCACAAACATATAGCAAAATTCAGAGGGGCAGACTGAAAAGCCAACAAGCACTTGGGGAGATACTGCAGGTCATTGGTAATCAGGGATATGATAAGTAAAACAACAAAATAGCCCTTGACGCCCGGTAACTGGCTAAAACCAGAGAGTGGGAAACACAAAGTTGGGGGAAAGGGGATGTGTGGACACAGAAACTCCTGGGGAGCGTGCACTGTGGGGAGTGTGCACTGCTGGGGAGCGTGCACTGCTGGGGAGCGTGCACTGCTGGGGAGCGTGCACTGCAGCAGTCATTCTGGACAGCAAGCTGGCAGTGTTCATGCAAGTTAGCCAAAGAATGGGAACAACCTATATGTCCACCAAGTGATGAATGGATAAACAAAGGGTGGTATGTTCATACAATGGAATCTTACCCAACATTAAAAAGGAGGGAAGTACAGCTATACACTACAATGTGGATAAATTTATACAAAATGTCCAGAATAGGGAGAAAGCA
>NW_006299593.1:2039437-2044403 GCF_000327345.1 Myotis davidii | reverse complement strand
GCTGAGATGAGATGAGGTTGTGGGGCTTCCACGCTCGGACCTACGGAGTCTCTGCTCAGACCTCAGTTCAAATCAGCCACTCTCCACCCACAGACTCCAGTCCCACGGAGTCCAATGGCTTTGCTCCATCCGGGCAGCCTGACCTGAAAAAGTGATTCAGAACATCTTAAGTGAGGGGGAGAGTTAGAGAACAATATGAACAGTCAGATCCATTTTAGGTTTTAAGAAAATATAGCACAAACATATAGCAAAATTCAGAGGGGCAGACTGAAAAGCCAACAAGCACTTGGGGAGATACTGCAGGTCATTGGTAATCAGGGATATGATAAGTAAAACAACAAAATAGCCCTTGACGCCCGGTAACTGGCTAAAACCAGAGAGTGGGAAACACAAAGTTGGGGGAAAGGGGATGTGTGGACACAGAAACTCCTGGGGAGCGTGCACTGTGGGGAGTGTGCACTGCTGGGGAGCGTGCACTGCTGGGGAGCGTGCACTGCTGGGGAGCGTGCACTGCTGGGGAGTGTAGACTGCAGCAGTCATTCTGGACAGCAAGCTGGCAGTGTTCATGCAAGTTAGCCAAAGAATGGGAACAACCTATATGTCCACCAAGTGATGAATGGATAAACAAAGGGTGGTATGTTCATACAATGGAATCTTACCCAACATTAAAAAGGAGGGAAGTACAGCTATACACTACAATGTGGATAAATTTATACAAAATGTCCAGAATAGGCAGAGCTATAGAGACAGAAAGTAGATTACTATTTGCTTAGGGCCTGGGGCATGGAAGGATTGGAAGTAGATAGCTAATGATTATAATAAGGTTTCTTTTCAGAATGATGAAAATGTTCTAAAATTGATTGTAGGAGTGGCTGCACAACTCTGTGAATATATTATAAACCATTGAATTGTATACTCTAAGTAGGTGAATTGTATCATATGTGAATTATATCTCAATAAAGCTGTTACCAAAAAAAATGACATAAAGGCCAGCTTCAAGGAACTCCCACTGACTACAGTTGGAAAAATTTGCCAAGTAAATAATGACAGTATCAAGTAACCCACTGAGTACAATCCATTGCATGTATTGATATAAACAACGCATAGAGAATTTGATGAGTATCAGGATATGCTCATAGTCTCAAAATTCCTCCCCAAAATATTTATTAATAACAAAGGGAGAAATAATAAAGTGATTCAAGTTCACATCACAGTAATGGGATAAAACAGAATCATGCCCCACCTAATAGGTTACAACGAGAAGAATTCAGCATCACTTCAGTGATATTCCTGCCAAAGATGCATAATCTGGATTGAATCATGAGGATGCATTAGACAGACTCAGACTGATGGACATTCTATAGAATAACTGGCCATGAAGCCAAGAAAAGGCTGGAACTCTTCCAGATTGAAGGAGTCTAAAGAGACAATGTCAACTCAACGCAATACATAATCTCAACTGAGCCCTTTTGCTACAGGGATATTGTCAGGACAATTGACAAAATGTAATGAGGTGCAAGTACTTGATGGCAAAAATGTTAATCTTATGATTTTGATAACTGTATTGTGATTGTGAGAGAGAATATCCTTGTTTATTGGAAATACAAAATAATGAAATCACCTCAGCAAGTTATGCTCAAATGGGTTTGCAGTAGGGTGAGTTCTTTATATTTGATGACTTTTCTGTAATATAAAACAAGAAACCATTATGTAAATAAAATACCTGGCTCATATTCTTCAAAAATCTCTGTGTTACAAAAGGCAGAGAAAAGTCGAACTGTTTCCAGCTAAAGGACATTAATAAGAACTTGAAAACTAAATGCAATGAATGGTATTGGATTAGTGATTTCCAACCGAGTGCCACAAGAATTTTTCAAACATGCAATACCTTACTATTTAGTCAGGGGCACTGACCTCTTTTCTCTTAGATTGTCAAATTTTAAAAATGACAACAGCAATGACCATCTGGTGTGAAGAAATCAAAATTATACCTATTTTTGTCAGATCTTCAAAAATATATATTTTAGTGTGCTGCAGAAAGTTAGTAATTAGTTTGTGTGTACCATGAGATGAAAAAGGTTGAAAATCATTGGATTAGGTCCTAGACCAGGAAAAATATAACATAAAAAACATTATTGGGACAACTAGTATATTTGAATAAGACCTGAAGATTCTATAATATCTTTCTATCAATGTTAAATTTCCTGATTTTGATCATTGCACTGTAGTCATGTAGGTGAGGGTCTTCATTCTTAAAAAATACACACTCAAGTTTTTAAGCATAAAGGGGCATGGTGTCTGCCACTAATTCACAAATGCTTCAATAGCAATCTTATAAATACATAGAGAATCATAAAGCAAATGCAGCTAAAAATGTACATACTGAAATTGTTTATACAATTCTTGCAACCTTTCCATAAATTTGAAATAATTTTCAAAGTTTTTCTAAAGAATGTAAAAAACAAAATGAAATATAAAACCCAATGTACATAAATAATTAACACATGCACACAAAACAATGCATATTTTGTGAGAATATATAACAGCAAAGATATACACTGTGAACATAATCCAATGGTTCTTTATTGGGGGGGGGGAGAATGGGAATGTATGAACTGAAGAGACTAAGTAAAACAATTTGTTTACAGACTGGAGAGCGGTCTAGACTAACAACCGCTGCCACCAAATTTCTCACCTCACACTTCTGAGGAATGGGGTGTGATAGGAGTGGAGACAAACATGAAGAGGGGGGGATGTCAATTGTTTCTTGTTTTATCTTTACATTTTGGCATTGTTTGAATTGTTTTATGATATAAATAAAATACATTCATATACTATTTATGTAATTTTTAAAATAAAGGAAAAAATAGTAATCTCCTTTTGATGTTACCTAGACTACTATTAGAAATGAGATACAGCTATATCCACTGGCATAGGAGAATGCCATTGTCTACAAAGTGGGTTTTTTGTTTTGTTTTTTAATATATTTTATTGATTTTTTTACAGAGAGGAAGGGAGAGGGACAGAGAGTTAGAAACATCGATGAGAGAGAAACATCAGAAACATTGATCAGCTGCCTCCTGCACACTCCCACTGGGGATGTGCCTGCAACCAAGGTACATGCCCTTGACTGGAATCGAACCTGGGACCCTTCAGTCCATAGGCAGATGTTCTATCCACTGAGCCAAACCAGTCAGGACTACTAAGTGTTTTTACTAGCAATTTGCAGAGGAGCAGGGATAGTATAAATAGTTGTTGCAGAAGACATAGTTAACATATGCATAATTTTAACTATTAGCCATGCTACCCCTAACGGGAGGATTAAGAAGAGGGACTTGTATACACTCTAGTCTGATTATTTTGCAGATTTGTTAATTTGTTAACAAATTTGTGAATTTGTTAATTTTTAATTAAACATATAATGCATGAATACAATCTTATAATGGAAAAATAAAATAACACGTATTGCTTTTATGATTTAAGATACATATTACTGTAAGAGAAGGAACTGTTTCTTACAGAACAATTGATTTTTTTAATGAGAGAGAAAGAGAAGGGGGGGAGGGAGAAACATCAATTTGTTCCACTTATTTATCCATTCATTGGTTGCTTCTTGTATGTGCCCTGACCAGGGATGGAACCCGAAACCTTCACTATGGGCTGACGCCCTATAACTAACTGAGTTACCCGCCCAGGGCAGAACAATTGATATTATTTAAAAAGGAAATATAAGCTCCCTTTCAACGAGACACAAATTTAAACAATAATGATTATGTAATTGTGCCTCTACTCATACAGCTAATACAGAGCAAATGCCCAAAGGTGAGGTTGTCAGTTTTCAATTCTCTTGGATGGGACGGTAAGAGTCTCAGCTCCCGGACTTTCCCACCCACACTCAACACTCCTGCCAAGTCTAAGCCACTAGTGCCTCTCCAAACCCACAAAGTTCTCCGATGCCCAGCCTGTGCGGGAGAAGGTGCCTACGTCCTTTCCTCACTCTGTCCCGACTGTCCAGGTCACTTCCACTGTGGAGCCTTACCTGTCTTCCTCCAGGCAGGACAAGGAACTCCCAGCCTCCGCAACCCTAGTGCTCCATTGCCCGTCTTCCTTCTCCCTAGAGGTCTCACCACTCTGAGAAGTCTTGCTCCGGACCAGTCACAGCAATGGGGGATTGGGGGGGGTGGGGCCGGAGGTAAATGGGGGAGGAAGCTTTGAGGCCTGAGGGCAGGACTGTACCCAGCACATAATGGCCCCCAAATAAACGCCTGTACAAACTGCTTTGGAAAGCAGTTCGACGGTACACATATTAAGTGCAATGAAAATGGACCTATCTTGTTGACTCGGACCCTGAAGAAATAATCCTCCCCTAAAGAGGTATGTATCTGACCGTTTTGTTTTGAGTATTAATTTCATGCTTAAAAACTTAGACAGGTGGGGATATCTAACAACTGAACGGTTAAGACAGTCACACAGTGACAGAACAGACTAGTACTCAGCCACTGAAAAGCGTGCTTGTAAGGACCATAGCACATGGCAAATGTTTAGGTCAGACCTCAGGCAGGGAAGGTGGGATACAAAGCCGCCTGGCCACCAGACTAAAATGACATAAATTATGCGGGAGGGAGGCGAGGGGTCCCTTTTTTATTTTTTTAAGGAAAGAGTCGTGAATTTAGGCTTGGGTATTGGGTTTTTGTTTTGTTTTTTTCCTTTAAAATCTATTCTCGTTATTCTAACCTACGGGCAGAGTGCAGAGGTTGAAAAGAGTTTCAGCATTGTTCGTGTAACTTACAAGCTGAGCCGAGAGGTGTTTTCAACCAGAGGCACCGTTTCTAAGGAAGGGGTCCCGGCAGCCGGCTGCGGACTACGAAGGGTCCGAGAGAAACTGGGCAAAAGGCAGATCACTCTCCCCGGCGGAGACCCGACTGCGCCTGGTCAGGTTCGCTCGCGGCCCCCCGATTTCCGGCGC
>NW_006299593.1:2038382-2039033 GCF_000327345.1 Myotis davidii | reverse complement strand
GAAATCACGGCGAGGGGCTCACAGTGACACACGCACCCCAACTCGCTCCTGTGGGGAAGCGCCGAGTCGCTGAGGGCCCCCCGCGCTCCTCCGCTCACGCGCGGGCTCGGACGCGTGCGGTGTGGTCGCGATGATTTCACACCCACGCGTGACACCCCGCGACTGCTCCGCAGCGGAGGCCGCGGGAAGGGAGACGCTCTCGGCGAGAGGTGCCTTGCCCTGTCCGGTGCAGCTCGTTGAGCTACATGTTTGCCTAAGAAATGCTCTACCTCGCCAGAAACAAATTAAAATGTGTATTTCAGAAAAGGAAATGGGGCCCTGGCCGGTTTGGCTCAGCGGATAGAGCGTGGCCTGCGGACTGGGGGGTCCCAGGTTCGATTCCGGTCAAGGGCATGTACCTTGGTTGCGGGCACGTCCCTGGTGGGGGGTGTGCGGGAGGCAGCCGATCGATGTTTCTCTCTCATCGATGTTTCTGACTCTCTATCGCTCTCCCTTCCTCTCTGTGAAAAATCAATACAACGTATTTTTTTAAAAAGGAAATGGGACTGAAGTCTAAAAGAAAAGTCGGTAAAGCCTGTTCTGCAGATACGCGCGCGGGCCTCCGGAGCGCGGACACGTTTGCTCGTCCTTCACTGAAATTGTCTGGACCGG
>NW_006299593.1:2036498-2038082 GCF_000327345.1 Myotis davidii | reverse complement strand
CGCCGCCCGCCCCTCTCCGCCCGGGACTCTGCAGGACAAGCTTCGGGCCTCTCGCTCGCAGGCCGGGACCCCCGGCATCACCCCATCCCACGCTCACGTGCCCTCGGACCCAAGCAAACAGCCCTTGTTGCAAACATTCCTTCCTTGCTTGCTTTCTCTCGTGTTCCCTTACGAAGAACAAAATCCTGGGTACCATACTGAGCTGGTGACGCTGCGCGGGAGCTGGCAGTGCAATGGGGGCGCGGAAGCCGGAAGCCAAAGACCGAGGCGCTGGCGAAGGCAAACAGGTGGGACGGAGAACAGAGGGCGGTGACTTCACTCCCGCTGTAAAGGGGGGAGGGGGTGTAAATGGGTGGGGCAAGACCCCGGGGCTCCTGAGGATGGGGCTGAGGGTCTGAACAGACACCCTATACTCCACTCCTTTGTGTTGTTCAGCGTCCCCCCACCCCCGCCCCCGTAAATGTTTTCCTTTTTTAAAAAAATAAAATAGTTTTAAAAGTAAATGAAATTAGTGCACACCATCTGCACTTACAAACTAGATCACACAAACACATGCATATTTGTTTGGGTTTGCATATTTGTTTAGGGTTTTTGTTGGTATTTTTGTTTTGTTTTGTCAGCTAACTGAACATGAGGTACCGTGGTTCCCCTTCTTTATGACAGGGCCGCTGAGGCTGTGCAAAAGCACTGCTTTTCATTTTTATGTATTGATAGATTTTAGAGAGGAAGAGGGCGAGAGAGACGTTGGTTTGCTGTTCTGCTGATTATGCACTCACTGGTTGATTTCTCTATGTGCCTGGCCCAGGATGAGACCTGCAACCTCGGTGTGTCAGCACCAGGTCTGGCCAACCGAGCTGCCTGGCCAGGACCAAAAGCACCCTTTTAGGGGAGTTATTTTCAGAGGTTTTCTAGCCAGTTAGTTGCCAACTGGCACCTTTGAGCCACGAGTGGAGTGGCCCTGAGAGATCGACCTCAGAGTCCCCTGCCTTGACCCCACCTCAGGTTTCATTGTCCAAGGGAAGGTTAACTGCTCCTGAGATTTAGACTCTACCGCTGACTTAGGTCCGTTTAGTTCACAACTGCCCCCCTCTCCCCCGTGCCTGGCACCATGCCTGGCATATAGTAGTAGGTCCATAAATAGTAGTTGGGTGAGGAATGTTCCAACTTGTGTGCGTCAGCTCCTGGAGAATCCTTCCCAGTAGATACAGATTTCTGGCGACATGGGGGTGGGGTGAGGGGATAGGCTCCCTGAGCGAGGATCTCCAGGGTGCTTTGGCGGCTGGTCAGGGCGTTTCCAACATTACCACCTAGGCTGACAGTCACCCAACACCGCTGCCTCACAGCTTCTCACCCTTCCCTTTCAGAAGTCCTTTTTCAGGGACAGGAGATGGAGAATTCCTCCAGGCTCTCCCCACCCTTGTATCTGGGTAACCTCCTATCTTCCTCAGCTGGCCAGGGGCCACACCCTACACCCTGGAGAGGCCCCAGGCGCTAGAATCTGGACCAACCTGACCTAGAAAGCAAGGAAGCCTCAGCCAGTGCGGTAGGGGAAACCCCAGAGGCAGAGCAGCTGCATAAGGGGTG
>NW_006299593.1:2035784-2036480 GCF_000327345.1 Myotis davidii | reverse complement strand
CATGAGCTCAGCCCACAACCCGCCTTTGGGTGACGCTGATCTCAAATGATCACTTCTTGAGGCAGCAGCACCTAAGACTGGCAGTTTCCCTGGCACTGGGGAATAGGGACGGGGTGGTTGGGTGACCTTGAGTGTTCAGTGTTGCAGCTGTGCCACAAAGGCAGAAAGGAGCCACGTATACATGGGAAGTCTCAGTGGGTAAGCTCTCTGGGGCACAGTCAGGGAGGAAAGTGGAGCAGTAGCCCTCGATGGAAACATGGAAACAAACGTCTCTTCAAACATCTCTTCAAACATATTCTAACAACGAGATTTAAAGCTATTTACTCCATTCGTTTGAATTGTGACACCCTGCAAATTTAAAAGGTACCAAAGGATATACAAGTCTTTGGAGCTGGCCTCTAGGCTGCTCCCCAAGGAGCGCTGCGTGGGAAGAGTCGGGTAGCCATGGGGTCCCCCTGCTTCCTGGCCTCTAGACTCAGGATGGATCCTTCTTGGGATCCTGTTGCTATTCCTGCCCGGCCACATCCCTGAGCCGTCTTTCTCTGGACCTCAGGAAAGGCCACTGGGCCCGCTGGGGATCTGGGACTGGGAGGGGAGACTCTGGCTTAGGGCAAAGGCATGCAAGGCACTGTAAACACAGAAAGCTCAGGGCCCAGGTTGGACGGCTGAAAGCGGCATTGGGCTCCAGGCCTCACA
>NW_006299593.1:2034161-2035717 GCF_000327345.1 Myotis davidii | reverse complement strand
CCTCCTCCACTTTTGGAAACAGGAGGTTGGGGAAACCAGCAGGTTTGCTGTCCTCCTTTAGCAGTGAGTTCAGGGAGTGGCGTTTCTCCAGCACCCTCCCTGGACTCCACCCAGCAGCTGAGGTGTCCTCTTAAGGATGCTGACCTGACAGTTTAGTGCTAGTACGTTCTGTGGTGATGGTATCGGTTCATGTGCTATATATTTTAGTTTGCTTGTGAGTATATTAAAAACCATTGAATTGTGCACTGTAGATGAGTGAGTTACATGATATGTGAATTATATTTCAACAAATCTGTTGCCAACACAGTAAAAACAAAACAAGACATACATAGTTCTAGGAGGTGAGGCCATTGCCCAGCCACTGTCAACGCAGGTTCTGCTCTGTGATCATCTGGGTCCTCATAGACCCAGTTTCCTTCAGTCTCCACAGAGGCCACAGCTCCCTGGGAAGTGTGCCACCAGCTGCTCCGCCGCCCACCCTCTCCCCCCATCCCCGTGTGTCTCAACCCAAAAGTCCCACTCAGGCTGCTGTGCCAGGAACTGCCATGCAGCACCAGGCCAGGGTGTTTAATACCTTCACTTGACAGGGAGCCCAGTTCTCTGAGTGAAGGGAGAGGGAGAGGAAGAGATTTTTGCCTTGGCAGGGTCCACGGACCCGAACCTGGGTTTGAATCCACACACATTAGCTTTATGACTTTGGTCTGGTGTTTTTTTTTTTTTCTGCAAAATGGGGCAACCGAGTCCTGCCCTAAGGACCGCTGTGACTATTTCATGATAGTATGAGTCCACCACCACCTCAGGTAGTTAGCCACATAGCCCTTGCTAGAAAATAAGTCAATTTAGTGACGATATACATAACATCAGAATGTGGCAGGAGTGAATGGATTTTGCCAAGAAAGAAGGGCGTTTTTTAGATGATTCTATTGCATCTGTAGCATCCCTTCCTTAGTTCAAACAGCACAGCTGGATTGGATGGTTATTTCTGAAGAAAGACAAGTAAAAGGGGGTGAAGATAGACCAGTAAAAGAGGGCACTCCTGCTCCGTGGGGAGAGAATGGTGAGAAGAGGGGATATAGGGTATGAACCATGAAAAGGAGGAGAGAGAAGCTGGGGAGAGGGGATGGAGGGAGACTGGCAAGGAGGTCCTAGGGGCCGGAAGGGAAGACAGCACAGGGAAGGGGTGACCAAGAAAGGAGGCAAACGGAGAAGGATTCGGTGGCAAAATCACCTGAGGAAGGGGAGGAAGGAAGATTCACAAAGAACTCCCTGGGAGGAGGAGGAGGGTGTCCAGAAAGCCCTGGGGAGGATCTGGAGGAAAGCAGATGGGAAGAGAAGGGCACCAAATTGGGAGTCCCACTCTGTCCCGGAACCTGGGGACACCCATTCCCAAGCTGAGCTGGCTGTTGGCTTGACCTCTGGCCTGGCCCCACCCCTGGGTGTCTGTCCCCAGGAGAATCCTGAGTCCTGTGGGTTGAGGGAGCTTTTCAGGTCTGGTTAAACACCTGGGGGAGGGGGGGAGGCGGTCCTGGCCAGGCCTATTTACCTCCTCTGACCCT
>NW_006299593.1:2030325-2034110 GCF_000327345.1 Myotis davidii | reverse complement strand
CTCCCCACCCCCACCCCCAAAGTCCTGGCAAAACTATTTCTCATTCCCTACATCACCACGTACTGACCACTTGCTTCTGCCTTTCATCCAGCAGTGCCCGCTTTCCATACTCTTGGCCCAATTTACTGGTTTCCTGGAAGCCTTTTAAAACCCACTGTTAACCAGATTAGAAGCCCTTTGCCGCTGAGCACTAGCAACTTTTTCCAAGTTCGCCGAGTGATTTAATACGTGGCAGGTGTTGAGAACTCCCTTGCCTCCTCCTTTAAGCCTTCTAGTCTAAGGCCAGAGTCAAGGTGGCAGCTGCCTGCCCCAGAGAACACAAGTCAAACTGGAGACAATTGGGCACCAGAGAGGGTAGATGCCAGCTAGTATGACTGGCAGGCTGCCTCACATCCTGCACGTGCCACCCCAGCCCAGCCAACTGGGTTCCCTGCTCTACTGTCCAGCGGTGAACTCCATCCTCATGATGGGCACCCCTAGGCCCAGAGGGTCCTGTTCCCTGTCATCTGCAGACACTGTCATCCAGCAGCCAGGCTTGAAATGAACCAGTGACAAAGGTGACTGGGTGACTGAAGCTAGCAACTTAGAGGGGTCCAAACACTGAATTTGAGGAGCCTCATTCTGCCCTCAGCACCTCTCCTGCCATCACCCCCGGGAAGATTTCATCACACCTGGCCTTGACCCACAAACCTGCCATCATCCCCAGGAAATGCTCTTCTCACCATAAAAGCTGCCCTCCTTCAGCACTGCTACTGTTTTCAGAGATAAATACTTTTTTGTGTTTTACAGAAATAATAGTGTTCATTGTAAAAAAAAAAACAACTCAATCAGCATCTTCCCTCTTTTTAAAATGTCAATCCCTCTCTCCCAGAGGGTAGGACAGTGGGTCCCCCCTAATGTGCCAGGGCAGAGGTTGGGCTCCCAGGCCCATGGAGGTGTGGGACACAGGAAGGTCAGGGAAGGCAGTGATATATGGATTGTTTTTGCCAGCTGGGGCTTTGAGGGGTGTCCTTGCCTGTTCACCCTAACCCCCAAATGCTGAAGAACCCCCCATCCCAGCAGTGATGGCTAGGGGCCTGGCAACTGCCCCCCAGAATCTCCTAGGAATCTTTGGGTGGGGTCCCAAACCAAGGAGAAGAGAGACAAGAGACCCAGACAGCAAGGGGGTGAGGTAGGGCAGAGGAACTCAGACTTCCGGGCCTTTGGCTCTGGGAATGGGCTGGGAGATCCACCGGCTGAGAGAGGAGAGCAGGTGGTGGAGACAGAGGCCGGGAGGGGACAGGAAGGAAGGGGAAACCCGCAGGTAGGGGGCTGCAGGCCAATTGACTCTTGGGATTCCCAGTCCTCCCCTTTCTTCCAGCCCTTTTTTCTTCTCTCACATCCTCTCTGGGCTGTAGGGGAGCGAGCAGCGGCAGGAGTCCCTGGATTTCACAGTCCCTGGCCTGGGAAGTGCAGCCCTGCCTCGGTGACTGCACAGGGATCCAGTGAGGAACTCGTGACTTCTGCAGCTTCTGCATAGGGAGACGGAGAGTGGTGTGTGTGTGGGTGGAGGGAACTGGGGGTGGGGGGGGAGAGGTATAACTCCTCACCAAGCCAGGCTCTGGCCAGGTTGAGAGGGCAGCCACCTATCCAGGTTCTCCAAACCCAGACCACCTCCTGGAACACACTGCCAGGGTGGCCTCGCTCCTCCCTCCTCCTCCCTGCCAGCTCCCCTCCAGCCAGTGAAGGGGAGGTGGTCCCACTTCCCACTCCGCAACCGCCCCCTGGAGCTCTTCAGGGAGGCCACTAGTCTCTCCTCAGAATGGTCAGCTCACCATGAGGCATGCACCAGGCAGCCCATCCATAGACCTCAGAAGAGGACACCAGGACGGAGACCTGAATTGCCACACAGAATGACGTCTTTCATGAAATGAAAATGTAAAAGTGAAAACAACCCCCCCCCACCACCACCAAGGGTTCATTCTTCTTTGAACAGAAACCCGGGCCTTGCTTGTGGCAAGAACAGGCTTGGGGCTGCAAAGGTTCAAGTGTCTGCTTTCTGCTTAGAATTTTTCTGTCCTAGACAATGTTTGGATAATAAAAATAAACTTGAAAGAGCCAGAGAAGAGAACGACTGAAGTGCAAGCGAAGATGCCAGGCTAGATCAGGCGCCCAGTGTCCTGAGGGAGGGAGCCAGAAGGAGGGGGCGCTGCCTCAGGTGAAAGCCTCTGAGGAATTTAGTTGCTCCTTAAGGGGCCAGGCTCCATGGGACCCTGCACAAGGCTCATCCTCCCTAGGAGGGAGTAAGAGCACTCCTATAGCTATGAACCTGTTTTCTCCCAGGCCCTTCAGTGCCTCCCCCCTGCACACTATGCCCCACACCCTGGGCAAAATACTGCTGCTCCCCTTCCACTGCCAAATCACCTGTGGGCAAGTTTCCTTTCTCCCTCCTTGCTCCCTCCCTCCTTTCCTTCCTTCCTTCTGCCTGTCTTCCGTCCTTTCTATTAGTACAGAGCAGCTGGCCTCCTCCCCTGCCCCCTTGACTGTCCCCTTTCCCAGAGTCCCAAACCCCTCACTGAGGCACAGTTACTCAAATAATTGGTGCTCTCCCTCCCGCCTACCTCAGGCTGGAGACATGTGAGGTTGGACACATACACTCAGCTGTTCACATGCACACGGGACAAACACGAAGGCCCTAACACTCGCACACTCATATACCTGCTTATCGGAGTCATGGAAGCTGCACCAGCCACACATTCAGCCATGCCACAGCCATTTACACCCTCACAGCCACCGTCCCTGCCCCACTGTCAATCAGACCCTCCACGGAAGCATCCTCGCTCACCCTAGCAGGAGGGCCAAAAGAAAGGAAGCAAAAGCTGCTCTTACAGCGTTTTAGGGGGGGAAGCCATAGATCCTTCTAGGTGCGCACATCTTCGCTGCTCTCTCTCCATCTTTCTTCTAAGCCCCTTCGGAGTCAAAGGAAGGGAAATCCCGACCTGGCCTCTCTTGGCTCTGTCCAAGAAGCTAAATTCCGGGAGCAAGGGCTCCTCAGAGAGTGCTGGGTACCTGGGGGCCTCAGACAGCCAGCAGTGCCCAGGGACACCCACGGCTCAGCTCCCCTGCCGCTGCCAGGTCTGGCCTCCAGCCGCGCACCTTGGCCCTGGCCAGCCCAGACCACACCTGGGACCGAGGACTGGGGTCGAGGAGGGAGTGTCAACGAATGGGGGCTTGACACAAGGAATGCCCAGCTTCCATCACTCTATGAGGGCACGGTCCCCTGTGTGACGGCCTCAGAGCCGCAGGGGAACCGGGCCTTTACCGCCTATCAGCCGTGGCCTCATTCAACCCCCTCGGCTCGGCTCTTGGACCCGGTTTTCTGTCTGCACGTCCGTTTTCTCTCCCCTGGGGAGTGTGGATCGTGCCGTCAGTCCCCTTGCCTCACGCTCTCCGGATCCTTTACTACGTTCTCAGCCTTCTCTCCCGGGAGCGCCAGGCGCGCCCTTCCTTCTGAGTTCAAGAGTGTAGCTGGAGGTTTGCATCTGGGGGCAGGGATGGAGAGTGCCCGATCCAGCCAACCTCCAGTTTTCCGCTAAGTCTCCTCGGAGTCGCCTTCCTGGAGCATTTTGGTTATTGATCCGGCAGAAAGGCCGCAGCTCTGAGGCTGTGCGTCCCTGGGGAGGAGGGGAGTGAGAAGGGACGTGGGCTGGCGGTTGGGGGAGGGAGTTGATGAACTCCAGAAGATGTAGGGCTTCCCTCAGTACCCCGGGGCCGCCCCAGCCTTCCTCTGGGGCCGGGAGCGGGAG
>NW_006299593.1:2021225-2030053 GCF_000327345.1 Myotis davidii | reverse complement strand
CATCCTGGTGCGAGGTAAGAGGACGGCTCGCGGCCCTGGGCCACCGGACCCCACCCTACCTCGACGGGGTCTCCGATCTTCCCGCCGGCTCCCCTCCCAGTGCATACATTCAGTCAGTCGTTCCGTCAGTCAGTAAATATTATTTCGAGTGTCTGTCGTGCGCTGGACATGACAGGAGTGCAAGGGACAAAGCGGCGGACGGGATGGAAGAGATAGAGGTGGGAGGGTGGACTCCACCCTGCATTCCTGGCGGCAGGTGAGCTGCCCGGCCTCCCGCCCAGCCCTGTTTCCCGTCCCCAGCGACGCAGACCGCTCAGTAGCTCCCAGGAGAGGCACAAGGATTGGGGAATGCCTCTCGCAGCGCTTGCCCGCCTGGGCTACGTTCTCTTGGTTTCCACTTCCTTACGGCGCCTGGGCCCAGCCGCTGTCCGTGAGGCCCTTTCCGGGCCTGATCTGCCCCTTTCTCCCTCGCCCTTCTCCCTCCTCTCTTCTTTCCGGGCCATTTCTCCCTGCCCAGCTCGCCTTCTCAGCTTTCTTCCTGCAAGCGCCTCTGGGCTGCACCCGAGTTCCCAGCTCTCCCTAGCTTCTCCCTGGCCTTCCGACCCTCCGGGCAGCCTCAAGCGAAACTCTAGGCCCAGCTTTCGCTGGACCCGGGCTTCGCCCAGAGAGAGGAGAGGAGAAAGGGAATTCTGGCGTCTTGCTGTTAGCCGGTTTCTAGGCCTCCGTCAGAGCCTGAGGTCTGTTTTCCCCAGCATCTCAGAACCCCCGGGGACCGGAAACCCACAGCCCAGAAGAGGCAATTTGTGGGTAATGGTTCCCCCTGGCTTCCTTCTCCAACTCTCTGGCCTAGCGTCCCTCTGCTGCCTTTGTCCAGCCCCTTCTTTCCTAGCACACCATCCCGCCTGTGAGGTCCTCTGGAGTGTCCCAGCCCACTGCCTGGGAAGGGGAAGTAGCTGACTCTAGCTAGAGGTCGCTCTAGGTCCAGGATCCTGAGTTTTGTCTGATCTGAGCTGGGCTATCCACACACAGACTGGGACACCTTGGCCTAGTTAACCCCCCCCCCCCGCCCCCGCAACACACACACACAGACACACACAGCTGCTGGGTTTGGGTGGCTCTGGGAATGGGGGACAGGGCTAGAGCATGGAGAAAGTCCAGTGCGAAGGGGCCCTGGTCTGGGGAAACACTCCTGGTATCAGGTGTGATCACCTAAAGATGGGGTACCCAGTGCCATTCTTGGGGCAGGCTTGAGTTACAGGACAGGGCATGGGTGTCCTCCCCATCCCGCTGGGATCCCAACAGGTGTATGGACCTATTGAACACCTGGGATTAAATTAGATGGGTGCCATTCCGTAGACTGAGGGGTGTCCTGGGTGCAATACTCTCATATTAAGGCCCTCAAGTGACACCACCTCACACCCCATCTATGGCTGGGCATTTCCTCTGCCTGGACAATTGTGAGTTCTGTGGAGTGCAAGACATCCAAGCTAGGAATAATCCACATCCAGACAGAGCTGGACTTTGTGCATGGGCAGGGTGTACTTTTATAAATGCATATATGCACATACAGCGATGCCATTACATTTGCACAATAGAATGGAAATATACCATTGAATGTGTATTCACACACCTAAAAGAAATAAAAGGTACACAGGGCCCTCATAAATCCCTCTGTCCTTTCCTGTTCAGTAACAAGGAGGTTATTATAGGCCTGAGATAGTCGGTAGGTCATGTACCACTAATCCCTCCTAGCCAGGGTCACCTGCGTCACTCCAGGCCCTCCTGGGGCCCAGAGCAGAGGCTCTGACGAGTGAAAGGCTCAGCATTAGTGCAGGGAAGCCAGCGGTGTCTTAGCTCCAAGATGAATGCCCCTCCACATGCTCTAAGCAGAGCGTACGTTTTGCCCTTGACACATCCTAAGTATCTTTAGAGCAGTGGTTCCCAACCTTGGCTGCACATTAGAATCACCTGGGAATCTTTATAAAATCCTGATTCCTGGGCCTTGTCCTCCGGAAATTCTGTTTCTTTGTTACTAATGTTGTGGGCCCCACCCCATAACAAAGAAACAGAATTCCAGCCAAGGTTGAGAACCACTGCTTTAGAGGAAACCAAAAAAAAGGTCAGATTGGAGGCATTTACCATCACAGTCTTCAGGATGCTGGTGGGCCGAGGATTCTGGGAAAGAGCCCATCCTCTCTTGGCATTCCTTTCTTTCTCCCCCTTCTCCGCTCTGCACTTGCTCCCCGGAGGTTCCCCATCCCAAGGTAGCAAATCTTTTGGGGGAGTCCCATGACACAGGAGAGGAAGAGGGGGTGCTGGAATTAAGAGAAGTTGGTTTGTAATACTAGCCTTACAGCCTTTTGCATTTGAACCAGTTTCTTTGCCCCTTCATACCTCAGTTTCCTCATCTGTACAAGGAGACCCTTAGGGCTTACCTTGAAGGGCTGTGCTCAGGGTCAGAGTGGTGTCCATAAAACTGCAAACACGCAGCAGAATCTGCAGAAATGTTCCGTGGAGTGAAAACTGGGAAGCCGGGAGATGACCCACAAACCACTTCTGGTAAAGGGTTTCCTTCCTTCGAGGCTTCCCCCAACTCACCGGCTGTTGGGGCAGCGTCTCCTTTGTGCTCAGGGCCAACCGTGTTTGTTTGGAGGTGAGCAGCCAAGGGGTGAAGAACTGGCTGATGTAGAGAGGATCGGGGACTCCTTGCAGACCACGCTTGCAGCCCCGACCCCAAACCCCTCCAGGGACCCTCGCTCAGCCAATCACTCAAGCTTCTGGCTGCCTCTGGGGAAAGCGGTCCGGGGACAGGGAGAGGGACCTTCCTGCTTCCCCCGCCTCAACATGGAGGCCGCTTTATGCCTCACCAGGGCCAAACAAGGCTGCTGGGATAACGCGTGTGCACACAACAGGAACCCGGCACACCCACTGCCCACACAGCCAGGCTTCCGCAGGGACCCTACAGCTCTGCAGGGCTCCCTACACCTCTGTGTGAACGCCCCCCCCGCCCCGTCTGCCGAGGGGTTGGGATGGGGATCCTTTTGTTTCCTATTTGCTAAGGGCGCGCCAAGCCTGGGCTGGAGACAGGGGAAGGAACGGGCTGCCTCCTGCGCGGCCTAAACCGCAAGGAGCAGCTGCGGGGCAAAGGCCTTTTCGGTGGACCCGGGATCCCCCGCAGTCGCAAGGAGTGGGGCAACTCTCACCCGAAACTCCCTGCAACCTCACCATCTAGGCTCGCACCGCACGCTCAGACGCGCCCACGGGATGCCCAGGTCACCCCCAGATGAATTCCACAGCCCGCCTGGACAGAGCCTGGAATGGCCGCGGGCCGGCGTCACCGAAACAAAGCCTGGTCCGGTCCCTACTCACCCAAAGCGATCCCCCCGAGTCTCAAAAATCCAGTCCTGCCGGCTGCACCCTCCGCCGCAGCTCTGTGCTGCCACCTGGCCCCAGGCCCCATGGGGTAGGACTCAGCGCTGCCCTAAGAGCGCTCCCCCAACCGAGACCCGAGGCGCTCCCCCCTGGCTCAGCACCCCGACTGGGAGGAGGAGGACAGGGAAACTGCTGGACCCCGCGACTAAGTGAGTGTCTGCCAGCCACGCCGCCCCAACCCCACCACCCATAGCCGAGCTGCTCTCACTGGGGGGCCGGGTGGATACGCCCAGCTCAGTGGCTGGGGACCGGGAGGCGCAGGAAGGCCAGGGCCACGGGCTGCGCCGGGGACGCAAGTCCCGCTGTGGATGTGAACGTGGGGAAAGCGGGCATTGATCTTAACGGGGCCCGGCCCCACTGAGATCCCGGGGACAGTGCTGGATCCGCGCTCCAGATCACGCCCATCGGAGCGTTTACCGACGGCAGAATGGCGAGCCCGCAGGACCGTGGATGCTACAGACGCGCCGAAGACGCCCGGGCAGGTGCCCGGCTTCGGGGCTTGAGCGGGGAGTGGCCTGCGGGACCCCCTCCACCCGCAGCCAAGTCTGTTCTAAGCTGGCCAGCGTCCCCTTGCTCTGTGCTCGGACTCACAACAGCCACTGCACCGAGGGGCTCCCCGGACTCTCCGAAGGACTCACCAACAAGGGCACACAGATAAGCCAGGGCCAGCGGCCCAGGCAGCCGCTGCAATGTTTAAATGGTTCATGCAGAGACTACACTTTTGGGTTTTTATTTTAATTTTTAGTTTTGGGGTTGGTGCGCGTTAGAGTGTTTTATTTTCCTGGGATTACTTTGTTTTGTTTATTATGTTTTTCCTTTTGCTTTGTTTGCGTTTGGCAGAAGGGCCCACATTCTCACTGAGGAACTATACTGGGTTCTATCATTTTGATCTTTATTTTCCCTTTATATACACACTCAGTGGCCAGATTATTATGACCACTCCATCAGTACTTCATTGACACTTCCAAAAATACTGAATATTGAAAACTTCCTAAGCAAATACTCTCAAGATTCTATTATTATTATTATTTGCATAACTAATTCACTTCATTGTTCTGATGGGGTGGTCATAATAATCTGGCACTGAGTGTATATGCTGTTATAACCCCGCCCCTCCACACACACACACACACACACACACACACACTTGCACACATAAACAGACCAGCAACCAAATGTATTGTCTGAGGGGGTGTGTCTGTGTAGATAGAATGTTTTCATTATCAAGGAACTGTTCTGGGCGTTGGGCCACTCCTTGTGTTCTCATGCCAGTTCCACCGCCCTGGGTGGACATTTGGATTAGGAGGCCCTGGACCCACTACTGCCTCTTCTCTCTCTCTCTCTCTCTCTCTCTCTCTCTCTCTCTCTCTCTCTCTTCCCTGGGCCTAAGCTGACAAACAAATTTGAGTTTTCACCCTCTGCTCATCACCTGTAGGGAGAGAAGGCCTCTAAGGGTCTTAGTGGCTCTATGTCATTTCCTCAGTTACCCTCTACTGGAGCCTGGGGCCTTAGTAGCCCTAAGCTCCCCACTCTGTTTGCCAAATTTCCTTGATTTGTATTTTCAGTGGGTGGGGGCATGGGAAGTGCATGAATTTTGCCTTCAGTGTCCTGTTTGGCTAATACAAAATGAAGATGGGCTCGGGGAAGCTGTAGGGCATGGCAGTGTCTCTTACCTCAGTTTGAGCAATTCTGAGAGAGGACAGGGAGGCTGAGTGGGCCTGCCCAGGAATCCCTGGGTCCCAGGGTGGTCCCGCGCCTGGTTGCCTTCCCCCCACCCATCCAAGAAAGAGGTCGGAAGGTCTCAAGTGGGGGAACCAGGGTACCCTTGGACACTGTAAAAGACGGGGCAGCGTCAGGACCCATCTGGCCTACTAAGCCGAGGGGTGGTGGGACCCAGAACAGCCAGACTGAAAGCAAGGAAGGGAGGGTGAGGGTGGGGTCGGACCCTCCAATCACCTCTCTAACCGTTCTCCCCTTCGCTGCCTAGCTTGCTTTTTGATTCGTTCCACAACATTGGCCAGTACATACTATGTGCCCACCAACCTGGCGTGGCTTACCAATCAAGAGACTGACACGCAGGCAGGGACCTGTCCCCACGCAATCGCTCAGATGTGTGCCTAGCACACAGTAGGCGCTCAGTAAATATTTGTCGAATGAATGACAGGAGATGTTGCCAGCAGCATCGAGCATATTTCACTAAATAGAAGGCCTTAGCGCCCCACCCCCACCCCCCAGGAACATCTGTTCTAAGATGACCTCCTTCTTTTTCGACATCAAAATGTCATTCCTAATACGAAATGATGATGATGCCAGAACATAGAATAATTAAAATCTAAAGGTGATAATGCCATATTTTTGGAATTTCCTGCAATCCTCACTTTTGGAACCACTGAGAATAAAATCGGAGAAGCCTCAAATGTGGTTCTTTTACTGGTACCAGGGCCGGAGCCGAAGGTCCGGGAAGCGCAGGTCCCGGGAAGGGCAGCATTGTCGGTAGTGAGTCTCCAGCCCTGGTGGCTGCTGAGTGTGCGGTTCCACCCGCAAAGCCAGCCAGGGCAGTGCGAGAAGTAACCAGGTACATCTGCCTGAACCTCCCCGCCGAATTCACACTCACCCTCCGCTGGAACTTGAAACTAGCGGGTAAATTAAAGCCAGGGTGTGTTCTGAATTTTACTACACCAGCTGCCCACCGCGCCCACCCATGAGCTTGGGGAGTCAGGGTGGGGGATGGAGGATGCCCAGAGGACCCAGCCTGGCAGGGCCACACTTACAGATGGAGAGAGGATTTAAAGGGGAGAAGGCTCCTAGATACACCACACACACACACACTCCAGTTTCAGGCGTATTCTTCCAGGAGGTTTTCCCATTTTCATATACAAACATTAGCAAAGTGGAACATTTTACAGAATGTCTTTCGCAGTTTACCTTTTTAAAGAATTTAATCTGCAGGGGTTATCTTTTCAGGCTCAAACCTTTCACCGCTTCCTTTGGTTAGGGAAGCGAAATCCTCCTTGTCTCTGGTGGATGTTTCGGTTGTTTTCCCCAAATATAAACACTGGCTATTTTGCTCACTTCTCTATTTCCAAAGAGTAATTTCTAGCAGTGGAATTGCTGCTTGAAATTTTCGTGTGTTTTTTTTTCTTTAAATAAAAAGCGTGTTTCCTTTCATTTTAAAACAGTAACCCATGTGATCAAAAAGTTGTTGGTTTAAGCACACACACAGTGAAAAATCTCTTTCCCGGCCCCATCCTCATCAGGTGCTCACAGGGCTGAAAGTGGTCCCCCCTTTTTTTCTAATATGTCCTTTCAAATAATTGTTATGATTATGCACGTCACTGCTATAGTCTTTTTTCTTGCTTTTATTTTTTACTCATATGGTAACATCTCTATATTTTTCTGCACTTTACTATTTTCACTTAACAGTGTATCTTGAGATGTAAATAATTTATTACTTGTTGTTTTTTACATATGCATAGTATTCCATTTACTGGTAAATAGATTGGATGGACCATAACGTATGTTATAGAACCAATACCCTATTGGTAGACATGTATTTTTTTCTTATTTGTTGCTATTATATACACTGCTGCAATAAATAAATTTGCTCCTTGGTCATTGCTACCTGTATTTGGAAGATAATGCCAAATTTCCCTCCACAGATGGTACACCCCCCCCCCCAAGCAGTGCTTGTATCTCCAAATCTGACCACCACAGTTTACCCTTTATATCTTGATAGCTATTGTCAAATTGTTCTTCAAGAAAAAATGCTTAGCAGTTTATAACCCCACCTTTGCCCTCTCCCCACATTGGACATATATATAATCTTTGTCAATCTTATAGGTAATAAGTAGCACCTTGCTGGCATTTTATTTATTTGGTTATTGTTTCTTTATTTTCTTTTCATGTTTATTGGCCAGTTGTATTTCTTCTGCCATTATCTATTAATTCATTTCCTTTGGCCAGTTTTAATTTTCAAATATCCCTTTCTTTATTGATTTGCAAAAACTCTGTATTGTGGGTAGTAGCTCATTGCTTTCAATATGTGTTTTAATTTTTTTGAGTTTATAATCTGTCTTTCAATTTTGTTTCTGATGTCTTTTGTTTCCTGAAGTTTAAAGTAACTTTCTAATTACAAAACCAACCCATGCTGCTTTGCTCTATCCTGTGAAGGTTGAAAGTTCTTTATTTTCCCCATATAATGCATTCCACTCCCAAAATGTAACCTCCCAATTTTCCCTAGTAACTGAAAAAAAAAATATGAAAGTTATATGTTACAAAAGTGGTAATATTTTTTTTGAAAACTGCTTTTTTCATTTAATAAACATATGTGAAAATCTTTCCATATAGAATTGCCTCATTTTTTAAAAATACCTGGACAGTATTTTCTTATGCAGATATGATTTATTTAAACAGTTCCCTATTGATGGGTATTTAGGTTGGCTCTACTCTTTCACTATTACAAGCAATGCTTCAGCGAACATCTTTGTTTCCCTATTTGAACAGACGGTTGTTAAAAGTCTCATTTATGAAACAATCTGAAATATGTGAAAATATGTGGGACATTTTCTATTAAGAAATTGTTAATTTTTGGGTTGTAGTAATAGTATTGTGTGCTTCTATTTTTAAAGGAACCTTATTTTTAAGAGATACATACAGAAATTTTCTAGATGACATGATATGATGTCTGGGGTTTGCTTAAACTTATGGGCTATCAAAGAAATAGGATTGTTCCTGAGTTTATAGTTGTTGAAGTCGGAGGATATGTATATCAGGGCTCATTATACTCTTCTCTCTAATTTTGTATATGTTCAAACTTTCTCACAATAAAGTGTTTCCAATAAATATAATTTCAAATATATCTGGTATGAGTATAATTACAGGATAAATTCCTAGAAGTGAACATTTGAAATCCAAGTATAGATGCTTAAAAATACGATAGATATTTCCAAATGCCAAAAATGTACTAATTTATACTCCCAGAAATTGTATATAAATTTGCCATTTCTCCACATCCTCCCATCCCAGGATATACTCAATTTTTTAGAGTAAAATCTTCTCAAGTGAAAAAAAAATATTATTTTTATTAACATGAAGTTAAATTAGTAATTTAAATGAGGTTAAGTAATTTTAATATACTTATTTTTCATTTTCATTTCCTAATCTGTGAATTTTTAAATTCATGAACTTAGCCATTTCTGTATTGGTTTGCTCATTGTTTTCTTATAGTTGTAATCTTTGCTATGAATTTTTTATCTTTTTTAAAACTTTGCTATGAATTTTTTCTGAATTAAAATTTAAACTGTAATCACATCTAGTGGTCATTTCCTTTTGGGCTCCTGCATTTTAATTCTCAATTAGAAAGGTTTTCTCCAACCAAAAATAAACATATTATATTA
>NW_006299593.1:2005418-2020820 GCF_000327345.1 Myotis davidii | reverse complement strand
TATATTATATATATATATCTCTTAGAATTTTGTTAAAATTTTATTTTTGTTAGTTTTTGCAACAAACCAAACAATAAAGAAGTACACAAAGCAAAAAGGGAGAAATCTCACCCCTCTGACTAGTTTCCACTCTCCAGAACAAATGGAAAAGAGGTGTTTATCCTGCCAGACTTAACCCTATGTAGGTAAAAAGCGTACTCACATGTGTGTGCGCGCGCACACACGTACACACAGGCAAATGCACAATTATTAGTTTTACTTTTTGTTCTTTGTAAAAACTGGTTTATACATACTTCCTGTTTTTATGTAGCAGTATATAATGGACCCCTGTCCGGGTCAATATATGGAGAGGTACCTATTTCTTGTTAATGTCTATCTACATAATAGCGAACGCATGATTATACTGTGATTTCATCAACATATTCCTACTGATAAACAGCTAGCTTTTTCCTTTCTCTCTCTCTCTCTCTCTCTTACAAACTATGCTACAAACAGTGGAACTATCTTTATCTAAGTATACTAATATTTCCCTGGGGGTAAAAACCTCTATAAAATTTCTAGGACAAAGAATTTATGCATGTTTTAATTGAGTTAGGCATGTGAAATTGCCCTCCAAAAAACCCTCATATTGTGTTAAATTGTATTCTTAATAACAGAGCCTGAAAGAAACGATATTTTCCCTCACCTTTGCCAGCACCATTTTCTCAGCCTGATATGGCATCTGAAAAATAAATTGTATCTCATTGCTGTTGTAACTTTCATTTTCTCCAATTCCTTCTGAGCCTGAGTATGTTTTATATGTTTAGCTGCTTGCATTTCTCTTCTCTAAATAACCCATCATATAATTTGCTCAGTTTCCCACTGGGCTGCTTGGCTTTACTCGTCTGTCTATAGGGACTGTGTGTGTACTAGAAATTAAGGCTGTTTTGCATGTATTATTAATATTTTATCCCAAGCTATCATTTGTTTTGTAACTGCCTCTCACCCTGCAGAGGCTTTTACTTCTAGGCACTCAAAACTATCACTGGCTTTCCTTTTGAAAACTTATTTTAAGGTGTTTTTCAATCTTTAGAGCTTTATATTTTACATTTAAATTTGTGATCCATCTTGTGTTTATTTTTCCATGTAGTGTGAAATAATTACTTTATTCCAGATAATGAGCTAATTGTCCAAAAGCCACATCTTTAATAGTTCTGTCTTTCCTTCAACTAATTTGAAATGTCATCTTTATAACAAACCTGATCCTCATTTATGCATCGATTTGGTTCATAACTCTTGTGCCAGCGTCATACCATTTTAGTTGTTCTAGATTTGTTATCTGTTTCACTTTGTGACAAGCAAGTATTTTCTCCTCATTCTTTAACACTTTTTCTTAACTATTCTTTCATTTTCAGTGTTTCAAATAAACTTGAGAATGAATTTTTCATAAGGAATTTTTATAGTAATTACATTATATTTGCAGATTAAAGCTGGAAGGACCTTATCACGTTTTAAAAATCAGCACATTAACAGATTGTCATGCAAAGGTGGGTGCTAGAGGATGGAGTCAGGTAGGGCTTTGAGGTGATCGCTTAGGAGAGTTCTAGAAGGGGGTATAATTTGGTTCTGGAGGTCAGGGGCATCCGCTAACTCCTATCAGGCAGGGGTTCCCACCTCTCCCAGGGCACACGCTCCTTAATCGTCCTCTCCAGTACCACAGGGCCCAACCCTCTGTAAGGAGCTGAAGGGCAGCAAAACTCAGGACTCATTCCATTCAGATTCATGCATTTCACCCTAACAAGCCCCTACCTGTAAAGAGGCCCTGGAATTAAAGCTTTTCCTACTTCCTGGTGCTTCCCCCAAACTCTACCCAGAGAAGGAATGATCCGGGAAGGAGGCTGTGTCAGTAAGGATGGGCGAGATTTTACTGCAGAGACAAACCAGCGTCTCAGCAGTTAACAAAATACAATTGTATTTCTCTCTCCTAAGATAAGGCCATCACAAGTGAACAAGGGCTCGTCTTGGTGCCCAGAAACCCAGGCTGATGGAGCTCCATCTTGGCTCCTGCTTCAAGGACCATCACAGTAAGGGGAGGGGTGTGGCAGGTTATCAACCAGCTTTTAAAGTCCTCACCGGAAGTGTCCGTGCCCTTTTTCCTGGCTAAAACAAGTCATATGGTCATATGTCATTTCAGAACATTAGTGCAGCCCTACCATGTGCCAGGAAGGAGTTGGAAACACTGGAGAGCAGCATCCATGATTTACCCACTAACGTGACTGTAATGAGTGGCTTTCTCTGACCATCCTAGCTAAAATAGCAAACATACACACACATGTGCACATGTACATGCACAAACATACACATACACTACTGGTATGGTTTCTGAGTTTTGGTTATTTGGAGAGGGTCAGTAATATCACCTTATCTTGTTTTATTGTCTTCCCAGCATTTATCATTACCTTACATATTAATTTTAAAAATGTATTCTCTGTCTTTCTCCCCAGTACAAGGCCTGTGGGAACATGGACCTTGTTTATTTGGCTCATTTCTATATACCCAGACTCTATAACAGTATTTGGCACATAGTAGGTGCTTATAAAAATATATATATTGAATAGTTGAATATATATAGTTGTAAATATATAGTACAGTACTACAAGTGTTCAATAACTTTCTTTCACTTAGTGACAGTTAATATAGACATTGCCTTATTCGTTTTAATTGCATGGTATTTTATAGTATGAATTACCATAATTTGTTTAGTCATTTGCCTTGTGGGGAAGATCGAGGATGCTTTCAAAGTTTTAATATTTTGAACAATGCTGCAGCAGACATCTTTATCTATCCCTTGGAGCACATGAATCTATGATTTTCTGAATAAAATAAAAAGTGTTGGGGCAAACGTTATGTGCATCTTAATCTGGACGAATGCAACCTTAAAAGGTTGTGACAGTTTATGGTGCTACCCACAGTGAATGGGAGTGTGGATTCCCTACGGTGCATCACTGCTTTGTTAATCACCTTACAATGCCTTTCCGATCTTCGGGACACAATTTCCATTTTTGCTTGAACTTGGATTATCCCGATTTCTGTGGAGCTGTGCTTATCTTTCCATGTTTATTGGCCATTTGGCACCTTTCCTGTGAATAGCCCAGATAAAGTATTTGAGCATTTTGTCTACTACACTTTTTCCCTTTTAAAAAGTAATTTATCTTAATTGCATTTTATATATTCTGGATATTATTTCTTTACCTTTTAAAAAGTATTTTTTTTAATTCTGTGTAGGGTGATTTTTTTGTTTTTGGTATTTTACCTGGGTTTTGGCACTTTTGTCATACAAAAGTTTTTAGCTTTAATATAGTCAAATACATCCTTTGTTTTTTCTGTTCGGCTCCCTCCAATTTTGTATTTTGCTTAGAAAGCTCTTTGCAAGCTTAGAATTATAAAAATACTTTCCTATATATTTTTAGTGCCTTCATCATTTCATAGGCTATGCTTTGTTAATTCATTTGAAACTTATTGTTTTTTATGATGAGACAGGAATATTATATTTTATTTTATTCCAAACAGATAACTTATAGACATCAATCTACTTAACTCCACTTATTGATCGATCAAACTTTCCCCAAATTCCATCATTATATATACATGGGTCTAATTGTGTACTCTTGATTCCATTGTTTCACAATTTTCAGTCATTTGAATACTATCTTCATCATTTCTGTTATATTCCTGTTCCATTTATTTACTTAATATTATAGCATAATACATTTTAAAATTAATACTTACTTTAGCTTCATGCTAAGCACATAAAATCATAGGTTTAACTTTCTCTAGCAAATGTTAAATAAGTGCTTACTTATTGACATGATGAATGTTTATTTACATGCCATTTTAAATCGCCTTACAAACCATGGGTGCAGAGGCACTTTGGGAAACACTATTGCATTCTTTCCTCTAACGCAGCGGTTCTCAACCTGTGGGTCGCGACCCCTTTGGGAGTCGAATGACCCTTTCACAGGGGTCGCCTAAGACCATCGGAAAACACATATATAATTACATATTGTTTTTGTGATTAATCACTACGCTTTAATTATGTTCAATTTGTAACAATGAAACTGGGGTCACCACAGCATGAGGAACTGTATTAAAGGGTCGCAGCATTAGGAAGGTTGAGAACCACTGACTTAAATGAAGCACTTTATGGCTTCTCTTTGGCTTATCTGAATTGCCAGCTTCATTACTCTGGTACTCCTAAGGCTTAGGAAGAGCCACACTCAAGGGGCCAAAGAGCCGCATGTGGCTCGCGAGCCGCAGTTTGCCAACCACGGGACTAGACTACAGACCTTTCTCAGATTTTGCCCATTTTTGCCTGCACTTATATTTTGTCTTTATATATAGTCAAATGACATTTTATCGCATTTATAGATTCATGTAACTACCACCACAATCAAGATACAGAACCATTAGTCACCATCAAGGAGCTTCCTCACAGAACCCTTCATAGTCACACCCTCCCTCACCTAACCCCCCTGGCAACCATGGATCTGTGGGCCACTCTATAACTTTGTCATTTTAATAATGTTATAGAAATGGAATCATACAGTACAGAATCTTGGGAACTGACTTGTGGTTTTTTTTTCCTCACTTAGCATAATGACCTAGAGATTTGTCCAAATTGTCATGTCTATCAAAAGTCATTCCTTTCACTTGCTGGCTAGTGTCCCACGGTGTAGCAATACCACAGTTTACCACTCACCTACTAAGGGACATCTGGCTTTTTTTTTCCTATTTGGGGACTATTACAGCTAAAACTGCTATGAACATTCATATTTAGCTTTTTTTTAAATCCTCACCTGAGGATATATTTTTTTTACTGATGAGAGAGAGAGAGAGAGAGAGAGAGAGAGAGAGAGAGAGAGAGAAACATTGACATGAGAAACATTGATCGGTTGCCTCCCCTATGGCCCCTGACTGGGAATCGAACCTGCAACCTTTTGGTGTACCGGAGGATGCTCTAACTAACTGAGCCACCCAGCCAGGGCATCATGTACAGGTTTTGATGTGAACCTAAGCTTTTGTTTCTCCTGGATAAATGCTCAGGGGTGTGATCACTGGGATCCATGGTAAGTATGTGTTTAACTATTTAAGAAACTGCCAGATCGGTTTCCAGAGTGGCTGAGCCATTCACATTCCTCCCAGCAGTGTCTGAGGGCTCAGGTTTCTCTGTATCCTCACCAGCATTCGGCACTCTCCGTGTGTTTTGTTACCTATTTTAATATATGTTCCTGAGGCTTTGATCCATCTTTCCCTGATGGCTATTAATGTTGAACATCTTTTCATGTACTTATTTGTATGGCCTGTTATGACACCCACCAGGCAAGTCTGAGGTTGCCTTTCTTATATGGTTCCGGCCTCCCCTGGCCCTGAGAGGGAGGATGACCTTGACTGCTCCCCGAGTGGGAATGCTCCTCTTAGCTCTTCCACGGGCTGGAAGGGGTGGGGGTGATGGTGGGCGACTTGACCTCAGTGGTTAGGAGCACAGGCTCAGAGCTTCGGGTAGCTCTGGGTGGGCTTACTGGGGAGAGGATGTGACGCTCCCAGTACCACACCCCAAGACGCTGTCAATGAAAATCAATGCCGTTGGAGATGGAGTCACTTAGGCGTGGTGAGGCAGCTCTCAGACTGGGCTCCCACCTGGAAATAGTGGGACCCGGTCATAACAGAGTCACAAGTATGTCCGCACCTTTTCGGGCTGTAGAAGGAATTGGAGGGGAAGCTTGAGTTGCCCCAAAAGGCCTGTGGTTCCCACCAATATTCCAAGAGTGGGACTCACATCCGTCATGCTCTGCCCAGCGGTGGGGGGAGGGCCACCTCTGCAGCAGTGACTGTGTCTCCCCACCCAGACTCACCTTCTCCTGAGAGTTGACTATGAGCCCAAAGGTGCTAGAGAACCTCTGAGATCCAGGATAGGACTTGTGAGTCGGAGCCAAAGCACGTCCTGGAGGAGTGAACTGGCCCTGGCAGGAGCCAGGAGGAACCAAACTCATAAACCCTACGGTGAGGAGGAGGGTGCGAGAGTGGGGAGAGGTCTCAGGTTCACCCTCTAGAGCAGGGATTCTAAGGTAGCTCTGCCGTCGGTGGCTCAGAAGGAGCCTCCTGACAGTCACACATCCCACATGCAGGCCCTTCCCTATGTCTTCCGGGGCAATCATGATCTCATCCAGAAGGTTCCGTTTTCACCTGTGACCACAGTCCTCTTCATTACGACCTATGACTGAATCATTAAGGCTTACTAGAAGAGGGTATTCATAATGTAAAATAAGGGTGTTTCTAAAACTTACTGAACAATGTCAGTGGGACTTGGGTCAGCTACTTAAAATGTGTTTATTTGCCCGTCTGTAAAGTGGGGATAATAATAGTTCTAACTTCACGGAGTGACTGGAAGGGTAAAGGGTAAAACAGTGCCTGGCACCGAGGAAGCACTGTGTGAGCCGTTATCGAGACTAAAACATAAGCAGGGACTCCCCACCCCTGCAGGGGCTGGTGCTGCCTGTGCTTGATCAGGCTGCCTTGATGGTAAGTTTTCCCACTGACATTAACCTTCTTAGGAAATGGAAAATTTCTGTTAGCTCAGCTTTATTGTTATCAACAGCACTAGAGGCCCAGTGCACGAATTCATGCACCAGAGGGGTCCCCCCCCCACCAGAGGGGGCCTGCAGGATCAGGCTGAAACTGGCTCTCCAACATCCCTCCAGGGGTCCCGGATTGCAAGAGGGCAATCTGGCCACGGAGGGATGTGGGAGGTTGGCCAACTGGAGAGGGACCGCAGGAGGGCTCCAGGGCATGTCCGGCATGTCCAGCCTGTCTCGCTCAGACCCGATTAGCTGGACCCCAGCAGCAAGCTAACCTACCTGTTAGAGCGTCTTGCCCCTGGTGGTCGGTGCACATTATAGCGAGTGGTTGAGCGGACCCATCTTCTCCTCTGCACTTGAAGACTTGCTCTCTTTCCATTTGTTCCTCACTCTGCTGAGGGAACAGAATCCTGCCTGAGTCAGAATGAATCCTTTCTGTCCACGCTATGAAAGTAGACCTGATTGCCAGTTCGATTCCTGGTCAGGGCACACGCCCAGGTTGTGGGCTCAATCCCCAGTTGGGGGCATGCAGTAGGCAGTTGATCGATGTTTCTCTCTCATTGATCTCTCTCTCTCTCTTTCTCTCTCTCCCTCTTCCTTCTTCTCTCTCTAAAATAAATAAAAGCATATATATATATATGACCTGATGTTTGTACTGAGGCCCATTCACATACATATACCCGTTAGATACAATATATTGCCTTGGGCAACTAAGGAAGCTAGGTCCAGAGAGGGTAGGCCACTTGTCAGAGGTCACGCAGTCAGGCCCAGCCCAAGGAGTTCCCCTGTAATTAAGATGCTTATTGGTGGCCTAACTCCTTAACTGGTGAACTAACTTGCCTCCTTGCAGATGCCAAAGGGACCATCCGGGAAATTGTCCTGCCCAAGGGCCTGGACCTGGACCGGCCCAAGCGGACCCGCACATCCTTCACAGCCGAGCAGCTGTACCGCCTGGAAATGGAATTCCAGCGCTGCCAGTATGTGGTGGGCCGTGAGCGCACTGAGCTGGCCTGCCAGCTGAACCTCTCAGAGACCCAGGTAAGAGGGTATCGGGGCCACTGCACCCCTGCCCTGGCAGCCAGGGAACTCCTTCAGTGTGAGAACCAACCGTGGAGGAGTTCAGACATGCTTTAGGGGCATGCTTAAAGTTACAGGAAAATCAGAGAAAATAATTCCAGTGCTGACAAGAGAGAATTGGTATATGCCAGTGAGAGTCTTCATGATGCATCAGGCAATTTGGATGAAACGGGGAGAAACCTGGGGGGAGGGACACTCTTAATGCTGGGAGTGGCTTAGGGGGATGTTGGCAAGTGAGAGAGGCTTACAGAAAGGGATGGTGAGGGGTTGGGTTTGGGGAGAGAGAGATTTTACACAATTGGGACCTCAGTTCCCCATTCTGGGCCTTTTCCTCCCCTCCGTCACCTTCCCTTCATCCCAGTGTGGCTCAGAATCTGTTATAAGAGAGAAGGGGTCTGAATACCCCCTTCACCCAAGAATAGCATTTTAACAATAGTGTGCTCAACCCAAAGGCGAAGCTTTTGTAAACTGAGTCCCTATCCTGTGAGGGTGGAGGCATTTCAAGCTGGCGATAGAGCCGGGTCGTGACACAACAGCAATAATAATCATACTTACTGAGCACTCACTTCTGTCCAGGCACTGTTCTAAGTGCTCTGGATGATGCGTTTTTAGTTGGTGGTGATTTTTGTTATTTGTTTGTTTTTTCAGCCAAGAAAGTAAGGGTTTGTTAAGGAGAGGGAGCCGCGCCCAGAGTCACAGGTAGCTGTGTTCCACGGCCTGGCTCTCCGATGGCTGCCGGGGGTGGAACAAACATTCGTCATGGTGACAACAGCGTTAGGGTGCTGGCCTCCACTGAGAGCTGGTGCTCGGGCGGGCGTGATTGATCACTGCGTCTGGTCCTGATGGCAGCCTTGGAGCTGTTCCGCCCAATTTCACAAGGATTTGTTATGGGGATCGTTTCGCTTTCCCGGGTCCGGAGCTAAAGCACAAGATAGTCAGTTTCGTTTGATTGAAAACTGTCTCGGGAATCAGTAGACCCCGGACCTTGTTCCTGGATGCTGATCGGACCTCTTTGTCCTGAGGGCTTGATGATTAAGCAAGGGGTGGGGAGCCAGGTGCCAGGTGAGGCCGGTTTGAGGCAAAGGAAAAACATCAAAATAAAAGGCCAGATTAAAGAAAATCAGGTTTCTGTGTGGTTACAATTCTGGATATGTTAATTCGCGAATCCCTTCCAACAAACCTTTGATGTAGCTACCAGTATTATCCCTTTTTATTTTTTTAAAATATATTTTTATTGATTTCAGAGAGGAAGGGAGAGGGAGAGAGAAATAGAAACATCAATGATGAGAGAGAATCATTGATTGGCTGCCTCCTGCACAACTCCCACTGGGGATTGAGCCCACAACCTGAGCATGTGCCCTGACCAGGAATTGTGACCTCCTGGTTCATAGGTCGACGCTCAACCACTGAGCCACACCAGCCAGGCAGTATTATCCCGTTTTACAGATAAGGAAAGATTATACCTGGAGTCATACAACAAGTAAGTTCCAGAGCTGGGGTTGGGAGAAGCAGCCTGGCATCTTTTTTCTTTTTTAAAATATATTTTATTAATTTTTTTACAGAGAGTAAGGGAGAGGGATAGAGAGTTAGAAACATCGATGAGAGAGAAACATTGATCAGCTGCCTCCTGCACACTCCCCACTGGGTATGTGTCTGCAACCAAGGTACATGCCCTTGGCCAGAATCGAACCTGGGACCCTTGAGTCCGCAGGCCAACACTCTATCCACTGAGCCAAACCAGTTAGGGCAGCAGCCTGGCATCTTTATGCTGCGTGTAATCTGGGCGATCAACCTGGAGCTTGTCAGAGAGGGACTCGGAGATCCTTTGTTTAGCTTCAGCTCTAGTAGTTAAATCTCATACACAAGGGAGATCAGTCAACAGATGTATTGCAAACAAGGCCAAAGCAGGATTTATAGAGAGAAGAGAGGAAGGAGAGGAGTAGGAAGTCCATGGGCTGGAGGGGTACGCTTCCTGGGGAAGGCTGCGGGAGGGTGGTGAGGCCCCTCCCTGTGCTGCTGGCTGCTGTCCTGCCCCTGGCACCCCAGGTGCTGCAGTTAAGTCTGGATTGCACCACCTCCCTCACAGGAATTCCTCCGGCTCCTCCAGTCATGCTAACAGAATGCTGTCCAGTCCACCCTCACAGCAGGCAGTAAGATGTTCCTGGACTTCCCTGTCCTCCCGGAGTAAACCCTGAGTGGGGAAGAGAGCGAGATGAGGGAAAGGCAGGGAGGATGGGGCCTGCTGGCCAGGGCTGACGTCCTGCAGGCATCGGTGAGTCCTCTCCACCTGGACCGGTCTTCCTCCAGAGGCCTCTGCAGCGTCCCAAACAACCCAGCAGATGGCCCACCGTTCTTCCAGCTGGGCCCTCCCTCCAGCTGGGCTCAGCCTGGGACTAGAAAGCCAGGCTGTGGTCACCGAGGGAGCTTCCGTGAGTGGGCCCAGCCCATGTTCCTGGGGGGCCTCGGGGGACACCCTCAAACTCTGAAGTCTAGGCAGAGTCACCCCCAATACCTACCCCTCCTCTCTGTCCTAACTACCCTCTGCTTCACCTAATTTTTCCCCCAAACTCTCCCCTGAAACTTTGCTGTCCAAGGGCACCTCAGATGTCCAGGGCAGTAGCTCCTCTCCGTCCTCATCCTTCCCCTGCCCTGCCCCCATGCACACTGCATTTCCTGCCTTTGAAGGTCAAAGCCTTCCCTAAGGCATCTTCACTTTCTCCCAAGAGACCTTTCCCACATGGCTTGACCTGTAAAGTGTGTGTGTGTGTGTGTGTGTGTGGTATTTGCGTGTGTGTGTGTGTGTGGTATTTGTCTGTGTGTGGTACTTGTGTGTATGTGTGTATGTGTGGTATTTGTGTGGTCTCAGTAGCTAGAGACCAGATAATCTCCAAATGCATGCATAATTCTAATATTGCAGGAATAAAGGCCATTCTTTCCTTGTGTGTGGTATTTGTGTGTATGTGTGTGTGTATGTGTGGTACTTGTGTGTGTATGTGTGTATGTGTGGTATTTGTGTGTGTGGTATTTGTGTGTGTGGTATTTGTGTGTGTGGTATGTGTGTGTGTGGTATTTGTGTGTGTGTTATTTGTGTGTGTGTGTATGTGTGTGTGGTATTTGTGTGTGTGTGTGTGTGGTCTGGTGAGCACCAACCGTATGCAGTTCCCAAGGACAGGAATGTGCCAATGGGGCTGCCAAGGCACAGAGAGGTGAGGTAACTTGTCCCATGTCATCCCACGACTGAAGGGAAGAACCAGAATTGCACCCAGGCTGCCTGGCCTCAGGGTCTTCTTCACCATGTCACTGCTGCTCTACCGGAATACCCTGTCATAGCACTGCTGCCCTGTCCATCTCTCCCACTGCTGGTGTCTGAGGCCCAAGTGGGTAGAGAGAGTTTTACTCATTCTTGTCTTCCCAGCATATATCAGACGCTTGCTATGTATGTGTTGTGTGAATGAATGGCCAGAGTACCAGGGTCAGAGCAGGAAACAAGAACAGAAGATGTTGCTGTGGAGGAAAGGAAGGTGAGCGGCTGGCTCCAGGGCCCCCCTCACTCGGCGAGCCCGGGGGACGTTTTCAGGACCAGGGACCAGGTGCCAGGCTGAGGACCAACTGCCAAGTCCCAGTGCTGACATGATCCCCACCTCGCTTGGATAAGAGCAGCCCTGGCCCTCCAGCAATTGTCCTCAGCCCTGTGCCCATCGCTCTGCCCCAGATCCTTCTCCAGGACAGTAGAATAGGTGGTACCCTCCTGGTCCGGGTTACAAAAACCAGGGCCACTCAGATACACAGGTTCCATTCATCTCAGGTTAAGTCCGTGCCCACAGTCACAGGAAACGCCTCTTAAATATCAATGTCACTTCCCACATGCACTGGACCCAGGTGGCCCACACAATGAGTCTTGGGATTTAACACTGGCCATGTCTGAGCCTGAAGGTGATGGATGAACTTCCGGAAAATGCCGCCCCAGTCTTGGCAGCCAAGTGGAAACCACATCCCTCCCCTGATGTGCAGCTCTGGGTCACAGCGGAGTCCCACAAGGGGTCAGGGGTGAAGCTACCAAGCATTCACTGAGTTGCAGATGAGCCAGGAGAGGGAGGAAGCCAGGTGGCAGCCCAGGGAGACCACAGCAGGCTGGGAAGACAAGGGGAGGGCAACGCCCCAGGAAGTGCACTTCGAATGCGACCTGTGCCCCGGGAGCATGCAACTGAACTGAGCCTTAAAGAACTAGTAACTTCTTATTTAATCCTGGGAAGAGGGTGACCCCTCAGGTGAAATTGGAGGCTTCCTGGAGGAGGAGGGGCTACTTCAGAGGCTCGGAGCCTGTCCCTCACTCAGTTTGTCCCTTGTTCCCTGAGCCTTATGAATCAATCCCTTAGGGACAGTGGGATTGATAGTGAGAAGTAGACAGGCAGGTCTTCTCACTCCCATTTTCTCAGCTCCAGCATCCACCTTCACTGTTTGCAGCACTAGAATCACCCCATAGAGCTTAACATAATAAACACCATTGCCCTAGGAGGTTTGGTTCAGTGGATAGAGCATCAGCTCGAGAACTAAAGGGTCCCAGGTTTGATTCCAGTCAAGGACACGAAGTCAGTTGCTGGCTTCATCCCCGGCCTAGGTCCAGTGTGTGTAAAAGGCAACCAATCGGTGTGTCTCTCTCAGATCGATGTTTCTCTCTCTCCATCCCTTCCATTCTCTCTAAAAAATCAATGGGAAATATTAATGAGGAAAGCCCTCTGCTTGGAGTTCCTTATTTGATCCCTCCAACAGCCCGGGTGTCTTTGTCCTCATTTTAAAGATGAGAAACTGAGGCTCCAGGTTGTTGGCGTGGTGCCTGGCCTGAGTCCTAGGAGAGTAGGTACTAGCCAGGCAGAGAAGCTAGGATGTGTGGGGGAGTATGCTCAGCATGCAGAGTCCCAGGCCCCCAGCATCTGGTGGGACTGCTTCATGGAACAACGGAATTTGGGAATGACAAAGGTAAAAGGGTTTTCTTCTTTCCACCCACTTCCTTCGCCAGCCTTGGTCACATCTCCCTTGGCCTTTCCTTACTGGTATCTCCTTCAAATGTCACCTCTTCAGAGAAGCTGTATTTGCCAATCCATTAGTAAAAATCATTTCCCACCCTAGCCAGTTTGGCTCAGTGGGCAGAGTATTGGCATGTGGACTAAAAGGTCCTGGGTTCGATTCCAGTCAAGGGCACATACCTTGGTTGCAGGTTGGATCCCCAGCTCTGGTAAGGGCAGAGGCAACCAATCATCGATGGATGTATCTCTCCCACATCCATGTTTCTCTCTCTGTCCGGGCGTGCGGAGGCAACCAATCAACGTGTCTCTCTCACATCAATGTTTCCTCTCTGTCTCTCCTATTCCCTTCCACTCTCTCTAAAAATCAATGGAACAATATCCTCAGGTGAAAACAAAACAAACAAACAAACAAACAAAAATGTCACCTCCCCTGTCTCTTCCCCCCTTATCCTGCCACTTTTCTCCAAAGCAGTGCCCCCCATAGTGTGGTCCTGGGGCCGCTACCAGCCTTGCACTGTCATCTGTCCCAAAATGGAGAGTATTTGGATGTTATATAGCAACTTTTCTAGTAATTCACTATAATTGTATTTTACAAAAGAATTGGTCCAAGACAAATTAGAAAATTTAAAGTCATTCTTCACCCCCAGGAATCTGAGAGACGTGCTTGAAGCACTATTGCCACCTGACAGTCATGTTCTCATTTGGTGTTTAGCTTCTGTCTCCCATCTACACCATCCAGTCCACACAGCAGGACTCGCTCTGCTTTGTGCACTGCCAGTTCCCCCGCCTGGCACAGTGCCTGGCACATAGCGGGCACTCAATACTTACCGGTTGAATGAATGTGTGAGTGAGTAAAGCAAGCAGTCCCAAGTAGATGCTGTAAGTCTCTGGTCACTTTTGGTTATCGAAACTCAACCCAATCCACTTGGTATCATGTTGAGAAGCCCAGCCTTTATAGGTTATAGGGTCAGAGGGGGCTGTGGTGGGTTCAGACAGGGGATGGTCAGGTTGGGTTAGAGAACTCACTTCAGAGGCCGTGTCAGAGCCCACACCAGAGAGGTGGGACCATCCGCAGACTGAGCAACTAGCCCTGCCCTAGCCCCAAATCTTAGAGGGTCCCACTTTGGCTCTCCTCTGGCCATGTCCCTCCCTGGGTGAGGATTCTGCAAGGCCAAGGGGTCCTGCCCACCACGAGGAGTCCATGCCCACCTTCTAGACCACACTCCAGGTGTCCAAGATTCCAGAATTCCCTGCAAATCCACTTCTGGCACCTGGCACCTACCTGGGCCTCTGCCCACATCAGCCTTCCGCAGGGCAGACCACACAGCCATTATTCAGAAGCCTCGGCCCATGAAGTGGCCAATGGGAGCTGTTCGCAGAATGAGAACAGGCGGGGTGCCCACACACGTGCAGTCAGAGCCAGGGCAGGCCATGAGCCAGAGCCTTCCAGTTTCTTGCTCCCCGACCTGCAAATGTGAAGGTTTGGATGTGAGGCACAGAGATCCTTAAACAGTGGTCCTCTTACCTTGGGATCACCTGGTGTCAGGGTCCAGCCACTCCCCTTCAGGTGGATTGGTCTGAGGTTAGGAGTGAGTTAGGCCCCCCAGCTGGCTCTCATGGGTGGCCAGAGTTGAGAGGCATTGCTGGAGAGATGCTGCCACAGTCCAGGCGAGAGGGGCAAGGAGAGAGAGGAGGGCCCGCGCTGGGGAAAGTGGGAGAGGTCCCTGTGTGGGGGACTGGATCTGAGCTGGGTCTGTGCATGTGCAGTTTATTTTTATTTTTTAAAGATTTTTTTATTGCCTAGTTGGTGTAGCTCAGTGGAAGAGTATAGACCTATGAACCAGGAGGTCAGGGTTCAATTCCCGGTCAGGGCCTGGGTTGCAGGCTCAATCCCTACCGGGGGGGTGTGCAGGAGGCAGCCAACCAATGATTCTCTCACATCATCGATGTTTCTCTCTCTTCCTTCCTCTCTGAAATTAATAAAAACATATTTTTTAAAAGATTTTTAAAATTGATTTTTACAGGGTGAGGAAGGGCGAGGGAGAGAGAGAGAAACATCAATGTGAGAGTGAAACACGGATGGGCTGCCTCCTGCACACCCCCTCTACCAGGGATCAAGCCCGCAACCTGGGCATGTGCTCTGACTGGGAATCGAACCGGCAACCCTTCAGGTGCACAGGACGACACCCAACTAACTGAGCCACACCAGCCAGGGATGTCCATGTGGAATTTAACAGGCAGGTGGATAACAGCCTGGATCTCAAGTTGGGAATTACTAGCACATCAATGGCTGAAACCGTGCCCTTGGCTAAGAGTGGAAGACATGTTGAACCAAGAGGGGAACTTCATTTGTGCCTCCAAACTCCATCCTCCATCTGCCAATCCATTCCTCGATCCCAGGATCAGCTCACCCAGAGCAGGCTGGTTGGGGGAAAACCTTACTGACACTCTGAATGCTCTTCTTCCCCCTCTCACTCCACCCCTGCTCCCCCACTCCCACACCCCTGCACCCCTCTCCTTTTCTCCCCCCTGCCCCCTTGGCCTGGCCTGTCCCCTCTCCCTTCCTGGCACTTGTCCCCCCACAAGGTGAAGGTCTGGTTCCAGAACCGCCGCACCAAACAGAAGAAAGACCAGAGCAGAGACCTGGAGCAGCGGGCGTCCTCCGCGTCCGAAGCCTTCGCCACCTC
>NW_006299593.1:1995588-2005318 GCF_000327345.1 Myotis davidii | reverse complement strand
CCCGGGCCACGCAGCTCTGTGTGAGTGCGGTGTGCGTGTGTGCCTCTCACTGAAATAAAAGGAAAACAATGACGAAGGGAAACAGTCCCCACAGCACTGCCCCCCGACCCCCTCTGTCCCTCTCCTGGCTGAGGTGGATGGGGGCTCTCTCCTGGGAGGGGCAGAAACTGGGGCCATGTTCACGGTTTTGGGGGATCCCTGGCTCCCACCCCCAACTAGAGCGCCCATCCCGGCACTCCCATGCCCGCCCGGGGCAGCAGCAGCCTCGCCTTTCCCGGTTCAGCGTTGCCCTTTGCAAAATCCTCTTTCAAACATAAAAATCCGTGAGGGAGGAGATGCTAAATCCTTTGAAAGGGTGGATCCAGAGAGCCTGCGAGAGGGGATCAGAGGTAAGCCCAGGTGAGACCCCCCCTGCTGGAAAAGGCCACACACCACAGACACAGCAATATGAGTATTTTTAAGAAACTTTCACTTAACTTTTTAGTATTTTGCAGTAACTGTAGGTTTATGGAAGTTGCAAAGATAGTCCAGAAAACTCCTTGTACCCTTCACTCAGTTTCCCCAATGGTCGCATCTTCCTTCCGTAACTACGGTAAACCATCAAAACCAGGACATTGACATTGGTATTGTGCGTGCACCGTTCCACGTCATTTCTTCACTCGTGCAAGATTCATGGACCACCACTGAAATCAGCAATAGGAACTGTCCGTCACCACAAAGAGCTCCCCCTGCTAGGCCGTCATAGTCGCCCCCATCCCTGCCCCAGCCCAAGAGAGTTCTTTGAAAGAATGGGAAGGTGAGAGAGCTTGACTTACGAGTATCCCGACTAACGAGTTTTTTGAGATACCAGCTGTCTCTTGGCAGATTTTTTTGCATGGAGTTGATAGAGTAATTTGAGTTAACGAGCTCCTTAAGAGTTCGAGTTCGGTCTAGGAATGAATTAAACTCGTAAGTCAAGGCCCCACTGTGTCTGGTTTCAAATTGGCTGCCCTGAGTCACCCAGAATGGGGTGCTGGGAGGGGAACCCTGAGTCTGGAATGAGACATATGGGTGACCGGGGAGGAGCTTGGATTGGGCAGGTCCAGCCACCACCCAGTGTCCCCTCTGCCTTGCCCGGCAGACCTGTGTGGCACTGCCCTGGCCCAGGGGAAAGCACAGTGTGTTCAGCCACCCCCGCCCAAAACATACTCCTCCATTTGCACTTGCTGCCCTGGGCTAAGATGTCAGGAGGGGCCGGCTGCATGGGACGCTGACGTGAAAAACAAGAAATGAGGCAGGGTCCTATGATCAGGTGGAGAGGGCTGTCCTGGTCCTCAGGGAGCTGTCAATATTACGAGACAGAAAGGCGTGAGGAACCAAGGCTGATGGAGGGGACAGGCTCAACTCTGGGGCTCACAGACCGGTGACGGCAGCAAAAGAGAACTCTCCAAAAGGGTGTGGGGCCTGAAAAAGTAACAGGTTTCCTCCCGTCTTTTGAGTTCTTCTAGCTGGGCTAGCAACCATGTGACCAGAGGTTAACAGGAGAAAATGGAATTTTAATATATGCACACCTAGAATTCATAAAAGCATAACTATTCCAAAGACAGGGAGGCAAAACTGGATGTATGTGTCATTTTGGACAAAGGAGAAAGGGGGGGAGTGGGTTATTAGATTTTACAAGTAAAAATGGGCGATTTGCAGGTACTTGGGGAAGAACGTAGGCCTGCAGGTAGATTTTGGCTCGGCAACCCAGAGACCAGTGGGGCTGGCGAGGGGGTGGGGGACTAATCCACAGGCTCCTGCTTGGGGCCTAACTGTAATGCGCAGGTGCTTGTGCTCAGGGCCCCTTCCTGACGCAGGTCTCCCCCCCTGATCTCTTAGGCAGGAACAGGGAGCAGGTCAAAGGTTCTCTCTGAGTCTTTTGTTTCTTAATAACCACTTTAAAATCCATATCCCAAAAGGCAGCTTTGGCTGGCAGAACTTTGGTCCCCTTCAAGGGCATGACACAGGAAAGAGACCAGATGTGTGGTGACTCCACGGTGCTGGAGGACCCAGGGGAGGCTTCCTGGAGGAGGTGGCACTGAAGCTGATCCAAGAATGATCCTCCTTAGGTGTTCAAAAAAAGATGATAATGGAGTTGCGCAGGGGAAGAAGTACCCCGTATGGTCAGGGAAAGGGGTGCAGGGTGACGGCAGAAAGACTGAGGGGGGAGACCAGGAAGAGATGTGGTGAGGGTGTGGGGCTGTCAGAGCACCTGAAGTTCCAGGCCAGGGGGAGGAAATGAGCTCACACTGGCTGCAGGTTGGGGTGGAGGAACCTCAGGAAGTGGGAGGAGCCAGCCAGACCCCTGTGCCCCCCTCCCCCATCCTCCTGCTTCAGGTGGCCTCGGGCACCTCCCAGATCTGGCATTGCTCCAGGAAGTCAAGTCTCCCTGTTTACAGTTGACTAGGGGGAGGAGAGGAGGAGAGAGGGGAGGGGTAACCACGGGGTAGGCAGGCTGGTTGGCTCTCTCCAGCTCCTGCTGGGCCCGGAGTGCTGGACCTGCAGCAGCCGGCTCGGCTCAGGCACTCCGCTCCAGCCGCACACCTCACCATGGCCATGGAGGTAGACAGCAGGCCTGGGGGGCTCCCCGGCAGTGGTTGCGACCTGGGCGCAGCTCGCCAGCACATGCAGGCGGTTACCCGAAACTACATTACTCACCCCCGTGTCAGTGAGTATGACCCCCAGCGGGTGAGCGCGGGCTGGGCTGTTGGTCCTCGGGCACTGCATTTTAGCCTCAGGGAAAGACCAGAGGAATGGGGAGTGGCCTAGGGGGCTTTCGGTCCAGGTCCAGTGGGGTGATACCATCAGCTGCCTGTGCGAGGAGCCACCTCTGCAGGTGGAGAGATGGAGTCTGAGCCCAGGTTACCCCAGAGGGGAGGGCAGGGGAGTCGTTGCAGGAAGCTCCCCGTCATCACTCTGGACCTGCATGGAGACCCCAAGTCCAGAGGGAGCACCCACCTGCCCCTGAGAGTGTGTGTGTGTGTGAACACGTGTATTTGGGGTATGTATCCAGGCCCAGCATGAGGAAACGTGTGATCGCGTGTTCTTGGGGGGGATATGTAGCAATGCAGAGCTGGTGTGCATCCTCCGGATGGGAATTACGTGACACTGTGTGTCACATCGATGGGTGCGTGCCGCGTGTGCTTTCTGGGGTGGATGTCAGTGTGTATGGCCAGGGAAGGCATGTGCCTGCGTGTTCTCACCTTCACTCATTGAAGATATGTGTGAATGTGTGTGACAGCTTGAGTGTGTGTGTGATCAGAGTGAAGAAATGCGGGTATCTGTGTCATTTTGGACAAAGTGGGAAAGGGAGACACTGTGTGTGCAGCTTGTACACTCAGGGTGAGGGTGTGTACGTGTGCGTGTATATGCTCAAGTGTGCATGCTCACGGGCGGACATGGGGAGGTGTGCTCAGGTGCTGTCCGTGTCTGTGTGTGTACGGCCGGGGGAGGGGGGACGCCTGGCGTCCAGGTGCACAGGTGTGTGTGCCCGAGTGCATCTTTGCAGGCTTCAGAGGGCGTGGCCCTGCAGTGGCTTGAGGGCCTGTCCTGCAGAAGTGGCCCAAGTTCAAGTGTCTGGGGCAGAGAATCCGGTAAGGCCCTGAGGACCAAAGGGAGCCCTTTGCCCCGCCATCTCTCCTAGTCCAAGGTCACTCTCCCTGCCCAGGCTTATTCTAGAATTCTCAGCAGCCCGGCCCACTGGAGGAAACCGGCCTGGCCAGCACCAGCTGAGCAGAACTAGAGGCTGCTAAGAGGGTGTGTTTGGGGAGAAGCTGGTGTAGCCCAGCCACCCCTCCCTCCTCTCCAGTTACACATCTGAGGGGGAGGAGTGGCCTGAGAGGCAGCTTGGAGCCCAGTCTGCGTTTGGGAGTGGAGCCCCAAGGCCCCAGGAGGAGTCCATGGGTGTGAGGCACCTCCTTAGGCCCCAGCAGGCACTGAGGTGGAGTACGTTCTGCTGAGTAGCTGCTGAGAGGAGTGGTGTAAGGTTGATCCAGATCTGCCCTGTGTGGGTACAGAGAGGATGGGGGCCCAGATCCTCCCCAGGGCTGAGGGGGTCCCCAAGGCCCAGAAATATGCAGCAACTGGGCCCTGTTTGGGTTCAGAGCCCAGGCCTGGAGACCTGAGAGGATCCGCTGACCCTCGTCCAGTCCCATGTGATGGAGGCTCCTCCCGTCTCCCTCCTCCCCGTGGGACCAGGAGAGGGGCGGGGTCCCGGGGTCCCGAGTGGGCTGTGGGTTCTGGAGTCTGGACCTACATGCTTTGCTTTCCTTCTCCCTGGAATGCACCCCCCCCCAGGAACCCTGCAAGCTGCACTCTTTTTTTCAAGCCTGGGTCAAGTGTGACCCAGGTTGGAATCCAGGGGTGGCAGCAACCTCCCCCGCAACCCCAGGTTTGCAAGTGTGCTGCTCCGTGTGGCCCCCACTCAGACAAGTGTGTTCACACACAACAGCTGACCCACAGGCCAGGGGCAGTGCAGGGGGAGCCCCTTCAGGCTCCACAGTTGTGTCAACGATGTCATTACGATGACAAAGGCCATCACCTTTGCTTTGCAGCACACCAGTGTCCTCACAGGGTACATCCCGGGCCAGCCCCAGCCCCGCCTTAACAGCCCCCACCCCCAGGGCAGGCAGGGTTCCCCAAGTGCTCTGCACCTGCAGCTTTCACCAATTCCCTCCTTTCCCCCTCAGGGCCTGAGGGGTTTCTCCCTGGGGGGAGGGGCATGCGTAGGCACAAAACCCAGAGCTGCTGCCCTCCTAAGCTGAGCCGGACTCCTCCTCCAAGTCTGGCCTTCTACCGGGGCCTATAAGCACTTCCAGGAGAACTTTGTGTAGAGACAGAAGGCGCATAGGAGGAGGGCAGCTGGCTCCCAGCCCCAGGGCTCACGGGGCTTGTGGATGGAGTGAATCCAGGAGGCTTCCCGGAGGAGGAGGTGGCCTGAGGCACTTCAGTCGCTAGGGAGGGAATGGGCCAGAAAGAAGGGGGGAGGTGGAGTTGGGATGGTCCCGGAGGAGGAGGTGGCCTGAGGCACTTCAGTGGCTGGGGAGGGAATGGGCCAGAAAGAAGTGGGGAGGTGGAGTTGGGATGGGGAATGAACCTCAACATGTCCACTCCAGGAAAGAAGGGATCCCTTTGCCACCCCCAGAGCTAGAGTTGTTCCCCAGGGGAGGAGGTGGCATGGAGGTGGTGTGGGGCACAAGTTGCTAGGCTGATAGGGTAAGGGGTGGGGGCACAGCATGAGCAAAAATGATGATGGCCAGGCTGGTGGCCTAGCAGGTGGGATGGAACCAGGTCAGATTGCCCAGGGGCTTGAGTGCCACACCACTGGCTGCCTCGGTTTCCTCAACTGAAAGGCCAGAGAGGTTACACTGAGAGTTCCACCCAGCAGGGTCTTGGGCTGATTCTAAGAACCCTCAGCTTCTAGCCCCTGCCCCCCTTCCCTAATCCCTCCAACAGGATCAGGGAAGAGGTGAGGGACCTGCTGCCCCGGGCTTGCCCCCACCCCGGCCTCACGCCTGGGCGCCCTCTGCTGCCCTCTCCCAGGACTCTGCAGGTGTGTGGCTGGGCCGCCCTAATTAGTGGGCTGCGAGAGCCCCCCGCTGAGTCTTTGACAGGGAAGGCGGTGGGGAGACAGGGTCAGGGAGGGGCTCCCCCAGCCTGCAGCCCAAAGTGCAACCCAAAGTGTCAGCTAGGACAATGGAGAGGGGGTGGGCCAGCAGCCGGAGGGAGAGGCTGCGAAGGCTCAGGAAGGCCTGTGGAGAAAGTGCCCCTCCCCGCCCCTCTGGTTCAGCACCCTGCCTCAGTACCCTCCCTGCTCCGGGCCCAAGCCCCAGAAGGACTTACCTGGTGGTGCCCTCCTCCTGTTCTTACGTTTCCTAGTTGTCTAATCCCAGGAAAGCCTTGCAGTTATCTGGGCAAAAACACCCTCACCCAATGGGTTTTCCTAACAAGGTTCTCAGTGAAAATAACTCATATCCAACAAAAGTAAAGGGTCTGACCACCAGGGGGCGTGAGCGGGGCCCTTTAGCTCCCTTGGTGTGGGGTGGCTTGGTGCCAGGCTGGCCTACAAGCATAAGGCAATGTGGTCTGAGAAGGACAGAGAGGATCCCAGCCGCTCCTCTGCCACCAGCGTGCTGTGTGACCCGGCTGGCTCCTCATCCTTCTGGGCCCTGTGCTCCTCGCCTGCTAAAAGGGTGTTTGGACCACTGGCCCCTGGGCTGTCCTTCCAGCCTGAAAGTGACCCAGCGACCCCACAGACCCTGCCCATCCTGCCTGCCAACTTCCTCCAGCCCAGCTGTCTCCTTGGGGCTTTACAAGGACCCCAGTGAAGGTCTCCGGTACCCGAGGGGTGTGGGTGAGGGCGGGCCCCAGGGCCCCTCAGCCAGCCCCTCCAAGAGCCAAAGGAGGCTCCCTGGCTGCCCAGCATGGCTGCTCCCACTGGGGCCCCAACAGCCGCGAGGACGTGTCTGCTGATGTGAAACCCAACCGTGCTCTGCAAGCGGAGCTCATTTCCCCCTTTGTGGTCTCTGCGGCCACTGTTGGGCCGCTTCCTCCTTCCTTGTCGCTTTCCTTCCTCCCCCGCGGGCACCTGGTGGACCTGGGGCGCCCGGGAGCCTTCCTGGCAGGGCCTCGTGGCAGAGCAGGGGTGCTGGCTGGTTTTTCTCTCGGATGCCTGCACCCCCTCCACACACGGTGTTCAGTCAGCCTGGGGTGATGGAGAGAAGTGTGGTCCTGGGGAGGGCAGGGGAAGACCATCGGCCACGGCTGGGGGCTGGGAGCTTTTGGAAAACACTGTGGGTCAGAGAGGAGGGAGTGGGTGAGGAGGGGCCGAGGCCAGAGGGGAAGCAGCCTCAGGGATGAGGAAGGCCTCTGTGTGGCTGGGAGGGGAGGACTCCGAGGGGCCTCTGCCCTGGCCCTGGCCCTCCCCCAGCTCCTGCAGGTGTCCAAGGCGGTGGATCCCTGCAGGCAGGGGCATGACCCTTACAGCAATGGTGGCTGGCTCTGTCACAGCTAATGACCCTGATGGCCCAGGCCAGGGAGGGGATGGGCTGGTGCTTAGCGGGAGGGAAGGGAAGGCCAAAGATGCCTGTGTGTGTCTGTGTGTGTCTGTGTGTGTGTGTCTGTGTCTCTGTGTGTGTCTATGTGTGTGTGTCTGTGTCTCTGTGTGTGTCTATGTGTGTGTGTCTGTGTCTCTGTGTGTGTCTGTGTGTGTGTGTGTGCCTGTGTATGTGTGTGTATGTATGTGTCTGTGTGTGTGTGTCTGCGTGTGTGTCTGTGTGTCTGTGTGTGTGTGTGTGTGTATGTGTGTGTGTGTCTGTCTGGATGTGACACCCTCCCCCACTCCTCCTCCCCCAGCCTACAGGACCGTGTGCAGCGTCAATGGGCCCCTGGTGGTGCTGGACCAGGTCAAGGTAAGACTTCTGCCTCTTCCCAGGCACCAAGGCCAAATCCCAGGAGCCCCTGACCCCTGGGCAGGATTTGCAGAGTTTCTTCTAAATTGCCCTGCCCCTAGATGCCCCCCTGCCACTCACGCCCACATCTTCCTCCCCAGCTCTCTCCCAGCCACCCGAAGTTTCCCCTTCCTGCCTTTCCAGTGGGGGGCCCACTCTAGGTCTTGGGGGACCTGCTTCTGTCACCAACGAGCTGGGGAATCCAGGCTATTGCACCTCTTCCTTCAGCATTAGAACGGCCACATGTAACTTCCTCAGCTCTGTACCGCCTCATTGTCAGTGTCCCATCCACTGGGGGCATTTGGCCACCACCTGGCAACATGTTACCTCCCTGTCCACTTCCCCGCACTGTGCCCTCCTGTTGGGCATGAACGGTGTTTTATTAATCCTGAGCTCCCAGAGCCCCTCACTGCACTTGCATGGAACACCCAGCCCATCGTAGGAACTCAGTGTGTTCAAAGGAAGGGTGAGTAAGTGAAAGAGATGAATGAATAAATATTAGCATGACTAAATATGGACCTGTCAAAAACTGAGCCAGCCCTAGCTGGTTTGGCTCAGTAGATAGTGTCGGCCTACAGACTGAAGAGTGACAGGTTCGATTCCAGTCAAGGGTACATGCCCGGGTTGTGGGCTTGATCCCCAGTAGGGGGTGTGCAGGAGGCAGCTGATCAATGATTCTCTCTCATCATTGATGTTTCTATCTCTCTCTCTCCCTCTCTGAAATCAACAAAAATATTCAAAACAAAACAAAAAAAACCTGAGCCAACTATACTAAAGAAATCAGACCCACTCATTTCTGGAAAACAAATTCCACATTCAGTGCACATTACTGTTTGACCCACTAATGTTGGGGACGCCCTGGAGGCAGTGTGGGGGAGCAGTGATGTGCGTGTGCACTGGGGCCACACAGTCTGACTCAGGCTGCTTGACTTTTAATCCCAGCTCCATCTCACCCTTCACTAGCCACCTGTCAGTTCTAGATCAGCGGCATCAGCACCAGCTGAAACCTTGTTAGAAATACAGAATATTGGGCTCCACTCCCTATGGACAGAACTAGGATTGTAAATCCCAGTTTCCTCATCTATCAAGTGATCATAGTGCTGCTGTGAGGATCAAATCAGGTAAATGTGTAATTCCTGTTCTTGAGAACAGCCAGCAATAGCTCTGGCTGGAAGGCAGATGCACTCATATGCCTGATTAAACATCGGTGCCATCTCCTGCCCCTCGCCCACCTCCACCACACTCCCTGCGATACCTGTCAGCCTGTAGGACCCGCTGCCACGTGAAGAGTCAGTACCGAGGCAGACACCCATTTCCTCAACTGTAAAGTGGGCCGGACTAGAAACTGGAGTTAGCTCCCCAGACCTACGGTTCTGTGACGATCGCATACAATCTGGAACTCTTAAAGAACAGGACAACTGAGTGATGGACCCTGGGCTTGCGAGGGGAAGGAGAGGGGTCGGTAGTGTTAGTTTTATAAGTTCAGAAGGCACCTTTATGCACCCCTCTTCACTGTCTCACACCCCTTTCCCTGTTCTAGAGTTGCTTGGGCAAAAGGCCACAATTCCTCCTCTAGGGCGCCACCTCCCGGCCGCATTGACTCACACAGGCAATTAACTTCCTGCTCCCGTCCTCGGATAGAAAAATATCGGGGGAAGAATTTTGTGTAGATCAGAGGTTCTTAGCCCAGGGAATAAGGGCCTTGAACTTGTATGCAAACGTTTGAAGGTATGTGTTCTTGTCCCTGTGAAATTTCTGGGTAGTTCCCACTGTTTCATCTTGTCTTCCGAGGTGCAGGTTCCTGCCGGTCTGCCTAAGCGCTTCCCGATCCTCCGGGTGTGCACAGCAGCTGCCCTGTGCTTGAGGGGGCTGGTTGAGGACTCAGTTGAACCACCAGCAGAGGGGACGGGTTGTCCTGTACCATCCCCACCCCCTGCAATGCTCTTAGCCACCCACAGTGAGCGCTGAGAGGATCAGGCTTGCTCAGTAGGTGGCTGGGAAACGGCGCTCCTCCCGTTAAAAGCTCGCTGTTGCTCAATGGAATTCTGCTCCGGACTCAGTGGCTATGACCACACTCCCTACAAATGAACCCCAAAGCAGGAACGCCCAGCGCCTGGCATTCTCTTCCTGAAGGAGTCCAGGCCGCACCCTCCGTGCCTGGGTGTGACAGTTCTGACAGCTCTTCCTCCTGTGTGACTGTGGTCTCTCTGCTATCTGAAGTTCCTTTTCCCAGGTTTCATTTTTCAGGGACACACATTGTG
>NW_006299593.1:1991361-1995569 GCF_000327345.1 Myotis davidii | reverse complement strand
AGGATGGCTTTTTACCACCCTGCTGCCTGGTTTCTGTTGGGCCCGTTGTCTGATTTCCTTGGGGCCCACTCTGACCTGTGTCCCGTCCAGTAGTTTTCCTCCGGAGGTGAGCAGCCCACCTTCAGCTCCGCGATAGCAGCAGAGGGAACAGAGTCAGGGCTCATTTCTCTTGCGGCCCAGGACACACAGCCCTCGCTCTCGGGCTCCCTCTTGTGGCTGAGAAGCCGAAGACGGCTGGGAGTTAGCAGCCCCCCGGACCTCCGAGCATCCCTCCCCGGCCTAGCCCCCTCCCCCAAAACCCCCACTGCAAAGGGTCTGAGAGGTGGTTAGGGGGACAATCAGGTCGCCTTCCAGGCATCTTCTTCACAGGTCGAGGAGGGACCCAAGCCAGAGCTTCCCCCGGTGACTATCAGGGCTGCAGACCCTCCCGCCTCAGGTTCAACGGCAGCAGGGGTGCCCTGGGGGAGTGGACCCCGCGCTGGTCACACCCGGTTGGCAAATTGAGCCATCCGTCCCGCCTCCCTGGCCATTAAGGTCACTAATTTGTGAAGAGCAGGGGATAAAATGATAGTAATGATGGTGAATAATCATTTGAACATGTTCCAAATTTATTACTTTTTGATTTTTTAAAAATGCTCCTTGGATCTAGTGAAACAAAGAAAAGACGCATAAACTTTAACTATCTGCCCCCAACCTATTGAAATAACCCATGTGAACATCCTGCTATATATTGGCAAATAGAGGCATGTTTTCTCTCTCTCTCTCTCTCTCTCTCTCTCGCTCTCTCTCTCTCTCTTCCTCTCTGAAATCAATAAAAATATTCTTTTAAAAAACAAAACAAAACAAAAAACCTGAGCCAACTATACTAAAGAAGTCAGACCCACTCATTTCTGGAAAAACAGATTCCACCTTCAGTGGACGTTACTGTTTGACCCACTGATGTTGGGGACGCCCCGGAGGCAGTGTGGGGGAGCAGTTATGTGTGCTTTTCCATGTCTCCATTTATTCAGGGCTTGTTTTATATCCTGTAAGGTTTTATTATTTTTCTTGTACCTTTCTTGTTACATTTATATCCAATATTTTATGAGTTTGGGCCCTATTGTGGATAGAATGCTTTTTTTTTCATTTCCTCTTCTGCTTGTCACTAGAAAAGGAAGAAAAGGAGTTTACTTTTTATATGTTTATTTTGTATACAGCCAAATTCTCTTATTAATCCGGGGGGTTGTCATTTTGTTTTTGTTTTGACTACAGCCTCTTGGGTTTTTCTAGCTACTAGTATATAACGTCATGTGCAAGTCAGGGAGACTGTGTCTCTTGCTATTGGCCATTATGTTTGTTTCGTCTCCTATAATCTGGAACATTTCCAGAGAGACTGACATTTTTGAAGAATAGAATCTCCTCCTCTGACCACTTAAAAAAAATAGAACATTCTCCATTTATGATTTTGGCATACTTTTTTCTTTTTCTTTGATTTGGTTTGATTGTTTCTGTCCCCTCCCCCACCAAAAAATTAAGTAACAACAGTGATACAGGCGGCTCAGTGTTACTGATTTTATTGGAAATGAAAATGGGTTCCGCATTTCACTGTTTACCAGGATGTTGATGTTGGTTTTGGTAAATAGTCTAGTGTTCAAAGAGTTGCCTTCCGCTCCTGTTTTACATAAAATTGTATTAGAAACAGCTGCCGAACTTTGTCAAACACCTTTTAAATTTCTATTTACCTAAGCCTATGGAGTTTTTCTTCTCACTTATGTTGACAAACTCATTATTATTATTATTATTACTACTATTATTATTATTATGTTGTCAATTGTTGGCAAATTCCCTAATGTTGATTGACCTAGGCTTGCATTCTTGGAATGAACCCTACTTGTAATTTATTTAATACACTGATTGATTTACTGAGTAACAATTTATCATTTCTGCATCTATATAAGAAATTGGTCTACAGTGTCTGGAGGGCTATGCTCTTTATCGGTTTAGGATTTGGGGTTTTCATTTTGCCATTTTGTTTCCTTCTAATCTTTATTTTCTGTTTATCTTATTACTTTGTCTAGTTCCTCCAGTGCACACTGGACAGAATGATGGCAGCAGGCGTTGTTGTCTTGCTCCCAATTTTAATGGATGTTTATACGTTATACCATTCAGTATAATATTTTCAGTTGGTTTTGGGGGATACTTTGGGGGGTTAACGAATTTCCCTTTTATTCTCTGGTTTTTAAATATATATATATATATACCTCCCTTCTCCCCACCTCCACAACCCCCACGGAGATGTAAAGTTCTATCCACTGGGCCAAACTGGTTAGGGCTATTCTCTTTTTATAGAGTAGTTTTGTTCTTATATTTAAAATTTTTATTGGGGCAACATTGGTTAATACATTATATAAATTTCAGGTGTACAAGTCTATGATGCATCATTAGTATATTGCATTATGTCTAGTTTCCTTTCATCACCATAGATTTGACCTCCCAACCCCTGTGCTTGCCTTTTTTTTTAATCATGGATAGGTTTGAGGTTTTTTAACTTAAAAAAAATGTTTGAGATGACCACAAGTTTTTAAAACCTTTTTATCTACTAATAAAGAAATTGCACGAAGACTTTCTAAAATTAGACTAATTTTGAATTCCTAGAATAATCCCAACTTTGTTTTTATTATTTTTACTTTCTGTTTATTTTCATGTTTGCTTTTAAAATTTTTTATTATAAGCATAAATCTTTACATGCATCACTTATGTTGATATATATAGGTTTTCATTATTGTTTAGTACTAAATGTTTTCAAATTCTTCTATATTTAGAATGCTTTAAGTCCCCGAAAGTATGAAGTTTGTCTGTCTGGTTACTGATTTCTATCTTCCTCTGAGGATGATCAGAAAACACGGCGCAGCTTGATGTGTCCTATGGGTCATGACACAAAGCGATGCCTTTTTAGTCTTTTCCATTTCACCTGTCACTTGTTTTATCTCCTCTAATGTCCAAGGAGTATTTAGAAAAGTACTTTGATGTTCCAGAATATTAGAAACTTTGTAGAGAGGGGTGTTGTCTTTCTACCATTTATTTTTATTGGCTTAAGATTATAACTCACTCCCTGAAGTAAATGAGCACCTGGGAAGCCAGGTGAGGGAGCCTGGACAATGCTGTGCGTTCTCCCCAGCATTTCCGTGCGAAGAAAGTGTGGGTACAGGACGTAGCTCGCTTGGTGCAGATGAGAGCTGATGACCCGCGTCCGTGTGGAGGGGCCCAGCCCAGCTTCCCTGGCCCAGCTCATAGCTTCCTCTAGACACGGGTAAAGATCGGGAACCTGGGTCCTGGAGTGTGCACGGTGTGTTCCATTAGTCTCAGGGGCAACTGGACCATCCAAAAGACCTAAACAGCCACCGTAGCTACTAAATTGTATTGAGCTGTTATGAGGTGCTGAACGCCAATTAATAGCTTTACATAGGTTATCTCTTTTTCTCCCCATCGCAGCCCTATGAAGTAGCTATTATTATTATTATCTCCATTTTAAAGATGAGAAAACTAAGGCTCAGAGAGATTATATAACTCCCCAAGGCGACACAGCTCCTAAGCATCAGAGCTTCAATTCTAACTAGTCTTCCGACTCCAAAGTTGGTGGTTCTACCCATTCGGGTATACTGCTTGCAGAAAAGAATTCAAACTTGCCACTTTCGGGTCCCTCACGTTTGTTTCCAACGTGGCTGAGCACAGCCGGGGGGATAGAAGCTTGGGACTTGGTCAAGGAGGACTGGGAGGGGACCAGGACTTGACCTCTGGTCTCAGTGTTGTTCTGGGCTTCTCTCCCTTCCTGCCAGTTCGCCCAGTATGCTGAGATCGTCAACTTCACCCTCCCAGATGGGACTCAGAGGAGTGGGCAGGTGCTTGAGGTGTCCGGGAGCAAGGCAATTGTTCAGGTAAGTGGTGCCAATGAGATGCTGGCTGGTTGAATAAATGAATAAACCCACAAAGGTCCCACATCATCTGATAAGCTCCAAAGGCTGGAAATGGCCCATTTTCCTGAGAGTGTCTCGCTCAGAGCTGAGCATACATGGGAGAATGGAGGCCCTTCTCTCTAGCAAGCCCTTTATTAGAGTCACTAACCTCTTTCTTGTCCCATAGGTGTTTGAAGGGACCTCTGGGATTGATGCTCGGAAGACCACCTGCGAATTCACAGGGGACATCCTACGGTCTCCGGTGTCAGAGGACAT
>NW_006299593.1:1977616-1991103 GCF_000327345.1 Myotis davidii | reverse complement strand
TTCGTCTGTCCTGCCATCCAGCATCTCCACCAAGCATTTAGCACACTGCATTTTCACTGCCTGTGTACACGTCTGCCTCACCTGTGAGCTCTCTGAGGTCAGGGGTCATGTCTTCTTCTCTCTTTGACTCTCAACCCCAGCTCAGGGCCTGACTACAGCAGGTGCTCCGTGAATGAGGAAGGCAGCCTCAATAAACTAGAGGCACTGTAGGTAGCCTTCTATATGGGTCAGCCTGAAGTGGACTACACAGCTCCCAAGATCTGCTCTACCTGGCCCTCTCCTCTCCCCAGCCCCCCAAATCACCCCATTAGAGTGGTTGTTCTGGACCAAGGCCTTGCCTATAAGGTTTCCAGGAAAGAAAGGAAGACTCCCAAGGGACATCACTGTAGCCAGCTCTCTGGGGGTAACCGAGGGTTGAGGAGTACTTGGCATGTGGGGGCAGGTGGGAGGTGGTGGTGGTGTGGGAGGTGGGCAGCAGTGCGAGACGCAGGGCTGGCCCTGAGCATTCTCCAATACCCTCTGCCCATCCCCAGGTCGGATTTTCAATGGTTCTGGCAAACCCATTGACAAGGGGCCGATGGTCATGGCGGAGGACTTCCTCGATATCAATGGTGAGTGACCAGAAGTTCTACAAGGCTTTGGGGATCCAGGCCTCAACCCCCTTCCCCACCCCAAGTCATCACCTCTGCCAGCTCGTCCTTGGAAGTTCTGCACCAGACACAGGCCAGGGCTCACCTCCAGGGCTGATCAGGCTAGTGGCCAATCATGTGTGATAGGAGAGTAGCCACACAGCCTGAGTACTGCCGTCAGCACTTCACGTCCAGTCCGTAGATGCCTCATTGCTGTGCAGGCTCCACACTGTTCATCTCATCAATACTCACAACCACTTTGACTCACACTAGTACTATAGACGCGCAAGAAGTAGAAACAATTTGAACTATCCTGCCAGCTATCATCCTAATTATAATTGCACTTCCCTCATTACGAATTCTCTATATAATAGATGAAATTAACAATCCTTCTTTAACTATCAAAACCTTGGGCCATCAATGATACTGAAGTTATGAGTATACAGACTATGAAGACTTAATATTTGATTCCTATATGGTACCCACCTCAGAACTAAGCCCTGGCCAACTTCGCCTATTAGAAGTTGACAATCGAGTAGTATTGCCTGCTGAATTAACAATTCGTATATTAATCTCATCAGAAGACGTACTGCACTCTTGAGCTGTTCCCTCTTTAGGACTAAAAACCGATGCTATTCCTGGCCGCTTAAATCAGACGACACTACTTGCCACCCGACCAGGCCTATATTATGGACAGTGCTCTGAAATTTGTGGATCCAACCATAGTTTTATGCCTATCGTACTTGAAATAATTCCTTTAAAACATTTTGAAAAATGATCATCATCAATACTATAACCTCATTAAGAAGCTAAATTAGCACTAGCCTTTTAAGTTAGAGATTGGAAGTTTTAACCTCCCCTTAATGATATGCCACAACTAGATACATCTACATGATTTATTACAATTGTCTCAATGATCATCACGTTATTCATTATATTTCAATTAAAAATTTCAAAACACCATTATTACAACAATCCAGAGCCTCTGACAACCAAATCACAAAAACACTCGACCCCCTGAGAAACTAAATGAACGAAAATCTATTTGCCTCTTTCATTACCCCAACGATAATAGGCCTACCTATTGTCGTACTTATTATTATATTCCCAAGTATATTATTCCCATCAACAGCACGACTAGTTAACAACCGTCTAGTTTCAATTCAACAGTGATTAATTCGCATTACAGCGAAACAAATAATAACCATTCACAACAAAAAAGGACAGACTTGAACACTTATATTAATATCACTTATTATATTTATTGGTTCAACAAATCTATTGGGTCTCTTGCCTCACTCTTTTACCCCTACCACACAACTATCAATAAACTTAGGTATAGCCATTCCTCTCTGAGCCGGTACAGTTATTTTAGGCTTTCGCCATAAAACAAAAGCATCTCTAGCACATTTTTTACCTCAAGGAACACCTCTACCTCTGATTCCTATACTAGTTATTATCGAAACAATTAGCCTATTTATTCAACCAATGGCATTAGCAGTACGACTAACAGCAAACATTACTGCAGGACATCTACTCATTCACCTGATTGGGGGAGCCACTCTAGCACTAATAAGTATCAGCATAACTACTGCTTTCATTACATTTGTTATTCTAGTCCTACTAACAGTATTAGAATTCGCTGTCGCCCTAATTCAAGCATATGTTTTTACCCTATTAGTAAGTCTTTATTTACACGATAACGCCTAATGACCCACCAGACCCATGCATATCACATAGTCAATCCAAGCCCTTGACCATTAACAGGAGCATTATCCGCTCTTCTTTTAACATCTGGATTAGTAATATGATTTCACTTCAATACTTCACTTTTACTATTAATAGGCTTAACTACTAATATACTAACAATATATCAGTGATGGCGAGATATTGTTCGAGAAAGTACATTTCAAGGACATCATACACCAATTGTACAAAAAGGCCTCCGTTATGGAATAATCCTATTTATCGTATCAGAAGTATTCTTCTTTTCTGGATTCTTCTGGGCCTTCTACCACTCAAGTTTAGCCCCTACACCAGAATTAGGAGGCTATTGACCTCCAGCGGGCATTACTCCTCTTAATCCCATAGAAGTACCACTTCTAAATACATCCGTCCTACTAGCTTCAGGAGTATCTATTACCTGAGCTCACCATAGCCTAATAGAAGGTAATCGTATACATATAATACAGGCACTACTAATTACTATTCTCTTGGGCTTATATTTTACATTTCTGCAAGCTTCTGAATACTACGAAACACCATTTACAATCTCTGACGGTGTTTACGGGTCTACTTTCTTTATAGCCACAGGATTTCACGGCCTTCATGTTATTATTGGCTCAACATTTCTTATCGTATGTTATTTACGACAATTAAATTATCACTTTACATCTAACCACCATTTTGGATTTGAAGCTGCAGCTTGATACTGGCACTTTGTAGATGTTGTATGACTATTCCTATACGTCTCTATTTACTGATGAGGTTCCTATTCTTTTAGTATGAATTAGTACAGCTGACTTCCAATCAGCTAGTCTTGGTGTACTCCAAGAAAGAATAATAAACTTTATCCTAACCCTAGTTGTTAACACCCTGCTGGCTTCTCTGCTTGGAACAATTGCATTCTGCCTCCCTCAAATAAATGTGTATGCTGAAAAATCAAGCCCCTATGAATGTGGCTTCGACCCAATAGGCTCCGCTCGTCTTCCTTTTTCAATAAAATTTTTCTTAGTAGCAATCACCTTTTTACTATTTGATCTTGAAATCGCACTTTTATTGCCACTTCCATGAGCCTCTCAAACTGACAAACTAGTAACTATACTATTTATATCCCTGTTTCTCATTTCTTTATTAATTATCAGCCTAGCTTATGAATGAGTACAAAAAGGACTAGAGTGATCCGAATATGATAATTAGTTTAATACAAAATAAATGATTTCGACTCATTAGACTATGATTAACTTCATAATTATCAATATGTCTTTAACTCACGTAAATATCCTAATAGCATTCACTACATCTCTTTTAGGCCTACTCATATACCGATCCCACTTAATATCCTCACTCCTATGTCTAGAAGGGATAATATTATCTCTATTTGTCCTTGTTACTGTAACAATTCTTATTACTCACACAACTCTGGCTAGTATAATACCTATTATTCTCTTAGTATTTGCAGCCTGTGAAGCAGCACTTGGACTATCCCTCCTAGTGGTCGTATCTAACACATATGGAATCGACTATGTACAAAACCTTAATCTTCTTCAATGCTAAAAATTATTATCCCCACAATTATACTAATTCCACTTACGTGACTATCAAAAAGTAATATAGTATGAATCAATTCAACAATTTATAGTCTAGTAATCAGTATAGTGTGTTTACCTCTAATAAATCAATTCTGCGACAATAGCTTAAACCTATCCATATTATTTTTCTCCGACTCACTGTCAACTCCTCTACTAATACTAACAACTTGACTTCTACCGCTTATAATTATTGCTAGCCAGTATCATATAAATAAAGAATCCCTCGCACGAAAAAAACTATATATTACCATAATAATTTTACTCCAAATTTTCTTAATCATAACTTTCTCTGCCACCGAACTAATTATATTTTACATTTTATTTGAAGCCACACTAGTCCCCACTCTGATCATTATTACTCGATGAGGGGGTCAAACAGAACGACTAAATGCTGGAATTTATTTTCTCTTCTACACCCTAGCTGGATCATTACCCCTTTTAGTCGCCTTAGTATATACTCAAACCACCCTAGGTTCACTAAATATGCTACTGATCCAATATTTAGCCGAACCAACAGTCCACATTTGAGGTGATTCACTCTTGTGATTAGCATTTATACTAGCATTTATAGTAAAAATACCTCTCTATGGCCTCCACCTATGACTACCAAAAGCCCACGTTGAAGCCCCAATTGCAGGGTCAATAGTTTTAGCAGCCATTTTACTAAAGCTAGGAGGCTATGGAATACTACGCATTACCGCAATACTCAATCCTACTATTAATTTCATAATATATCCTTTTATAATATTATCTCTATGAGGCATGGTCATAACCAGCTCCATTTGTCTACGCCAGACAGACTTAAAATCACTAATTGCATACTCATCTGTCAGTCATATAGCACTCGTAATTATAGCTATTTTAATCCAAACTCCTTGAAGCTTCATGGGAGCCACCGCACTTATAGTGGCCCATGGTCTAACATCCTCACTACTATTTTGCCTAGCAAACTCCAATTATGAACGAACCCACAGCCGAACTATAATTTTAGCTCGAGGCTTACAAACAATTCTCCCCCTAATAACAGCCTGATGACTTCTAGCAAGCTTAACAAACCTAGCTTTACCTCCATCCATCAACCTAATTGGAGAACTATTCGTGACAGTTTCTATATTCTCATGATCCAATTTTTCTATTATCTTATTAGGTATTAATATCGTTATTACCGCTTTATACACGCTCTATATACTAATTACAACTCAACGAGGTAAATACACCTATCATATTCACAATATCAAACCCTCTTACACTCGAGAAAACACTCTGATACTACTACATCTCGCACCCCTATTACTATTAATGATTAAACCCAAAATTATTCTGGGAACTATGTACTGTAAATATAGTTTAACAAAAACATTAGATTGTGAATCTAACAATAGAAGCATAAAATTCTTATTTACCGAAAAAGAATGCAAGAACTGCTAATTCATGCCCCCCGCATTTAAGACTGCGGCTTTTTCGAACTTTTAAAGGATAGAAGTAATCCATTGGTCTTAGGAACCAAAAATTTGGTGCAACTCCAAGTAAAAGTTATAAATCTATTCTCTACCCTAATATTATTATCACTAATTATTCTTGTGTTACCCCTCACACTCGCCCCCAATAAAATATCCAACCACTACTCCTACCCCGAATATGTCAAAACAATAATCTTTTACTCTTTTATAACCAGTATACCCCCAACCATTATATTTATTCAATCGGGACAAGAAATAGTAATCTCGAACTGACATTGAATAACAATTCAAACTATAGAACTATCTATTAGCTTTAAACTAGATTTTTTCTCTATAGTATTTGTGCCTGTGGCCTTATTTATTACCTGGTCTATCATAGAGTTCTCAATATGATATATACATACGGATCCTAACATCAATCGATTTTTCAAGTACCTACTAATATTTCTAATTACTATACTAATTCTAGTCACAGCTAATAATATCTTTCAACTTTTCATTGGCTGAGAAGGAGTTGGAATTATATCTTTTCTACTAATCGGTTGGTGATATGGGCGAGCAGACGCCAATACAGCAGCATTACAAGCAATATGTTCGTCTGTCCTGCCATCCAGCATCTCCACCAAGCATTTAGCACACTGCATTTTCACTGCCTGTGTACACGTCTGCCTCACCTGTGAGCTCTCTGAGGTCAGGGGTCATGTCTTCTTCTCTCTTTGACTCTCAACCCCAGCTCAGGGCCTGACTACAGCAGGTGCTCCGTGAATGAGGAAGGCAGCCTCAATAAACTAGAGGCACTGTAGGTAGCCTTCTGTATGGGTCAGCCTGAAGTGGACTACACAGCCCCTAATTTTTACACAGCTCCCAAGATCTGCTCTACCTGGCCCTCTCCTCTCCCCAGCCCCCCAAATCACCCCATTAGAGTGGTTGTTCTGGACCAAGGCCTTGCCTATAAGGTTTCCAGGAAAGAAAGGAAGACTCCCAAGGGACATCACTGTAGCCAGCTCTCTGAGGGTAACCGAGGGTTGAGGAGTACTTGGCATGTGGGGGCAGGTGGGAGCTGGTGGTGGTGTGGGAGGTGGGCAGCAGTGCGAGACGCAGGGCTGGCCCTGAGCATTCTCCAATACCCTCTGCCCATCCCCAGGTCGGATTTTCAATGGTTCTGGCAAACCCATTGACAAGGGGCCGATGGTCATGGCGGAGGACTTCCTCGATATCAATGGTGAGTGACCAGAAGTTCTACAAGGCTTTGGGGATCCAGGCCTCAACCCCCTTCCCCACCCCAAGTCATCACCTCTGCCAGCTCGTCCTTGGAAGTTCTGCACCAGACACAGGCCAGGGCTCACCTCCAGGGCTGATCAGGCTAGTGGCCAATCATGTGTGATAGGAGAGTAGCCACACAGCCTGAGTACTGCCGTCAGCACTTCACGTCCAGTCCGTAGATGCCTCATTGCTGTGCAGGCTCCACCAGGTGCCCCAAGACCACTCTCCTGCCTTCCGGTTCCCTGTCCCGCCCTTGAGAGCTGGCTGGGGCGGCTGCACAAGCAGACTCAGCCCCCCCAGGCTCTCCCCCATTCCAAGGGAGGCTGTCTTGAGCCCGCCAGCCCTATCACATCAGTTTGCGGAGGATGTGAGGGAGGACCTCTTGGCTGGCTCAAGGCCACTCAGCAAGTGGGAGGCAGAGCACAGAACACACACCCACTCAAACAGGGGGTCTCTGAGCCCGCCCTCAGGTCGCCCTAGCCCTGCACAGCACCTGTACATCCGGAGGAGGGCCTGGCAGCCTGAGCTCCCGCCCCCTCTGGCTTCCAGGGCCCCGGGGCAGCACTGTCCAAAGGGGGCACTGGGCATGGGGCTACTTAAATGAATTCATTCAATAAAAGAAAAACAAAACCACATTTCAGGTGCTCAGTAGCTACCCGATGAGGAGGTGCCGTAGAGCCCATTTCCATCATAGCAGGGAATTCTGTCCACAGTGCTGCTCTGGAGGTGGAGGAGGGCTGGGGAGGGCCAGGGAGGACTTGAACCCTTGAGCATGGTCCAGGGTTGCTGTTTCCCAGGCCAGCCCATCAACCCCTATGACCGCATCTACCCCGAGGAGATGATCCAGACGGGCATCTCTCCCATCGACGTCATGAACAGCATTGCCCGTGGCCAGAAGATTCCCATCTTCTCAGCAGCTGGGCTCCCCCACAACGAGGTAAGGCCTGTGGGAGCCCCCAGGCACCACCAAGGACCAGGGACAGGGCAGAGGCGGGCGATAGCAGGTGAGCTGAGCAGGCAGGGGTCAGCTGAGCTGGGTCCTCGGCACCCAGACTGGCAGTTGTCCTCTGGCAACTCAGGTCTGCAGGGCTGCACAGGACTCCTCGTCGTGCCCAAGCAGGTCTCCAAACCTCTGCCCAAGTGAGTGGGGCGCTCCCTGGCTCACGAGAGAGCCCCTGGGTAGCCCCGTGGTGACAGCCCTGCTCAGCGGTCAGCTCTACCAACGGGGCCTTGTCATGGGCAGTACTCTGTGCACCGAGTGAGCCCCTCCCATGCCAGCCCCATGGCCACCCGAAGCCCCCTGTGCAGGTTCCTGCCCCGCCTCTGCCACCAAGAGTGGCAGCTGGGGTGACAGGGTTCCAGATGCTCCTCCCCTGACCACCCCACCTGACACTCCTGGCTGTGCCCCAGCTCACCCTCGAACTGTCTGAGCCGCCAGAGGGCACAGCACCCCTGTCCTCCACCTTACACACCCGTCTGGTCTGTGTGGCTGCTGGCCCCTCACCCCGCCGCCGGGGCAGCTCTGTGCCCAGATAAACCCCAGCAGGCTGGTGGGGGGCTGGTGGGGGAGGCGCAGGGGTCTAAGGCCAGGCTGCCCCACACCCAGGCTGGGGCCCTGGCTCTTTGGCACTGGCATTCCGCCTGCTCCTCCTGACAGGCGCCCTCAGCCCTTTAGTAGCCGCAGAGCAGGGCAGTGTCTCCCATGGGAAAAGCTGTAGGGCCTGGGTAGCCTTTCATCTCTGTGGGTCCCTCCCACTGAAGTCCTGGCAGAAGGACAGACTGGGGACTGCCCGGTCCATCCTCCTCAATGGCAGTCTGTGCGGAGGGTTCTGACGTCCTCCTAACCCCGCCCTCCCCAGATCGCTGCCCAGATCTGCCGCCAGGCGGGGCTAGTGAAGAAATCCAAGGCCGTGATGGATTATCACGACGACAACTTTGCCATCGTCTTTGCAGCCATGGGGGTAAGAGGGGCTGGCAGGTGGCAAGCTCTGGAAGCTGTGGGTGGGCAGCCTAGTCTCCCCGGGCCCCTGGCGTGGCCTGGTCTGATGGCGGAGGCACACTCCTTCTCCGAGAGAAGCTGTCAGCGTCTGGGTCTGTAGGTGGGAGAGGCAAGAGCGTGACTGAAGGGGTGCGGTGGGCTCAGTGACTAGGGCCACGTGTCCCTCAGGGCACCCCAAAGGCCATGGCAGCTATAAGATGAGTTCACAAGGGAATTTGGGGAGACAAGACAGCTTTGGGAGGCAGATACAAAGGCCGGTTGGGGGGGGCGGTGGGCAGGAAGTTAATGGGGAGCAGCTGGCCAAGGAAGGTGGGATGGTACTGAGCAGAGCTCACCCTGGAGAAGTCCGACACTCTGGGGTCTGATGGGACTCTACCCAGGACTGGGCAGCGAACCAGCTCTGCCCCCTCAAACCCAGGGCCACCCCAGTGAGGGTTAGACAGTCAGTCCAGAGGCTTCACGGAGAAGAGATAGGAGGGGCCTGGGCCCTGCCCTCAGGCCACAGGGCCTGCCCCAGCCCTCCCTGTTGTGTGTCCAGGTGAACATGGAGACAGCCAGGTTCTTCAAGTCCGACTTCGAGCAGAATGGGACCATGGGGAACGTCTGCCTCTTCCTGAACTTGGCCAACGACCCCACGTGAGTCCTCTCCTGGTGCCGCCTGCCCGGAGGCAGCAGGCCTTGTCCCCTTCCAGGACCCAGAGTCCAGGGGCTCAGGGGTTTCCCAGAGCTACAGCCAGGGGCCAGGGCTGGGAGAACCACCCCTTGTTGTACAGAGGGGGAACCTGAAGCTGGTAAGGGGTAGGAATCACTCGGGAAGAGACAGAGGGAGCGGGACCAGCACCCTGCCTGCTCCTCCCACAACCTGCGATCAACCTCCGTCCCGAGTCAGGGCTCCTCATTTTTCCAAAAAGTCAGCACTAATGAGATGTTGCCCTAAACCATTTGTTTAGAAAAACCTGCTATTTTACGGTTTAGAAAAATGTGAGTTTAAAGTCGGGGTCAAGTGGGTGGGAAAAAAACAACAATTCTAATGAACTGCCCTGGGTATTGAGCGTTCCACCAAAACCCAGTGACAGACTTCTGCAGGCCGGGATGACATCACCAAAGGAGAGACCCACAGGCACCCAGCCCGCCCACCCCGTGGACTTAGGAATGCTGAGTGGAAAGGGGTGGCCAGGGCCCAGCAGTCACACTAAGTGCTCGGCCACACTAAGTGCTCGGCCACACTAAGTGCTCGGTCACACTAAGTGCTCGGGAACAGTGGGGGACCAGTGAGGAAAGGATCCTGAGGACGCAGTGACAGGGCTCCAGCTGACCCCGGGGCGGATGCGCCTCTGATATTCCAGAGCCTCTCACCTTCAGGCCACAGAAACGGGGCGCTGTCATCCTCCTCAGATACTCCTAGGCCTGCCTGTCCCACTCTCACCCAGCTCCCCGCCTGCCCAGCCTGTTTCTTTCCCACCTTGGACCACGGGCCGGGAGTGTGGGACCTGGTAGAGGGACAGCCCTGACCTGGGGGCTGGGGGAGGGGCTGGTCGTGTCCACGCCTCTGCTGCTCTGCACAGTCCCCGCTCCCAGTGCCTTCCCCGCTCGGTACTGGAGCTACACAGAGCACAGGCACTCCAACCCTGACTGTCTCCAGCATCGAGAGGATCATCACCCCTCGCCTGGCCCTGACCGCTGCTGAATTCCTCGCCTACCAGTGCGAGAAGCACGTGCTGGTCATACTCACTGACATGAGCTCCTACGCGGAGGCCTTGCGCGAGGTGAGGTGGCTGGTGAGGGGGGTCAGGTTCATCCCAGCCCCTGCACCCCGGAGCTCGCCCACCCCGGCCAGCCCCCAGTCCGTTTCCCACAGTCACCGAGCCTCCAGTCACCATTCCTGTCTCAGCCTCTCACCCCCTTCTTGTCCCAACGCCCGTGGATGTTGCAGGTCTCGGCTGCCAGAGAGGAGGTGCCGGGGCGCCGGGGCTTCCCCGGATACATGTACACAGACCTGGCCACCATCTACGAGCGGGCGGGCCGTGTGTCGGGCCGGGGCGGATCCATCACTCAGATCCCCATCCTCACCATGCCCAATGACGGTGAGACTCCTCCCGGCCACTGCTCTCCGCAGCCCCCTGCCCTCCCTGCCCACCCACACTTCAAGGGCCCGTGCTTCCTCGCCCAGATGTGCAGTCGTTCTGTTCCTCCATAGGGTAGCGACTGTCCTCTCCTTGCCCCCATCTACTCCTTCCCTCCCACGATGGGAAAGGACCCAGGTGGCCCTGAGTGGGTGGAGACCTGGTCCCCATCCACACCGAGGCCGGTGAATTTCCTCATAGATATCACCCACCCGATCCCAGACCTGACTGGCTTCATCACAGAAGGGCAGATCTACGTGGACAGACAGCTTCATAACAGACAGGTACTGTCCCCTCCCCCGCTGCCTTCTGCTCTCTCCACCCCCTCCTGTGCCTCGTGTCTCTGTGAATGAGGAGGAGCCAGGCAAGGCTAACCCCACACCGGTGACCCCCAGGAAGACTGGCTCAGGGACAGGAGGCAGGTCTGGGAAGACTCCAGCCTACCTGGCTCCAGGATCCTGAGAAAATGATTTCACCTCGCTGATCCTAGTCTCCTCTTCTCTAAGATGGGAATAATAATACGCATCACACAGTTGCATTTGGAAGATAAAATACATTGGCAAACAGAAAGCACCTAGCAGATAGTAGATACTAAAGAAATACCCGCTCTCTTCCCTTTCCCGAACAGAAAACAACGGGTAACCGGCATGAGTAGGTGGTAAATAATGTGCCAGTGGGTTAGCAAAGGTGTTCAAGGCAACAACCCCTAGGACTTTTTTTTTTTTAAATATATATTTTATTGATATTTTACAGAGAGGAAGGGAGAGGGATAGAGAGTTAGAAACATCGATGAGAGAGAAACATCGATCCGCTGCTTCCTGCACACTCCCTACTGGGGATGTGCCCGCAACCAAGGTACATGCCCTTGACCGGAATCGAACCTGGGACCCTTCAGTCCGCAGGCCGACGCTCTATCCACTGAGCCAAACCAGTCAGGGCAACCCCTAGGACTTTTTGCGCTTTGCTGGGCAGGTTCTTTCTTTGTAGCTACTAACTTAAGCTTCAACCTGGTTTCGTCCAACAATCAAACGTTTTGAAATAGTGAGGCTTTCATTAACTGATATCATGTCATCTCCCCCCTTCACATGTTGACAGCTACACACTCAAGCCCTAGAGTTTGTGAGAGATGAAGGAGGGCGGTGCGACCCACTTCTCTGTAGGATGAAGGAGGACCCCCGACAGCCATGGGGTGGGGGGGGGGAGAGCAGGGTGGGAAGGAGGGAAGTTCTGGACCTTGCCTTCTGCCACGCCTTCTGCGCCCCCAGATCTACCCCCCCATCAACGTGCTCCCTTCCCTGTCGCGACTGATGAAGTCCGCCATTGGTGAGGGCATGACAAGGAAGGACCATGGCGATGTCTCTAACCAGCTGGTAGGAAGGAGTGGGCCCAGGGGCTCCAGGAGGTGGGGGGGGGTTGCAGATGCTGAAGGGCTGAGACCCATCCAGACCACAAGCTGTTCTCCTGGCAAAACCCCTCATCGGAGGCCCTGGGGCTCAGGGGATGAGCCTGCGGCGACCGTGCTCCCTCTGCCCTCCCCAGTACGCCTGCTACGCCATCGGCAAGGACGTGCAGGCCATGAAGGCCGTGGTGGGGGAAGAGGCGCTCACTTCCGAGGACCTGCTCTACCTGGAATTCCTGCAGAAGTTCGAAAAGAATTTCATCAACCAGGGTGAGGCGCTTGGGGCACTCAGGCAGTAACCCCATTACCCCGACACACACACACACACACACACAACACACACGCGCGCACACACATCACACATCACACACACACACACACAACACACACGCGCGCACACACATCACACATCACACACACACACACACAACACACACGCGCGCACACACATCACACATCACACACACACACACACAACACACACGCGCGCACACACATCACACATCACACACACACACACACAACACACACGCGCGCACACACATCACACATCACACACACACACACACAACACACACGCGCGCACACACATCACACATCACACACACACACACACAACACACACGCGCGCACACACATCACACATCACACACACACACACACAACACACACGCGCGCACACACATCACACATCACACACACACACACACAACACACACGCGCGCACACACATCACACATCACACACACACACACACAACACACACGCGCGCACACACATCACACATCACACACACACACACACAACACACACGCGCGCACACACATCACACATCACACACACACACACACAACACACACGCGCGCACACACATCACACATCACACACACACACACACAACACACACGCGCGCACACACATCACACATCACACACACACACACACAACACACACGCGCGCACACACATCACACATCACACACACACACACACAACACACACGCGCGCACACACATCACACATCACACACACACACACACAACACACACGCGCGCACACACATCACACATCACACACACACACACACAACACACACGCGCGCACACACATCACACATCACACACACACACACACAACACACACGCGCGCACACACATCACACATCACACACACACACACACAACACACACGCGCGCACACACATCACACATCACACACACACACACACAACACACACGCGCGCACACACATCACACATCACACACACACACACACACACACATCACACACGCGCGCACACACAT
>NW_006299593.1:1977012-1977583 GCF_000327345.1 Myotis davidii | reverse complement strand
ATTTATATTGCTGAAAACACTCTAGAGGGACTTGAGTTTAGTTTTGGCTCCATCACTAATAGCTCTATGACTTTGAGTAAATTACTGAACACTGCCAGATCTCATTTCCCTATCTCAAAAGTGAGAACATTGAGTCAAACTACTCTAAGTCTATTGATAACCTATCAGATCCTGATCTCTTTTCTATACAGAATGGTATTTTTGTCACTAAAATATGGATGGTTTGACAAAGTACATCTTTTTGAGATTGCACACATCACACACACGCACACATACACACACACACACACACCCTGACACTGTGCTCTGTCCCTAGGCCCCTATGAGAACCGCTCGGTGTTCGAGTCGCTGGACCTGGGCTGGAAGCTGTTGCGCATCTTCCCCAAGGAGATGCTGAAGCGCATTCCGCAGAGCGTGGTCGATGAGTTCTACTCCCGCGAGGGGGCGCCGCAGGACACCACGTCCGACACTGCATTCTAGCCCCGCCCTCAGCACCGTCCTCAGACCCCTGCCCCCCGCATCACGCCCATGCACCCCTCTTCCCCCCCCCCACCCCCCATCCTGAAGGTTC
>NW_006299593.1:1974076-1976980 GCF_000327345.1 Myotis davidii | reverse complement strand
CTGAAGGTTCCATACACCTGAGCCAACCGCGCCACCCTCAGCCCCCGCCGGCTACGCTCCATCCCTCTCCCTGGCATCCTAGCGCTGGGAAAGAACAGATTGTCAAGCCTGTATTCTATGTCTTGTTCTGATAGGAGCATTTGTATTTGTATTTTAAAAGCCCCCAAATGAAAAGTAATTGAGGTGAAGAGTTTCTCTTATGTACAAACAAGATTGGCAAAGCACTGCTAATGGTTCAAGCTGCGGATGATGGGTACAGAAGGTTCGTTAAATTGTTCTCTCCACTTTAAAAACGAACAAGAAAGCCTAGAGCCACATCAGTGTCTTTTAACAGCTGACCGCAGAATTTCTCTTTGGAAGATATTTATCTTTGTTAGGAAATACCTTGATACATTTCTTGGGTGGAGGATGGGCTCCAGGTCACAAAAGATTCGTCTGACGCTCACCAGCTCTGTCTGAGAGAGGTGAGGGAAGAGTCCGGTGTGCTCCAGACAGGAAGGGAGGGGGAATTGCTGGAGAGAGAGCCTGCGTGACCTGGGGAGGGGGGTGAAAGGCTGAGAAGCCCCCAATTAAAAATAAGTGAAGAGCATCCAGGATACTGGATGTTGCTTTGAAAGCTGCTGCCCTTCTTTAACACCATCCCTCCTGTCTCCTCGGCCCCATCTACAATGAAGCCATGAACACTTGCTAAGAGGCAAGGAGGACTGGAGGAATGGAACTTCTGGAAAAGGGCTGAGTTCCATTTCTGGGTCATTGTGTTGTGGGACCAGCCAGAATTCTTGGATCAAGATCTGACATCACAGGAGACCCTGGGGATAAAAGTCCCATTCCCATGACAACTCACAGCCATTTAGGGAAAGCTTTTGGGTATCCACAGGGCATAGGGTTGTTTTCATTTAATAACAGTTTTATTGAGACTTAATTTACATACTCTACCATTTACTGATTTGTTACTGTACAACTCAACACCTTCTAGTATATTCACAGAGTTGTGCAACCATCACCACAATCAATTTTAGAACATTTCCATTGCTTCAAAAAGAAACCCTGTCCTGCTAACCAACCCCTCAAACCCCTGTCGGCTCCTTCCCAAGCCCTAGGCTTTGCCTATTCTGAACATTTCGGCCAGTGTTGCTTAGTGGTTGAGTGTCAACCTGTGATCCAGGAGGTCATGGTACGATTTCTAGTCAGTGCCCATACCCAGGTTGTGGGCTTGATCCCCAGTGTGGGGCTTGCAGGAGGCAGCAGAACAATGATTCTCTCTCATCATTGATGCTTCTCTCCCTCCTCTCTTCCTCTCTGAAATCAATACAAATATATTTAAATTGGATCAGACAATATGTGGTCTTTTGTGACTGGATTCTTTCACTTAGCATAATATTTTCGAGGTTCATCCACGTTGTAGCATGTATCAGTACTTCATTTCTTTTTATTGCCAAATAATATTTCACAGCATGGATATACCACCTTTTGTTTATCCATATATCAGTTTATGGATGTGTTATTGTTTCCACTTTAGGCTACTATAAATAATGCTGCTATGAACACTCATGGACAAGTCTTTGTGTGGACATAGGTCTTCATTTCTCTTGATGCCCCATTTGGAGGCATCAAGGGAGAGTGAAATGACTGGGTGTCAGATGGTGACTTTATGTGTAATGTTTTGAGGGACTGCCAGATTGCAAATCCACTTCCGAAGTAGCTACCCCATTTTACATTCCCACCAGTAGTGCACAAGGGTTGCAATTTCTCCACACCCCGGACAACACTTATTATCTGTGGTTTGTATTATAGCCATCCTGGTGGGTGTGACATAGCTCACTGTGATTTTTATTTCCCTTAGGATCAATGTTGAGCTTCTTTTTATGTGCTTATTGGCCACTTATATATCTTCTTTTGATAAATGTCTATTCAGGTCCTTTGCCCATTTTTAATTGAGAAGGGGTGAGAATATAGATTGTTCAGTAACAACACTGACTCAAGCAACACTGATTGACTATATTGTAAAAAGTTAAAAGGCAAACTGAGGAAAATACTGACAACAAAAATATATAAAGGGTTACTATGTTCATAAGTTTTATAAGTCAATAAAAGATACATTAAGTCCCTCAAAGAAATAAAAGAGATACATCAAGTCCCAGAAGAGAAAAACACCGATAATCAATTGTTTAACTCTTGCTGGCAATCAAAGAGTCAAATCAGAACACTGTTGCCACTAACAAATTAGCGAACATTTATTTAAAACCCTAATATCCAGTGCTGGTTGGAAGAGCTCCTTTTAATAATAGCAAATTACTCTGGCAGCCTCCTCTCATTTGCATCCCTTCCCCCTTGTAAATTGGGTTCAAGCATCCCCTTTAGCTGATGCAGAAACTGAGATACAGAAACTCCCCCAAAGTATTGTCCCGCCGCAGTTGTGTAAACCTGCTGGAGGCAGTTTGGAAACATGTCAGTAGCTAATCAAACGTTCGTTCCTGTCGCCCAGGAATTGGACTTCCAGGAACCCATGCGAAGGAACCAGCCAGAGGAGCCATGCTGCTCCCTGCAGCGCGTGGGAAAGGACAGCGCATCCTTTCGGATGTGGGGCCCAGGTTGCGTCACAATGTGCGTTTGTCGAGGGGAATGTCGACCGAAGTTAGCTCCTAATATAACCCGAAGTGATATAGCGGATCGTAATAGACGTGATTTCTGTGCGTGGTGGGGTTGCGGTTTTGCTTTCTTCATTGTCCTTTTCTGTTTGTTTTGTTTTGAACAATCCGCGCTCATTACTTTTACGATCAGAAACAAATGCTGTGTGTGGCCTTTCAGTCTGCGGTGTGTGCGTTTGATGCTGAGTTTCCAGGAGTCCCGTCGGCTCGGCCCCGCCCCCACCCCGACCGCAGCACGAGTTCGAGCCCCCGCCGG
>NW_006299593.1:1972347-1973842 GCF_000327345.1 Myotis davidii | reverse complement strand
CTGATCCAGGAGAGGGTAGAGAGCAACAATTGCGAGTGGTTCGCAGCCGCCTTGGGCAACCTGGAATGGTTGCGGTTCTGTCTGAATCCGGACCTTGAGGGATTCCTCACGGATAACAAGGTAAGGGAGGCTTTGGTGTGCGGGAGCAAGGAGCCTCCCCTCCCGCCAGGAGCTCCTCACCCAGTGCTCACCTGGCAAGGAGCACCCAGAGGTGTCCTTTTCTGGGCAGGTCGTCCCAATTCACCTCCCACTGCGGGGGTGGGGGGTGGCATTTGGGGACATCAAGGAAGAGTGAGCACATACCAGCGTGAGAAAAGGGGCGTGAGTGACTCCTGGGGGGAAGGAGGGTCAGAGGGAAGAGGGGGGAGGGGAAACCCAAGGAACTGCTACCTACGTTCGGTTTTGGACCTTGGGGCCCCCCCCTGCTCAGCCCCCTCCTGCCCTCCTCTGGCCGCCACAGGGTTTCACTGCCATCCACTTTGCAGCCCAAAAAGGCAAGCTCGAGTGCCTGCAGGTCTTGGTGGAGGAGTACAAGTTTCCCGTGGACCTGCCCACCAAGAATGGCCAGACACCGCTGCACCTCGTCATCCACAAGGAGAACAAGAACGTGGTCCTCCCCTGCGTTCACTATCTGCTTCAGCACGGGGCGGCCCTCAACACGTGAGTGCAGCTGCGGCAGCGTGGAGGCTGGGCAGAGGGGACCCCACTTCCAGGCAGGCAGATCCCGGCAGGACAGGCAGAGGGGCTGCGGAGGAACAAGAACCGGGTCCCACATGAAGCCCACAGGGTGTTCCCGTTAAGAAACTGGGCTCTGGGAGAGGTCAGACCTAGTTCACGTCCCGGCTTTGCCATCGAGACCCCAAGCCAGTCGCTCCGCCCTAAGCCTCAGTGCTCTCGGGTACATTGGAATCACGTGGGGAGCTTCCAAAAGCCCAGCACCCGTGTGCCGATCTCGAGGTTGTCACTTAATTAGCTTGGGGCGTGGTCTGGGCTTTGGAAGCTTTAAAAGATCCACCTGTGTTTGCGGCAACGATTGGGAGCTACTTACTGCCTCGGTGTCTTCAACTGAAATCTGGGAGGATGGCAGTGCCTGTTGCTATTGTGATCATTGAGAAAATGCATGGGTGGCACACAGGAGACTGCGCTCACTCACACAGCACGGACTCTGCTCAGTACCGTGCCAGGGGGGAGGGATCCAGCAGGGAGCACACAGAAATGTTCCCTGCCCTCATGAAGCTGATAGCCTTCGAGTGCAGGAGCAGATAGTAAATGAGCACAATATGAATGAGGAAATGATCAGTCCCGCAGACACTTCCTCAATATGAATGAGGAAATGGCAGAGGGTACGAAGAGAACATATGGGGGCGTGGGGTGGGAAGGGGAAGGGGCAGGGAGAGGCTCTTTGGAAGGGGCAGTCACCTCTAAGTTGGTGACATGGAAGGTCCCCCCTGAGGATGGTGAGCCAGCCATGCAAAGAGCCAGAGAAAAGTGTCCC
>NW_006299593.1:1960523-1972189 GCF_000327345.1 Myotis davidii | reverse complement strand
GGGTTGAAGTGGAGGATGAGGCTGGGCCCAGGGCGCACAGGCTTGTGGGCCACGGCCGGGCATGGGGAAGAGGCAGGAGGGCTGGTTGCTTTCCGAGGATGAGGTTAGGGGTCTCTGAGGTCCAGCAGACCCAGCTCTCCTTCCAGCATTTCTGCACTGTCCACACCCCCATAACTAAACTTTGACTGCTCAGTCCAAATCCTCCTCCTGCAGCTGAGGACACTGAGGGACAGCAAAGGGACAAGCCAGGGTCACCCAGTGGGCTGGTGGCAGAGCAGGCCTGGAAGCCAGTTTGCCCGCCAACCTGATGGATAGATGCCCTGTGTCCTTTCTTACTGCCCTCTTCCCCTTGGCGGGCCTCAACAGTCAGACACGCAATGGCTCCACACCGCTGCACCTGGCAGCCCGGGAGGGCCTGCTGAGCTGTGTCAAGGTCCTGGTGAAGAATGGCGCCAATGTCCATGCCCGAGATGCCATAGGCTGCAAGCCCATCGACTATTGCAAAATATGGAACCACCGCGTCTGTGCTCGGTGAGTGTGTGAGAGCCATCTCCAGCCCTGCCCCTGGGCCCTCACCCATGCAGAGCCTTTGGGAGAGGGGGGAGGGGGGAGCGGGCTGGGAAGCCAGTGGCTGGGGGATAAGTCTTCCCAGGATATTATTCCCAGGGGCTTTCCACAGGCCTCACCCCTGTGGTTTAGCACTGCCTTCCTGCCCCTGGCTCCTCATCAGGAGGGTAGTGATGAGTCCCTCAGACAGTTGCCCCTCACCTCACAGGAAGTAGTTAGCCAGAGGGGCCTTGGACAGCGCGGGTGCATCATGTTGCTCCTCTCGACTCTGGCAGCCCCTCCCATGCCCACCCTGGCCCTCAGCAGCAGCCAGTCTTCCAGGTTGAAGCCCAGTCACTGAGGATGACACGTCCTCACCTGGGCACCAGGTTCTTGAAGGATGCCATGTGGAAACGGGACAAGAAGGACTTTGCCTATGAGATGGGGAAGCTGAAGGGGCTCAAAGGCCGCCTGGCCCTTATGCAGCGGTACTACCTGACTGAGTACCAGGTAAGGCACCGGCATCGGCTGCTACCTAGGCACGTGAGCAGAGGCATGAGTCGCATGTGCCCTTAGTGACGAGATCCCGTCCCATCAGAGAGCCTCCTTCTCCCCCTCCTCTGACTAAAATTCTACCCTGAGAAGCCACTTCTTTAGGTCAAAAGCCTGTCCTGTGGTAGAAAACTAAAGCAGCTTAAATTAGCAAGTATTTACGAGGCCCCTCCCCCCTAGCCCAGTGCCTCCCTCTGCGGAGGAAGAGAATCTCTAACGAGCCCCAGGTCCTGCCTTATTGGGAAGTACACTGGTTAAAAGACCCATCTTGCCCTGACTGGTTCCTCGGTGGTTAGAGCATTGGCCTGCAGACCCAGGGTCTTGGTTCGCTTCCCGGTCAAGGGCATGTACCTCGGTTGCAGGTTCCCCAGACCCAGTAGGGGCCCATGTGGGAGGCAATCAATAGATGTCTCTCTCTTGCATTGATGTTTCCCCCCCGCCCCCCTTCTACTCTCTCTAAAAATCAATGGAAAAAATATCCTGGGGTGAAGATTAATAAAAATATATATATATTCCAACATACTCTCTGCTAGGCACCTGTTAGACCCTGAGGCTCCAAAGACCAATGAAAGTGAGTGAAGTCCACACCCTGGAGCTTAGAGCTTAGTAGAGGAGGTGGGTTATATTCCCACAGAGGAGAAGGGGCTCAGGAGGTGCCAGAAGAATAATACCTAAGAGGAGTCTTTAACGATGGTAGCAGTTGGCCATATGAGGAAGTAGGGAAGGGCTGACCAGGCTGAAGGGACAGGCAGCCCTGTGTTGGGGGGGGGGGGGGGATGGCACAGAGGCACATAGAAGTGTGTATGCCAACAAGTGCAAATTCAGGACAGTCAGGGGTTCCGATGTGACAAGCTAGAGATTTGGCAGGGGCCCAGGTCAATGACAGGCCTTGGCTGGAGAAGAAGTCACTAAAGGATTTTAAGCAGGTTAATTACATAGGATGCAAGAGCCAGAAAACCCAGAAAAGATGCTAAGTGGATCCAGAAGCGGGGAGGGCTTGGGAGCTGGCAAATGGAGGGCTCCGGCCGCACTTCTCTCGTTTGCTCAGCCCTGCCTGCTCTCAGTCCTCAGTCACCTGTGTCCAGAACTGGCAAAGCCCATTGGTTCCTGTGGCTCTAAACTTCCCCATAAGGCCCCTGCAGATCTCCCCTCATCTCTTGTTGGCCTCAGCGGGATCTTATGTCCACTCCTGTTCCCATCCCTCAAGCTGAAGGAAAGCCATGTGCTGACTGACCAAGGTCTGGGGCAAGGCTGATGGAATTATTCCGAGGCTTAGCCTAATCAGAGCCTACCTCCAGAGCTGGGTCAATCTCCAAACCGCCCGATAGCAACAGCCTGGGAAGTGAGCCATGAGACGGGGGGTGGGGAGGGGACAGATCTGTGTTGAGCCAAAGGTTCAATTGTAGTGGAAGCAAGAACAGACAGCTAGACCAAGTGACTCCCACCCAGCCTGGAGAGCCAGCTGTGTCCCCCTATGTGACTGCTTAAGGCCAGCTAACCCCCTCCCAGAAGCCTGCCCAGACTCGCACCACCAGCTCCAGGCCTCCCAAACATTTCTGCTTTCTCCATCCAGGGCCAAGGATGCAACTTGCACTTCTCATAGGCCTTTCCCTCCCATCAAACCAGAGACTCTTAGGGCAGGATATGTCTTCACTACCAATATGGGATCCTCCCTCGAGACTCAAGGCTTTTCTGTAGGGCAGAGACCGCACCTTCCCCCTCCAGCTGAAGACCTCACCTAGGGTGGAGGATAGGTCTCGCCAGATTGGAGCCCCTCAGCTCAGGGGCTCCCTTCGGGCAGTACTTGTCTCCCCATCAGAACAAGGGCTCCCATAAGGCAGGAGATTCTCCCATCAGACTCAGGGCTTCCTAGGGTAGGATGTTGTCGGACCAGTCACCTGAGGTTCCCAAGGGCTATAGCCACAGGGTCTCCTTCCACAGAAGCACAGAGGGAGCAGCCCGCCTCCACTATCTTGTGCCCTCTGACATTGCAGGAAGAACAACAACTTCTGAGACAAGCTGATTTCAAGAAGTGGCTCCATCATAAGCCACTGCCTCGAGGCCAATCTCTGATCCACAGCATTGAGCAAGAGCCCCCAGCCCCTTCCAGGGCCATCCCCGTCTCCAAGACCCCCAAGCTGTCCAAGCACTTCCACCTCTTCCCACAGGAGCACCTGCAACAGACATCACAGCCCAAGCTGCAGCCCTCGGTGTCATCCACACCCCACTACAGGCATCCCACAGTTAGGCAGCCCAAGCCATGGAATATTAGCAACAACCCTGCCAGATCCCCCACCGCCCAGATTGGCTCCCCACAGGGCATCCGCCTGGGTGTGAATCCAGACCCCAGCCTTGAGCACAACTTGAGCGGATTCCTCAAGATCAGGTCTGATGGGCAAGGTGGTACGCACTTGTGCACGGTGACTGGCAAGCAGGTGGCCCCTGTGCCTCGGCTGCCTTTGGAGGTGATAGTCCGTGAGCTGTACCCTCACATGCGGCCGTGCAGGATGAAGGTGCCCCAGGGCTTCCACTCTGTCAGCATACAGGATGTGGACCGGAAGCGGTACTTGGGCGACAACACCTTTTGGACCGACACTCTGGCCATGAACTTACGTGAAACATTTGACGAAGCCTTCCTGGCAGCAGTGCAAGCCCACCAGGGGCTCCCCATTCTGCCCTGCCCCTAACCGCCCCCCCGCCCCCCCCCATAAACCTATTTCGGTAGCCTCTGGAGCTGCGGCAGGCTAGTGAAGGCTGAGGTGTGGTCATTTATGTTGCGGGACAGGGAACAAGGGAAGGAGTGCCCACAGGCTTCCCATTCCCAAGATGAAGGGTCAGAGCCCTGCCCCCCAGCAAAAGCCCGGATCCTTGGAGACCCACCTGAGCGATTCAAATGAGGGCAGCAGCCCAGAGCTCAGAGTGGGGTAGGTCTGTATCCTAGGCTCTGGCTTTGTCCAAGTAACATTTTGGTGTCCCCTTTGCTCCCACCTCCCTCCAAACGGCCCAGCAGGGACAGGCTGAGGAACCACTGGGAGGTCTGCCTCTTGTTCAGACTCAGTCCTTCTACTAGAGACTCCGGGCCTCATGCTTCACCTCCAGAGCCAGATGGGGTGGCAGACGGCTAAGGTGTCACCCTGCCGTGGCTTCCCTGCCACTGTGGTTTCTGCAGGGCAGGGAGGCACAGGGGCATGCGTGGGGGAGGGAGGGAGGAAGGACCATGGCTTTAGTTCGAGACTATGAAAGCACCTGTACTTCCTCCAGGCAGCTAGCCTGCTGTCCGCTGTACACATCACTACAAACCATTCATTAAACAAACGTTTATTGAGTGCTTTCCATGTGCCAGGCACCAAGCTAGGCGCTGTTGATACAAAAATTGAAGGACAGCCCCTGCCCTCAAGGAGCTTACAGTCTAGTGAGGAGATAGACCAGTACACAGGCAAGTAAGCCCACCGTGATGTTTGTGGTGTGCTGGAGTGGGCAGGGGGAGGGGACGTTAACAGCTCCTTGGACGAAGGAAAATCTTAAGTGGAGAACTAACAGAGAAGATGCCCTGGTGGATGGAAGGGGAAGAAAAGTGGCATCTCCGGAGACAGGAGGCCAGGACCCAGAGTGCGAGGTGGTGCATGATGAGGCCAGAGAAGCGAGCAGGAAGCAGGATGCGTGTCTCAAAGCCGTGCTAAGGGTCTGGATTTTGTCCTGAAGGCAGAGGGGAGCTATGGGAGGGTGCAGGCCAGGAAGTGACGTGATCAACTGTGCATTTTAGAAAGACAACTCTAGCTGTGGGACCTAGAAGCCGGAGGTGGCTGTCACAATAACCCAGGTGAAAGTTGATGACGGTGGGAGTGGCTCTACTCTCAAGAGATGTTAAGGAGGCAAACTTGACAGTTTTGAGAGACTGGATGTGGGGGGCAAAAGGAGAAAGCAGGAATAGAAGCAGGTTTCTGGTTTGGCGCCCGAGTGATCTCGGGGCCACAGCAGGTGCCCAAAAGAGGCAGGTTTGCAGAGGGCAGCAAGTGCCGCTGGGCTGTGAAAGGAGCGTGTGCGCCCAAAGGCAGCAGAACCGGTTCAGAAGCCCAGGAAGGGTGTTGGGGCTGGAAGTCAACTCTCACTTCCTTGGCAAAGAGTCAAAGCCATGAGCATGGATGGGCTCCTCCTGGGAGCCCAGGACAGGACCCTGAGAAACCCCACTGTAGGGCGCCTGGAGAAGCCTGCATAGGGCACCGGAAGAAGCCACAGAGGTAGGAGGAGAAATGGCCATACAAATGCGATTCAAGGAGCTGGGGGTGGTCAGCCCTGTCAGATGCTGCAGAAACCCAGTAAGGGGTGGAAAGGGTTCACCGGATTTGCACAAAAAGACCACTGGTAACCCCGCGAGAGCACTGACAGTGGAGCGCATGGAGGAGGTGAAGCCCGAGGAACAAAGAAGAGGACAGGGAGGGAGAGCACTGGCCCAGCAGTGAGGATGATGTTGGCCCCCGGTGTCTACCTTGGCCCCCCTAGTCTGCATAGGATAAAGGGGCCTGGCAATCTAATTCCCGTTGAGAGAAGACCCACGTGTGCTGCTCCTCCCAAGGAAAGGGGAAGGCTGGTATTAAGAAAACAGGAAATGCTAGAGCCAAGGAAGGGAAGGGCTACTGTGGGACTTGAGGCAGGATGTGGAGGAAAGATGTTCAGCACAGGGACTTAAAATACTACGTGTGTGCAGCCCATCGCTGCACCTGCTACCCTCGCTGTGAGGTATACGACATGGCCAGTAATGGCTCTCATGGGGACTTCATTCCGCTATGTAGTGCTGAGTATCTGCAAGGCACTGTAGTTGGAGTGCAAGGTTAACAAATGCTGGTCTGTGCCCGGGACCTCGCCTGCCTGCTTAGAGGCCTGAAGTCATCTCAGGAGCCGAGCACACAGGAAAGGGGGCCAGCCCGTGTGCACTCAGGGACACACGGCTTCCTCCACCAGACCTATTTCTTACAAAACAGGCCGTAGCCCAGACTGCTGGCAGTCAAGTTATGTTTCTCCTTGCGCCTGACATAGAATTCTGCCAGAAACCACTCCTTTTCTCCAGGGGAAGACTTATAAATAGGGTATTGTAGAAGTTGCTCTGAAAATCTAATCCAGTCCCAAACTGCTCTCTCTCTCTCTGGCCCCCGCCTGACAGTCATGGAGCCTTGGGGAAAGAAGAGATTGAAGAAACGGGGGGTGTTGTTTGTGGGGGGGGGGCATAAGAAAGACTGCATCCACCTGCCACTCCCCACCCCCTAACCAGGCTCGGCTCTTCATTCTGCCCCCGTCCCACTAAGGGACATGAGAACAGTCCCTTCAGAAAGGCAAGGCCCAATTCCAGAAAAGGAACCCCTGCAGCCGAAAAGCCCATCCAGGCCAGGGCAGAAGAAAGGAAGATGAACTTTCAGGGTATTAAGGCAACAAGTGCCACCTAGAATCTTTATTCAAACAGGAATCAGACTTGGACAAAAATCACAGTTCAACAGCAAAAACTAGTTCCTGGGAATTGCCAAGCCATGGCCCTGCCCCATGGCCATCTGCCCGAAGACCCTATTCCTGTCTGCTCTCCAGCTTCAAGGCCCCTGCCCTGCCCGCCTCGACTGAGCCAGAGCCTCCTGACCCAGCACGGAAGGGGCGGGCAGGGCCATGGGGAGCTCAGCTTGCAGAGCCAGGTGGACCACGGCCTCCAGCCAAGCAGGCTCCGCCGCCCTCCCTGGTGCCTGAGGTCACGGCCTCTCGCAGCAGCAGATCTGAGCCCAGCTGTGCATCCCGAGGCAGGTGGGGGTGGAGGCTCCAGGGAGGCTTGAAGGAAGTCAGGCCAGGGCTGGGGGAAGGAACCTTCCAGGCTCACAGAGAGGCCCAGGGGCCTGACTCTCCTGATCTCGCCCCAACATCCCCTCCCCAGGGGCGTCAGTACATCTTCTGACGACTGGGTAGAATGGCCTCTTTGATGAAGGAGAAGACAACCAGGATCCCTAAGCGTTTGCCCCGCTTGCCTTTGGTGAAGTAATTGGAGACCACGTCATCTGTGGAGACACAGGCAGGGAGATGAGTGTGTGTGTGTCTGAAAGTGAGCACAGCTCTCTCCACCTGAAACCCAAGTGTCTCGGTCACAGGGCTGGGCTCCGGCTCCCCCCGCCGGCTCAGGCCTTGCTGGCGTCCTCCCACCGAGACCCCGCACAAAGCCCTCTCACCTCCTGGCTGCACGGTGGAGGGCAGGACGTTCTCCCCAGCCGACAGTGACACGAAGAACGCAAACGGGATTATCCATAGACAGAAAGTGAAATAGGCCAGGACCTAGCAACGAGAGACACTGAGAAGAGGGTGCCCCCGGAGGCGCCAAGGGTGGGCGGGGCCTGGCCACGCTGTATCTGAGAGGTGGTCAAGCCGGCACAGAAGCCCCCACACCTGGTCTCTGAAGGGGGCCAGGGCCTGGGAAGCAGAGACAGGACATCCTCGGACATGGAGATAGGACAGTGGGGAAGGTGCGGGCTGAAGATGACTCATGAGCCACTATCCCCAATTATTGGTCGCTAGGACAAGGGACTTCTCTGACCCACACTCCCCAAAGAAGCGGTCTTGTTCTTCCCAGGGGTCCAGACTGCAGTGGCAGGGTGTGGAGAAGGCTTTGGCAGGGCACTGGGGGGAACCAGGGTTCGGGCTGCAGCCCCCCCAACCCATCACACAAGGCCACTCCACTGACCCTTCCTCACCTCCGGGTGTTAGGCTGGGATCCTGGGAGACCCAAAGGACTCACTAGGGGAGGGCGCTGTCTCCCCATCTCAGCCGAAGGGATCCCTGCTCCTCTCCCACGCTGCTTCCTAAAATCATCTCTACTAAGTTTTAAACAACGTGTTATCCCTAAATGGGCTCAATTTCAAAAAATAGCTAGGTTCACAAAGCAAATCTTGCAAGTCCCCTTTATCCTTCTGTCCCTGTTAATAGTTTGATGTACTGAATGCTCCTTACCTCTGAGAAAGGATAATATTCCTCCGCAAAAAACTGAAATGCTAGGTAGTGATTCACCACCACTAGTCCTGTTGAGGGAATGGAGAGGCAGTTAGTCTGGGGGGAATAACATAAAAGCCGGACTTTTAATCTTCAAAAGGCTCCAGGGAGTTGGGAGCCCCGAGTTTTAATCCTAACTTTACACCCGACTCAAAGGCTCAGTTTTCCATTTGTTAAAATGGGCGAGTTAGCCCCCACCCGCCACTGCAGAGGGCATTTATGAGTAAAATTAGGAGGCAGGGAAAGCCCTTGGGATGTTATAAAAAAGAGACTCGGTGTCACATCCTCCAAAGCACTGTTGACAGTTAAGCTGGTTTTCAGCGAGTCCTAGAGAGCTCTCCTGGGGGTAGTGGGTGGAGGAAGTCATGGGTGTGAGGTCACATCCTCCCATGAGATTCCACTCCAAACTTGGCAGCAGGGAGAAGGACGCCTCAAATAAAGAGGACTCCTCAAGAATAAAAGGCCACAGTTTGCTAGACACTTTGGGGGGCAACCTGAGGATTCCTCAACATTCTGGGGTAGTGGGTCTTTCCTTCACCTGCCCCAGGGTAAGGCCCCCTGGTCTGAACTAGTATGTTCTGGACCCCAACACCTCCTTAGTGTGCGGCCGGATTTATGGGGGAGAGAGAGCGAGCAGATCCTGGGGACCGGCTGCTCACAGACAGGCACCCCGGCCTGATCCCATGTGTGGTCAAGGGCGGGCACCAGAACAAAGCATCCCCATGAGCACCCATTACATACGCCTCAGCCACTGGCACGTCTCGTCTCCTCCCTTGCCTCTCCCTTCCAAGGCAGAGACCGCGGCTCTCTGTGCCTAAGCACTCGAGCACTAGGACGGTGCCTGATGCCCACAAAATCTTCAGAAAAACTAAGGCACCTGAAGGGCAGCCTGCTGCTGGGGCAGGAGTTGGGGAAATGGGGTGCAGGACCCTCTTCCCTAAAAAGACGCAAAGGGCCTGGTCTCCAGGGAAGGGCTCCCCAACCAAACCCTGGTGAACAAATCCCTTGGCAAAATCCTACCAAGGCACGCAGAGAAGAGACCAGGTCTGGCTTTTACACTGTGCCCTCCTTGCGGATAATATTCTTCCCAGGCTCTCCCACAGAAATAGAAAAGTCGTTCTATAAAATCCCCAGTTCCATCTGGTCCTGACCGAAGGCTAGGATGACCAGTAATGACTACTGGGAGAAAGGGCAATGCTGGTAACCAGAAGCTTTCCAGAGGTTTTCTGTGAATACCTACAAATATCTCTAAGTCTCTGCTTGTGCCAACTGAGTCTCCTACACATCAGCTTGGAACAAATGGAGGCTAAGGCCCAGAGAGGGGACATGACTCCTAAGGGCCAGGGAGTGGCGGCAGGGCAAAGGCAGGAAGGCCGGGGTCCTCCCAACACATGCGTCAGCCCCCAGGCAGCTGTCGGCAGGGGCCCCCCAGCCCCATGAAACTACAGTCCTAAAGCTGGGCCAGGGGACTGGATGGGGAGCTGCCGCCTGCCAGAGAAGGGCTTTGAGCTTTTCCTGAACAAGTAGTTTCTCAGGGGCTCTTAGTACTCAGCAAGCCCACCTTTCTCTCTTCCCAAACCTTCTTCATACTTACCTCCCCGAGAAAGCCCTCCCTGTCTGAGTATCCCACCCCCCTCCACTCCCACCAAATTCTAGTCCCTGAGTCCAGGTGGGCTCTAGGCTTCTCCCATGTGTGGAGGCCCCCGACGCTTCGCCTCTTTTCCCTAGAACCCCTTCAGTGCCATGAGCTGGGCTGGGCACATCCTCTACCTCAGTTGCCTCCTCAACTCTGCCCCCCTCTCACCGCACGACAGGATGAAGTTAGGCGAGGTCAGCATGATGAAGGGGAAGGTCTGGAGGAGGCCAAAGTAGACGAGGTTGGTGAAGAGGCCCACGCCAATCATGCAGGTGGGGAAGCGCTCAAAAACGTAGAGGCCAATCAGCACAGCTGTGGAGAACTGAAACGACCAGAGGCACACAGTGCAGGGAGCCTCTTCCAGGCAGCCTTCCTGGACTCATTAGCCCCCAGCCCACTTGGGGCAACACTAGGTTCGTGCTTCAATCTCACCTCATTTCAGTCACAGGTCTGATCTCCCCACCTAGCCTCTCGGGTGGCAGCTTTAAAGGGTAGCATCTCTCAATGCCATTCTCAAAATGTTTGACGGCAACCCACAGTAAGAAAACGTTTTCACTGACCCCAAAACACACGTACATATATATAATCAAATTTCAATTCTAGTCTTTTCTAGTCCACCTTGTATGCTAATCATGGCCAAATGAACTGGTAACACAACCCAGTAATGAATCGTACCTGCAGGATGAAAACGCTGTTCTGAAGGACTTAGTTGTCGGTGTTTAACGAAGAACAGTTGGTTAAGTGAAAGTCAAATTCCGGTACCACACCCATGAGCGGGACCTCTGCACCCAGGGCTGAGAGCCACCACTTGTCTCCACCACCAACTCCCTACCTCAGGCCAAGCCCAGAGTGGAAGTGGCTGCTGACACCTGGTGACCTGATAGGCACTGGGCTCCTGTCCACATGTGCTCCCACCCCCGTCCCCAGATTTCCTGCAGTTGGCAGGATTCTATCCACCAGCAGTCACCCCTGGGGCTGTGACATAAAGGCTTTGTGTCTTCAGAAAGAGAAACTTTCTGCAAGACCTGGGGAGGGCAGGGCCTGGGCCAGGGAAGGTATCTCCCTCTTAGGACTAATCCCTTGACCCAATGAGCAAGCACTCAAAACTGTCCTTAAGGTTCCTCTCAGTTCTAAGTGCTGTGAGCAGAGCAAGGGGCCAGGACAGTGGAAGGCAGCCAAGCAAAGGCAAAGCCACGGTCCTGTCAACGGAGAATGAGCACTCAGCTGTCACCTCAAGGCACAGAGAATGGGGTCTGCAGTGAAGCAACGGGACTTGGGGAAGGAGGCAAAGACGTGGGCCCAGGAGAGCAGACCCAGGGAACAAGGAACAGGGCAAGGCACGGGGCTGGCCCCCCCCGCCACAGGAAACAGCAGGGACCAAGGTCTCAGCACCCATGCCACACTTGCCCCGCTCCTTCTTCTGGAGGCAGGGCAGTAGGTGAGGGTGGACCCGGGGGAAGAGGCCACTTACCCAGATCATGTATTTGATGATCCTGCTGGTGGCCACTGTGTACTCTTCTATCAGTTCCGCCAGGTAATAGAGTCCGGCCGCTGGGGGGGACAGGAAGAGGAGCAAGCAGAGAGAACATTAGCCAGGGTCACTCCCACCATCACCGTCACCCCTTTCTCTGCAGCCGGGTCCCCATTACCCCTCATGGACTCCAGAAGTCAAGGAACAAACCAAACAACCCATGTGTTGCCCTCCAAAGTCTGAAGAAGTAAAACTAAGGAGAGATTTCATGGAAGGGAAACCTGTATCAGATGCCTTGGCACTCTGCTAACCTCTGACCCCGTAAAGAGGAAGTTCATTCGCTCATTCAGTAAATATATGGGCCAGGTGCTGGGCCCAGTGCTGCGACTGCAGTAAAGACTATGTCCCTTTCTGACCCAGCTAGGGGTGGGCGTGGGGGTAAGGGTGTGT
>NW_006299593.1:1958027-1959805 GCF_000327345.1 Myotis davidii | reverse complement strand
CGGGACGGTCCAGAGCGGCGGAGATGCGGCGCCGGTATACGGGCTCGGAAGGCCACTTCCGGGCCCTCCCTGTGCACTCTCGCGCCAGCCTGGAGAGGGGTGCAGGGTAGGGGAGGGCCCCCTGACCTCCACCTCCCCCCACCCCAGCAACACCGGTCCAGAAGCCTCCAGGCAGGTTTCCCACAGGCTTTCTCTGGCCCCGCAGCTTAACAGGGACAGAACTGGTGAGTGCCTAACTTTTTCCAGGCACTGTGCTGAAGGCGAGGCGCTGTTCTTTTTTTTTTTTTTTTTTTTTTTTTTTTTTGAGGCGCTATGATCTTGGTGGATATTGATTCGATGATGTAGATCATTTCGTGGATGGGGCCAAGAAAGGTTTACGTTGGCTCAGGTTATACATCTGGAAAGCCGTTCAGGCAGGAGTTGGGGCGCCTTTGATCAGTCATCCTCGAGCCTAACTCTCCCTCTGGCTGTTCCTTTGGGGTACGGAACATGTATGTCTGCATCGCCTACAACTCGCCCAGTGCAGGTTACGTAAGGCGCCTACTAGGCGCTGAATGCATTTACTACACCTCTGCGAGTTACTGAAGCGGCCCAAGGAGCCTGGCAGCTCTTGTCAAGAAGTCCCCATCTAGTGGCTGAGACAGGCATGCAAAAATAGAGTACGTATATGGTATGCTTCTCATCTCAGAATAATGCTTTTCATGCATAAAAATAAACACATAATCTTTAAAAAATTAAACATAGAATCACAGCAACTCCCCTCCTAGGTATACCAACAAGTACTGAAAGCAGGGACTCAATGAGATACTTGTACACCAGTGTTCACAACAGCGTTATTCACAGTAGTCAAACGGCAGAAACCACACAAATGTCCACCAACAGATGAATGGATAAGCAAAATGTGGTGAGTAAATACTGTGAAATATTATTCAGCCTTAAAAACACCTGCAATTCTGACAACTGATACAACATGGATGAACTCCAAAGACATCATGCTAAGTGAAATAAGCCAGACACAAGAGGACAGATATTGTATGATTCCACTCATTTGAGGTATCTAGAGCAGTGGTTCTCAACCTTCCTAATGCCACGACCCTTTAATACAGTTCCTCGTGTTGTGGTGACCCCCAACCATAAAATTATTTTCGTTGCTACTTCATAACTGTAATTTTGCTACTGTTATGAATCGTAATGTAAATATCTGATATGCAGGATGTATTTTCATTGTTACAAATTGAACATAATTAAAGCATAGTGATTAATCACAAAAACAATATGTAATTATATATGTGTTTTCTGATAGTCTTAGGTAAACCCCTGTGAAAGGGTCGTTCGGCCCCCAAAGGGGTCGCGATCCACAGGTTGAGAACCGCTGATCTAGAGTGATCACATTCACAGAGACAAAGTAAAATGGTGGTTGGGATGGGAGAGGGCTATGAGGAGTTAGTGTTTAATGGGAAGATGAAAAGTTCTGGCAATGGATGGTGGCACAACAGTGTGAATGTATTTAATGCCACTAAACTGTACACTTAAACTGTAATTATGGTAAATTTCATTTATCATTTGCCATGATAACAAATACATAAGACAAACCCTGGCTGGGTGGCTCAGTTGGTTAGAGCATCATCCTGATGCACCAGGATTGTAGGTTGGATCCTCGGTCGGGGCACATGCAAGGATCAACCAAATGAGTGCGTAGGTAGGTGGAACAACAGGTTGATATTTCTCGTTCTCTCTTGCCCTTTTTCTCTAAAATAAATAAAAATTTTAAAACACAT
>NW_006299593.1:1946390-1957797 GCF_000327345.1 Myotis davidii | reverse complement strand
CAATGATTCTCTCTCATCATTGATATTTCTATCTCTCTCTCCCTCTTCCTTGCTCTCTGAAATCAATAAAAATATTTTTAAATAATAATAATATATGCTTTATTATTGCATAAAATAAACCAGATCTCATGAAAAATCTACCTGTGACATAATAAGAAATATATATATTTGATCTCTGCCCCTTGTTCCTGACAGAACTCCTAAAACACCTGTAATTTCCTCAGTGGTGGAGGTGATAGCAATGTCTCATGCAGCACTCCTCAAACCCTTGGAATTTCCTGGGTGACAGGAGCATTTTTTATTCTAATGAAGGGACTATTAGTGGACTCCTAGATGGCTTCAGGATGGGATCTGGTCGCCGGAAAGACCAAGCCATGGCTGGAAGCTTGGAACTTTCAACCCCAACCCTCAACCTCCAGGGAGGGACAAGGGGCTGGAGATTGAGTTATAATCAATCAAGCCTACATGATGTAGCGTCCATATAAACCCCTAAACTATGAGCCACGTGGTTTCCTCTGGTCTCTTAAAGCCACCTGCCTTTGCTGTCTGGGTAATTCTGCCTCCTGGTCATCACGTGCCATTTGACCAGCGGGCTGGGTCCTGCTTTATCTCCCTACAGACTGCTTGGTTCCTGGCTCTCCCTCTTCTCCCTCTACCTTTATACTTATAAGAGCTAATGAGCACCCCTCAGTGTTCTGGCTTTGGCTACCTCTCGTCACCTGTGGTCCCCTCCAGCATCTCCACTAACTCACCTTCTCACACTCTCACAGACTTACACCTTCATTGCGCCCAAGGCCAGGGACAGACAGTGAGCTGGTTCTGTGGTGCCAGTGGCCTTTGTGGCTGGGGCCTGTGCATCCCCAGGGGCTGGGAAGGTCAGAGAAGTGCGGATGAAAAGGCTGGAGGGTGTGTGTGTGTGTGTGTGTGTGTGTGTGTGTGTGTGTGTGTACAGCTGACATTCTCTGGGCCTGGCTGTGTTGGCTGCTGCCCTCTAGTGGTAGTCAGACGAACTGGAGGACCGAAGCCTGGGCCCGTTCAAAACCTACAGGAATGTTGAGAGATGACTGCCAGTCTTAGAATAAGGGCCAGGAGTGCAAGCCCCGCGGGCACACATGTAACACACATTATACACAGTTGGAGCCAGGATCCACATCAGCACCTGGGCCTCTGCCGCCCCTGCCTGGCCTGGCTACAGACAATGGTTGTGTGAGACACCATGAAGGCAGAGACAGGCCTGGAGACCCAGGTTCCTCTTCTCTCCTGATCCTCTCCTTCCTGCGTAACTCCTTCCCTGCCAGCCCCCCAGCCCCCCCAAAAAGCACAGTGTGGGGGTAGGAAGATTTAAGGACATGTTACCTCCCACTCCACTCCACCCCTAACACATACAGTGTCCCCTCTCTAAGGGGCCTACATCCTAGAGAGGAATTTTTCCTGTGACAGTCCAGGTAGTCAGCAGGTTTGTCTAACATCTTACCTCTCGGCTCTCGGTTCTGCAGCAAATTAGCACAGCAAAATTCTAGTAAGAGACAAACCACAAACTATGAAAACAATGACCACCGCTGTGTCCATATCATCTATTTGTCCCTGTAATTTAGGATCCCAACCCTGTTTCTCTGCTATGCCTCTGCTCCCCACCCACACAGCTGCCCTCCCCCACCCCTGTCACATGCCTGGGGCCCCACTCAGGTGGCTGAGTTAAAGAGCTTTCTTGTGACAAGTCCTCAAAGGGCTCTATTAATTGCCTCAGCATTGTCTTCAGCTAAGCTGCTAGGCCTGAGAGGAGAGGGTGTGAGGCTAGGGAATGGCAGCAAAGAATGAGGTGGGGAAGGGAAGCAGTCTGGGACTTCACACACATCATATAAAACCCTTGCAGAGCTCTCTCTCTCTCTCTCTATCTCTATCTCTCTCTCTCTCTCTCTCTTCTTCCCTCCCCCCCACCCCCAGTCCTCTCCTGTAGCCTTTTCTCACATGGAACTCTGTCCCATCCCTTTGCCTGCCTCCTTCACTTTTGCAAACTTCGGGGGCAGCATGTCCATCACTCCTCCCCGTGCTCCTGTGGAGTTGGAGTCAGGCGCTCACAGGAAAGGGGAATGAGCATGTGGAGGCTGAGGGGCTGCTGCCGGATCTCCTCTTCTCCCTTCCCAACAGAACCTCTACTCTGTTTGGAGCAGCAGGGCCCTGCTTTGCAAACAAAACTGTCTCCAGCCTCAGCCGGGTCATTGGAGGGGTGGGGGTGACAGTACAAGGAGGAAGTATGATGCATATCAAAAGCAAACAAACCATGTTAGCACTCTGCCCCGTTGGGATCCCTCTTGCCTTGGCATTCTCGCTCTCTCAGAGAGCTGGCCAGTTCCTTCTCTCTCTGTGGTGTTCTTGCCTCAGATTCAGACTCCGCAGCCTCACCGATCGCACCCTACCCCACCTTTCCACATGACAAACGCCCACTCATTCTTCAAGACCCAGCTCAAATATTATCGGAGAGGGCCATGGAAGTTTGCTTATTTCCGTGTCGCCGGTGCCCAGCTCAGGGCCTGGCACACAGAACCATCCGTCTACAGCGGTGACTTCTGCAGCTATATTTCTGCTGGTTCACACTACACCCCTTGAAGGGGTTGATCCTTGACCCCAGTTGGTCAAACAGATTCTCTTTCCTAGAACTGGAGGCAAAGCCTGGTTTCCTGTTTGCTCCAGAGTCCGCAGTCCTCATTGTACGCATTTACTGCCTCCTCCTGACTTCGGGGCTTCTTATTGAACTCTCCAGGATTAACACCTTGCCTCCCAGCCAGTCCGTGAGACCCACGTGTGCCCACCCCCCGGCTGGCCAAACCCCCGGCTAGGCAGGGGGGGGTGCCGCTTTTTTCAGCCGTGGCCGCTGGGATGGATACGTTGGGGAAGGAAACTAGATTATTTCTTCATTTCCTCCCAAAGCTGATATGTCTGAGCCCAACACACCAGATGAGCTGCCTTCCCCAGTCACAGTGCCTGTCCCAGCCAAGCTGCGTGTGTCCCCTCACCGCCACCTTCCATGCCCCTTCAGGATGGGCAGCAGCAGTGACGAGGGTCTGAAACCACAGGTCAGTGAGAGGCCAGAAGCAGCATGTGCTGGTGTCGGGGCCAGTGTGGAGCTGCACAGCAGTGGGGTGACGTGGGGGTGCACAGCCATGGGAAGACAAAGCTAAGTGCAAATCTCTGCCAACCACAGCAGCAGAACCACATCTGAGAGCAGCTCCGTCGCCTTGCCATTCCATCTGCAGCCTTGATGAGAGTGGAATAGGCAGCTGCTCCCCCGAGAGCCTCTGGGTCAGGCTGGGGAACGGGCTGTCACAGACTTCAGAGGCTGACAGGCGACCAGCCTCAGGCTACCTGGCCCACTCACACCGAGAGAGGCACCTAACAGAGTCCCCACCCAGGCAGACACAGGCAGAGACACATGGGACTCACTCACAGACACGTAACTGATCCGGAAGCTACCAGACTGACCTAGACACCAAATACACTCACGCACCAGCAGACCCACAGACGCAGGTTCCCAGGGAGGCCCACCGACAGGCCTCACCCATGACGTCATCCGGAGACACCCAAATCAATCGTCCCCATTGAAAGATGCCTTTGGGAACAACAATAGTTTTTTCCACCCATCCGTGTCCCTTCCCTATTTTTTTTTTGTTAACCCTCACTGAGGCTATTTTCCCATTGATTTGTCGGGAGAGTGGAGAGGGAAAGACAGAGAGAAACATCAGTGTGAGAGAAACACATCAATTGGTTGCCTCCTGCACGAGCCCTGACCAGAGCCCAGGCTGGGGAACAGTCTGCAACCAAGGTACGGGCCCTTGACTAGAATCAAACCCAGGACCCTTTGGTCTGCAGGTCGACGCTCTATCCGCTGAGCCAAACCGGCTAGGGTTCCCTTTCCTTTTACCCGCCTGGTTTCTCCTGGAGACCTCCTGAGGTCGGCTGCTCAACTTCTCCTCCTAAGCCTTTGAGGCTCTGTCCCAGGCCATGTGGTTGGAGAAATGGAAGGCAAAGTCTAAAGCCAGCTTTCAGCACTTTCGCTGAGGGCGGCAACCTGCCCCTTCGATGGAGAGGACATGGGCAGGGCAGTGAGGGCGGCCAAGATCTCCAGCTGTCCCCAGGCCCTGCCCTGCTTGCTGCGCTATGCCAGGCCTCCCAAAAGAAAGCCCAGAGGGAGCCTAGTCCCGGGTCTCCCGCGTCCCCCTCTGGCCTCTCAGCGGTCCCATCACACTGTCTGCCAGCAGGGCCCACAGGTCAGGGCACCCACGGGCAGCCTTGCCCCTTGCCACTACGGCGCAGCAGCAAGACCACTCTCGGGCGCCAGTTTCATGGTCAGACCTGGCCGCCAGAGCTCTGTCCTCTCTCCCAGTGGCCTCTCCTGTTGCTGGCTGCCGGGTGGACACAGTTGGATTGGCAGAGCTGAGGGTGCCCTCCCAGGGATGGTCCTGGGCCCTGCACCCACAGGGAGACCTCTGTGTGCCGGGCTGTGGGGTTGGGTTTGGGGAGGGGTCAGAACTGCCCTCGGGGCTGAACTGGGCATGTAGGTTCTTGCTGAGGGCTGGCCTGCTGTCTGGTCCATCAGGTGTCACTGCAGCGGTGGCATCTCCCTGTCCTCCTACCCACACCACATGCACCAGCAGCGCAGTGGGATGCCAGCTCCTCTTGCTCTGCCCACTCCTCACCCTCAGTCTACCATCCTCTTCCTCCGGGTATTCAACAGGCTGTCTGCTCATTGTTTAGGCCAGTGATGGAGAACCTTTGGAGCTCGGCGTGTCAGCATTTTGAAAAACCCTAAGTTAACTCTGGTGCCGTGTCACATACAGAAACTTTTTGATATTTGCAACCATAGTAAAACAAAGACTTATATTTTTTATATTTATTTTATATATTTAAATGCCATTGAACAATGAAAAATCAACCAAAAAAATGAGTTTGCATGTCATCTCTGACATGCGTGTCATAGGTTCACCATCACTGGTTTAGGTCAAAGTCACCTCCTCAACGGGGCCCTCCCTGATCATATTCTAAAATAGCAACCCCACCCATGTCCTGTTTTATCTTTCCTCATAGCAGTTTCCACTCTGGGCCAATAGAGTAGATTTGTTTCTTCTCTGTCTCTCCCACTAGAATATAAGCCCCATGAGGGCAGGGATGTTGGCCTGTTTGGTCCCAGAATTCCTAGCACACACGAAGCAGACACAAAGTTTGCACTAAACATGCTAAATAAACATAAACAGGCATGCACCTGTCTATGACACGTGAGTCCTACATGATGAATGTGTGCATGAACACATGCACCCACACACACACATGCACAGGCACACAGCTTGCAGTCAGAGGCGTGCATGCTCACGTGGCTCCCTTGGCCCGGCTCCCCAGAGCCCAGGGGGGAGCGTTATCACCCATGTTCCCCCACCCAGGCAGCCTCCAGCCGGACTCCACTCAGCCCTCCTGGTGCTAAATTGTCCTGACACGCCGGTTGCACGTGGGCTTCCTGTGGAAGCTGCAGCAAGCCCACCACCATTGTGGAGGCTGCTAATTGGCTCTGTGTTGGGCCTTGGGTCACCGCTCGGTCAGCCATGGCTGATACCTTCTTCCCACTTGTCTCAGGAAAGGCGCTGCTGTCCCCTCTGCTTAGGCCTCAGCTGGCCACTGAACCGCACATGCCTGGCCACGTGGGACGGACCCTGCCAGCGAGCCCCTCTGATGGTGGTCCCACCCCACTCACTCTCTGAAAGAGCAGACATAGCTCAGCAAACAGGACTGGCCTTGGGGAGGGCATTTGCCCAAGAGGTTGGTGTGCTACAAGGGTGTGAAGAAGGCCCCCAGCCCAAATATCTATGGGTACCCTGTGACAGTGCCTGAGGCCACCATGAGAAGGACAATCTCTAGGTCGGCCCTTGCTGTCCCTCTTAAAGTGCACATCTCCTAGTTTGGGGGGGGTCTCAGAGGGGGAAAGAGAAATACCACAGACTGGAATATTACAATTGATCCCTGCTTATACTATCTGCCAGGGTTTTAAGCTTGATGTTGTTATGCCCTGGACACCCCATCTGCAGGCATTTTCAGTGGATTGCTTTCAGAGTAGAGGCAGCTGCCCAGCTTACTGCCATCACACACCCATAGCTGAGATATTAGGGTTCTGGGGAAGGATACGTGGCTGTCCTCAGGTGGTTCTCAGCTCTCCAGACCCAGAGCAGGTGCAGACCCACTAGGGCAGGGGTGGGCAAACTTTTTGATTCGAGGGCCACAATGGGTTCTTAAACTGGACCGGAGGGCCGGAACAAAAGCATGGATGGAGTGTTTGTGTGAACTAATATAAATTCAAAGTAAACATCATTACATAAAAGGGTACGGTCTTTTTTTTTTTAGTTTTATTCATTTCAAACGGGCCACATCCGGCCCGCGGGCTGTAGTTTGCCCACGGCTGCACTAGGGGGTGATAGCCAGAGCCTCTCAGGGCCTCCGGGTACGTGTGAGTTTGGGGGTAGCGGGGAGCATGTTGGTGGGGAGATCTATTGGGAACTTACTTGATACCTCTTGAGAGAGAAACTCCCTCTGTGCAAATAAGCGTGTTTATTGTGCCAGTCAGCAGGGTGAAACAGGTTTCTCTCCTTTGGAGCAGGACTTTCCAGATTAGGGCAGGCACGGGTGGACTGTAGAGGACTCAGCATTCCCGAGGATCCCAGGAACCTCTGTTCTAGAGATGCCGATTGACATCTCCTATGGGAGCAGTGTGGGGACACGGCTGGCTGACCTGTGGAGTAATGCTTTGTTCTGTCGTCTGCCGTCACATGTAAGCCCTGCTCTCCTGAATTCCCGGAAGACAATCTCATACACTGACAACGGAACACTTCTTCTCCTAAAAACATGTGTCATGTTAGCCCTCATGGATCGTCTGGGTGACTCCCTCAGACGTGCTCCAGGATCCTTGTCCAGAAGTGAGATTTTCATAGGGTGACAATTCCTCCCATTTGCACAGCTGAAAGTCCTACATCCCAGGAACTTCCTCAGTCCTGAGTGAACCAAACCACTGGTCTTGCTATTTCCTAGCCGGGAGGGAGACAGCAGGGATGGGCTCCAAGGAGTCTGGGAGCCCTGAGAACCTGGGGGCACCCTTCAGGGGGGCCACTGTAACTGAGGAAGCTCCTAGCCAGCCCTTCCTCTCCCTTCCGCCTCATCCCCTGCTCTTCAGGCCACACTGGCCAGGTCTCCTGAGCAGGTGAGAAGGGAAGGGAAGCTCTGGCCCTCCCCACATCCCCACGCAAGACACTCTGAGTCATGGCTCTGGAACCCTAAAGAACTCTGCTCCGCCCACCCGGCCCCCTCCCAACACAGAGCCTCCTCCCCAGCCCTTGATTCACTCACAGAGCTCTCCCTGCCCCTTCTCTCTGCTGATCCAGTCCCTGCCAATCTTTCAGGACCCCCCTTAACATCCCTCCTCCCGGAAAGCTACCCGAGTGCTCCAGCCCATGCCAGCCCCCGTCTTCCCTGGTTTCCTGTTTGCTCCCAGAGTCCGAGCAGCCCTCATTGTAGCATTTACTGCTTCCTCCTGACTTCGGGGCTTCTTATTGAACTCTCCAGGATTAACACCTTGCCTCCCAGCCAGTCCGTGAGACCCACGTGTGCCCACCCCCCGGCTGGCCAAACCCCCGGCTAGGCAGGTGGGGTTGCTCAGAAGCTGGTGCACTGGGTGCTGCTCCCAGGCCCTCCCTCTCACCTCCCCCCTCCCGGGTTTCGTAGAGGGGCCCATCCTCAGGAGGGTCCCCAGGGAGTCAGGATCAGTGGGAGCAGGTGCCGTCTCTCACACAAAGAAGCAGCCGTGGCCGCTGGGATGGATACGTTGGGGATGGGGCTACAACCCCTGAGGATTCTGGGAGGGAGCGCAGGAGGTAGGGGAGTCTTTTGGATACTTGGTAGAGAGTGGCAGAGCCAGGCAGGACAGCTGCCTGCCCTGGAGTCAATTCCCAGCCTCTGCTTTCCTTACTCCCCTCCCTCCCCAGGCTCCAGGGACTATTCCTTCTCTCAGCATGGCCTCCCCCAGAGGCCCTGACCCGGTCCAAGGCTTGGCTGCTCACCATATGCCAAAAGGCAGACACTCAGTGCTTGCTAAGGGGGCCCTAGGCAGGCTCAGCTCCAGGGGGCCAAGCCCCAGAGGTGTCTGTCCTGAATACCCACTCCTTCAAGGCGCCCTTCTGGTTAAGGCCTGTCTGATTCTGGAACTGCCCTTGCACTGGCCCTTTCCCTGGGTAGCGGCTTTACCGGAACACGTGGTGACTTGCTCTGAGAGGGGTCCCTGCCCATCCCCTACTGGCAGCCATCTGCTTGAGAGTCTCCCCACCAAAGGTCTGAACATAAAGGGAGGCCGCACACCTTTCAGAATCACTTCAGCTCAAGGCAGAAGAGACTCGAAGGGCACACTGCTTATAGTCAGTGATCTGCACCTGCTTATAGACTCTTGGGCCCCTGTGCAACCCCTGCCCTTTCTGGGTTACGCCTGGCAGTCCTGCAGGTGTGAGAGAGTCCTTCCCTTGCCTGACAGCTACCAGCCCCAGAATCCCACTCGACCTTAGTGAGGCAGCCCCACACTCCTCTCTCTGTCACTGTGCGAAAGCCAACTCCAGCCCCTGGTCTGCTCTGGCCCCAGATTGACAGACTGAGAGGTCAACATGACCCCATTTGGCTCCGTCCCCCTGACTTCTGCTCTTCCCTGTCCCTTATCGCTTCCTTGTTTATTTCTTGCCTGGGCCACTGCCCCAGCCTTCTAATGCCTTCCTGTTCCAGGTTCTTCCCTCCCTATCATCTCGCCATAACAAGCCTGCCTGGTAAATTACCCTAACGCACAGCACAAGGCCACTCAGGCACTGACAACTTCCCCCTGAGGACACATTAGGGCTGGATCCCTTTGAGGTCCCCTAACTTCTTGTCCAACTCTGCTTGCCCAGTTTAATTTTCACTTCTGTTTTCTTCAGAAGCCCAATGTCTGCAAGTTGTCTCTGCCATAGAATTTTTTTTTAAATATATTTTATTGATTTTTTACAGAGAGGAAGGGAGAGAGATAGTCAGAAACATCGATGAGAGAGAAACACTCATCAGCTGCCTCCTGCACACTCCCCACTGGGCATGTGCCCGCAACCAAGGTACATGCCCTTGACCGAAATCGAACTTGGGACCCTTGAGTCCGCAGGCCAATGCTCTATCCACTGAGCCAAACCGGTTAGGGCAACATCTCCATTTTTGTAGATGAGCAGAAGCAGCAGCAATTATGTGTAATTCACCCAAGGTCATCAGCTGGTAAATGGTGAACTCAAGCCTTGTCTTCAAACTTGACACTTTCTCTTTGGCTTCCTTTTCTAACAAGCATAACAGAGGCAAACTAGAATATTGTCAGACCTACAAGTCTCAAGACTCATTGCTCTAGTGCATGAAAAGGCACAGTTCTTCAAAACTCACTGACAATCTCTTCTCTTCAAAAATCATGCCCAGTTCAATCCCACCAGAATCGGTAGTGTCATTTGTGGGGCGTGGCCACAGTGTTTTGGACAGTTTCAAGCCTTGGACTGATGAGAGGGCACAGTCCCGGCTTGGATGGCAGAGCCCTCCCAGCACAATTATAGCCAACAGCTATAGTTGTGAGCTTGAGCCTGTGATCCAAACACGTGGCCCCACGTGCCTGAGTGATAGAGTTCAGGTGCATCTAATGGAGTGGGACTGAAACCCACGAGAATGTTGTAAACAACTTGATCACGCCCTTACTTTGCCTCGTGGCACCTGCTAGAAAATAAAGACACGACTTGTGGGCATGGGCGCTGTCCATCAGGGGAGCAGCATCCCACCGAGACCCAGCTTTCATTCTCATGTCTGTCTTTTCTTAATCCTTTCATCACCCCCACTCGGAATCACCCTTGGTTGTGCTGGTGCGGCACAGTCATTATTCTAAAAATACGTGTGTGCTGGATCAAGCACCGTTCAGCTCTGAGGTGCTATGGGTGTAAATATACATGGGCATAAAACAACCCTACCGCTCTCTCTGATAATGTCTATGACATAGGGATTTAGTTTTTCATTACTCCTGGGGGTTACATTGTAGTGTTTCAGCATCCCAAATAAGTAAGAAATGAGGTGAAGACTCCTCTCTTCCCGTTTAAAACTCACATGCATGTCAAATGTTTATACCAAAGCATAGCCAGACCCAGATGGCTATCCGGGAAAGAGGCTCCTAGTGCAGGCTTTCTCTATAAGAAGATGACAGACACATTGGGGTTTGGGGACAGGCTAGCTGAGAACTGCCCTGCGAAGGACCAGCCCAGACACTAATGTGCCCAAAGGGATGCCAAGGGCAACTGACCACCCTCCTGCCCAGCGGAGCTGCCCCTCAGGAGCCCCAGCTTGACCTGGCTAGTTTTTTTGCCCCTTCGAAGGGTGGTGGCTGGAGGGCAACAAAACGGCTTGTAAAGCTGTACCTGCTACTTTGTCTGGAAGTCTTATGTCCCCACAAATACCCTTGTCAAATGAACTCAAAAAGAGCCTGGAGTCTTCGCTAGTAAATTATATTTATTCAAAGCTCTTGGAGTTTGCAGCTAGGAACACAGCTAGGCAAAACCCCAGAAGTATCACAAAGGAGAAAAGTTACAAGTTCTTATAGTAAAAAAATATATATTCTTGAGAATTATCAGTCCTGCATTCTGAGTCCTAGGTCTGGTCCACACCGTTATCAAACAGAGGTCAGGCAGTCGGGATGATGGATGCCAGGCGGTACAGGGGAGGGGTGCCAGGCGGTCCAGAGGAGGGGTGTCAGGCCTGGTCGCACCCAGTGGTCTGGATAACGGATGTCATGTGGGCATGTATGGGAGTCCTTCAGGGGTAGAGGATTACCCGCAGTCCAGATGTATATCCAGGCATTGATGCAGGATTGGGAAACTCAAAAAAAGTTTAAGTTCCCAGGGTAGTTAGAATTAAGAATGAACTCTTTTCTCATTGCCTCAACCTTCATAATGTTAATAATTTGAGCAGCTTGGTTAAAATGTGTCTATTTTAAATATTCCCTATCTTCACTTTTTTCCTTACATACCTCCCCTCCCCCCACTTTCCAAGAACTGAACTGAACGAAACACCCTTCTCCGGGCCAGGGCCAGTCTCCAGCTGCCCTCTGTCCCCAGCCGCGTCTGGAGTCTCCAGGGGATGCGTATTCACACCCGCGCAGCATGAAGTCTGCGGGAGGGTCTCCGGTGCAGGTGGCACTTGCGCCATCGCCAGCCAGGTGGTGGGTGGAACACTACACTTTTTGGAGGCGCTGCGACACCCCTAGCCCGGGTGCGCACCCACTCGACCCCATACCCGCGGGGAGGGGGTGTCGGTCCCGCACCGCAGCGGGGCCACTGTCTACGTGGCTCTC
>NW_006299593.1:1931029-1945900 GCF_000327345.1 Myotis davidii | reverse complement strand
GACCACGCCCCTTTCCCCAGGAACGACCCACTCGTCTGTTCCCCATTCCCGACCCCTTGGAGGGTTTTGCAGAACAGGTGTTAGGTGTGAAGTTGCTGGCCTGGCGGGTGGGGAGGGAGAGTGGGTGGAAGCCGGGACAGAGATCTTTGCCAGAGGGTGTCTGGGAGCTGGGGCCGCTGGAACCAGGGTGCTAGCCCGGCCTGGTCCCTCCAGGCTCCTGACCCTGGAAAGAGCCCTGTTATTCTTGCATTTTTCCTGCTCAGAAGATTGTCTCCTGGACTTTTTGTAGAGGCAAGACTTTTACCCAGTATAGGCTTCAGTTCCCACTTGTGTATAAAGTGAGAAGAGAGATGAAGGGGATGATCGCCAAGTCTCCTGCCAGTGACAACATTCTCCGAATCCTGGTGCATCAGATCAGAGCATAATAGAGGTGGCTGTTGCCTCAGCCAGGGCACCTTGGAATCTGAATTGGATTACTTATATGGCAGCCACATCTCTGCTCGCGCATGGACCCCACCATGTTTTTTTCACATGCATTGTTAAAGTTGATCTTCCCTATCCTGTAACTATTGCCCCCTTTTTTAAAACAAACAAACAAGAACAAAAACCTAAGTACAAGAGTTTGGATTCATCCCTGTTATATGTATAAGATATGACACCCCCCCTCACCCCACCCTGTTTGTCAAGAGGTTCTTTCCCGTGTTGAACCTCATGCATTAACTTCCCCTTGAAACTTGTCACTTTTTAGTTTGGTCAGCAGGTCTTCAGTGTCCTCTTCTGATAGTCTCAAAAGTACCGATCGGTATAGAAACATACATCACACCACCACAGACCTCCCTCCAAACTTTCATTTCCCCCAGGAGTAAGCATTTGACCGTTTAGTTGCATACGAACTCCCTGCCACCTGGTCAGTGTTTCTCACCAGGGTGTCTTCAAGACCTTGGCAGCTGGGGCTGGATCTTGACAGGCAGCCTTCAGCTTTTGTGAGAAGCAGAGATGGGCCGTTCTCTTTCGTCACATTGAGTGAGTGTTGCCTGTGCTAGGGGTGAGGATAAATGATTTGGAACTTGTGGTCCAGTGAGAGGCAGACAGAAAAACACTGAATACACTCAATACAGAGGAACCCTTAAAAGTTCTGGGGGCACTGACTTGGCTTAGCTAATGGAGCTATGTGCGTGGGCCACACGCCAGAGGTTTCAAGGACTAGCTGACGTATAAGTAGGGCCTTGCAGGATAAGTAGGATGTCCCCAGGGGAAGCTGGGCAGGACCTCTCTTAGACTCCAGGAGCACAAACAGCCACCAAACCACCGGGGTGGGTTTGGGGATGGTGACTGGGTTAACTGGAGCAGTCTCTATCACACGGGCTCTGTGACAGGGACTGCACAAGTTTAGCTGTACCTTCAGGTTTTTTCTGAGCAAGACTTGTGTTCTGTAGGGGAGGAACACAGTCCAAGGTCCTTTTACTCTCAGAGGATGGGCAGATCCTGGCAGAAGCGGATGGACTCAGCACAAATCACTGGGTAAAGGCCACACGGAGGGGCTTGGTTGTGGTTTTATTCTCTGTAACTCCTGGTCAGGGGTAGCAGCCTGTAGGGGCAGCACAGGTGTGCAGGCCTCTGTAACTCCTCCTTCCCTTGGCTGGGGCCAGCTGATCGGGACAGACAAGTGTGTGGAGAGGATCAACGAGATGGTGAGCAGGGCCAAGCAGAAAGCAGGAGTGGATCCCCTGGTGCCTCTACGAAGCTTGGTGAGTCTGGGGTGGAGCCTGGGAGATGAGTCACAGCAACCCTGAGGAAGCGCATTTGAGCTGGATGAGTCCGATGACCTTGACTGCAGAGGGAAAGACCTTGGAGGCTTAGTCTCTGGTCTAGAAACTTGCACGAGCTCACCTATTCTTGTGGCTTCAGTTGTCATCTACAAGCCATAACGATTGGAAGAGCACCGGGCTTTGGGGAGCCACTGCGACCTTGGTGTGTCACTCAGCATCTCTGTGACCCTCCTTTTCCTCGTTTGGAAAGTGCAGAGAACAGGAGCTGCCTCAGAGCTGCTGGGAGAGTAAAATGACATGACACACTCTGAAGTGGCTGGCAGAGACCCTGACCCATGAGCACTTACTAAGTGAGCTCTTCTTCCCAGCTCAGGCCTCTCTCCCAAGTTGCTTGTAGCCTTGGCTTCTCCCTGGACACGTCCTCAGTGAGATGTTCTGCAGGCACAGCCCAACCCCATGTATTCCCGACCAAGCTTGTCTCTCCTCAACCTGCTCCTCTGCCTAATTTTTCTGTTAAGGGCACTGCTGTCATCCTAAGCTCCACACTTGGCATCGTTGAATCCCCAGTCCATTTCCTGTCCAGGTTCTTCCTACAGCCACGATCTTCCAAGGGGTAGCACGTCGGGTGGAAGGAAGATGGGCTGGAGAAGCAGGGCCCAGATGTAGAGATCAGGGGGCAGGTAGCAGGAGGGGTGGGGGTTGGAAAAGGAGCTGGGTCTACATCTTGCTTGCTTGCTCACCTCCCCCATGGCCTAGGGCCTATCCCTGAGCGGTGGGGAGCAGGAGGACGCGGTGAGGATCCTGATGGAGGAGCTGAGGGACCGATTTCCCTACCTGAGTGAAAGCTACGTAATCACCACCGATGCCGCTGGCTCCATCGCCACAGCTACGCCAGATGGTGAGATTGAGAAATTTTTCTTGGGAAAGCTTCTTAGCTGGGAGAATCTGTCTTGCAAATATCTGGAAGGCAACCTCCATCATATCCCCTCCCCCTTTAATTAGCTTAAGTCCCTGCCAGGGCAAAGACTGGACAGGAGGGAAGGCAAGAGGGTATCTTTGATGAGAAGCAAGACCTAAGACTCCATCCCAAAGGAAGCAGGTCCTGAGGCTGGCCAAGGAAAGCAGTAAATGCTGAGGGGAAAAAAAAAAAAGGAAGAGGAGCTTTGGTAGGAGTGTAAAAAGCCTCGGTACCACAGATTGGCATATTGATAAGGTGGCTTAGGCTATTGACTATTACTGTGAATAGGATCCAGCACCATCCCTGGCATATCGTCGGTACTCAGTAAAGCAGGTAGTCACTGGAAGGCTGGCTGGGCAAGGGGACACAGGCTCCTGTTCTCTCTGTCCCCAGAGAAGGGCTGTATGTGATTGGAGCTGCTATGAGCGCTGGTCCCCACCTTAGCAGGAAACTAGCTCAGTTTTCTCTGCAGGGCTGGGTGGCGATCCCTGGCCCGGGCTGGTGTTTATCCTTTCTTCAGTTGGAAGCTGTGCGCTCGCTGTGTGCAGTGCGTTGGCCACACTGAGCCCCGTGTGCCCTTTCCCCAGGTGGGATCGTGCTCATCTCTGGGACAGGCTCCAACTGCAGGCTCATCAACCCAGATGGCTCTGAGAGTGGCTGCGGCGGCTGGGGCCACATGATGGGGGACGAGGGCTCAGGTGAGCTCACACCGACTGGGCCTGGCTCAGGGTCCTGGACCTTCCCTGCCTGCAGCTCTTCAATCTTCTCTCTTGCCCTCAACCTGCTGACCCCTTGGGGCTTTCTGGGGACAGCTCCTGAGTCGACGGTCCTGAGTACAAAACAGTGACTGAGAGAGCGTAGAGATGCAAATGCTGGACAAGTGGCTGCCTTGCTCTTCAGCAGTGATATGCACCCCGGATTCAGGTTCACGCCTCAGCATCATAGCTGCTGACTACGTGTGTTGGCTTTGGAGCCCTGGGGAGGAATTGACACTATGTGGTTAAGACCATGGAGGCCAGGAGATGCTCTGCTCTTCTGCTAATGGGAAGGGGACATAGAAGCTTCTCCCGCTATCACATCTTTATAGGCAGCAGGTGTAGGTTTTCATAGGGGCCCTTGGGGTCCAGTTCCTAGCAGCTGGTGTGACACAGCATCATCTGTTCTGTCTTCCCCCTCCAGCTTTCCCTTATGTGATCCATCAGATGCAGTTCAATTAGAGGCCACCTGTCTGGGAATCAGGGCACCTAACTTGCTATCGTATCCATGCTGACTGCGAACCCTGTCTAGGTCTGAGGTTCCTTCCCTGTGAGCTTGGGGAGCTTGCCCCCTCTTCTAGCCCTCTCTGCTCTCCACAGCCTACTGGATTGCACACCAGGCAGTGAAAATAGTGTTCGACTCCATCGACAACCTGGAGGCAGCTCCTCATGACATTGGCTACGTCAAACAGGCCATGTTCAGCTACTTCCAGGTACTCCCCCTGCCCCTGGTACACATGCACACCTGGGGTAGGGCAGTGGGAGACTGAGCAGGAGTGATGCAAGAGAGGGACTGGGTGAGCCAAAGGAAAGTCGGGGTGAGTCGTGGGTCGGAGCTAGAGGATAGAGAAGTCATAGGTGAGGACAGGATTTGGATCGATGTGGCGGTACATTCCAGGAAGGTATCAGGCATGAGGGAGGAGTAGGTTAGGGATGGGTGGTTAGCCACACTTCATTCTTGGGCAGCTGGACCCTGCTGGGAGGTGAAGGCAGATGACATTCTAAGCTGGAATGAGGAGTGCAGAATGAGATCAGGAAACAGTGCTCACAGACAAAGACGGGGGTAAAGTCCGAACAGATACGTTAGACAGCGAGCTGTTTCGGCCTGTGTGGGTCAGGGAGGAGAGGCATTAGGAGGTGGACGGGGAGAGTTCTCAGGAAGGTATGGCCTCCTACCCAGGCTATCGGGATTGATTTTCCTTCCTTCTCAGCTGTGCTTATTTGTAGTGGGTTTGGAAATAGCTGAGTTTATCTGAGCTGGAGGTAAAAGGTGGGAAGAGGAGAAGGAAGAGAATATAGATGTAATAGACATCTCTCTGGGTGAGGGCCACTTAGGTGAGCTGGGGATGGGGTCTGGGAAAGAGATTAGAAATATAGGAGGTAGGATCTGTATTTTCAAGACTCATAGGTTGATGGTTATAGAGAAACTGGACGGGGCCAAGCAGGAATAGGAATAGGAAGTGGAGGGTAAGGTATGCTGACTCAGCAACTGGTTCTAAATCCTCTCTTATCCTTTGGTCATTTTTATAAGGTCATTGTAGAGAGTAAGTAAGTGCTCTTTATAATAGTAATACATTGCTGTAGGAGCTCACATTTTAGCCCCTCTTCTTCCATCTTAGTGATGTATCTGGGGAATCACTGGTTCCTCGGGACCTTCAGCGGTGTTACTGGTTTGTTAAGTTTGTTGGGATAGAAGAAGGACCTTCTGTGGCCAAATAAGTTTGGGGGAAACAAATAGATTTCTTGGTTCAGGACTTCTCAGAGCGTTTAACTTGCTAATGTGCACTGTGAATCCCTAAGGGAGAGTTACAGTGTGCAGTAGTCTTTAGAGCCCTTTGATCAAATAAATCCGTTCACGAACACCTCAGGGAACTACAGAACACACTTCAGTGAGCAGAGATCTGTGCTCTGTCCAAACTAATCTGTAAGGAGCAATGGAGCTTGTGTTGGGAGAACAAAGAACTTTTCTTAAATGAGAAATCTCAAATCCTTGCATTCTCTCTAGAGCAGCGGTTCTCAATCTGTGGGTCGCGACCCCTTTGGGGGTCGAACGACCCTTTGACAGGGGTTGCCTAAGGCCATCGGAAAACACATATATAACTACATATTGTTTTTGTGATTAATCACAATGCTTTAATTATGTTCAACTTGTAACAATGAAATCAGGGGTCACCACAACATGAGGAGCTGTATTAAAGGGTCGCGGCATTAGGAAGGTTGAGAACCACTGCCCTAGAGCTTAAAAGAACAAACGTTCCACCTTTTCAATCAGTAGAGACATGAGGAAGGTCACCTTGGATGGGCAGACGGAGGATTTTCCTTTGCTTCTGACGACTGTCTTGTACCTTTTCTCTGCCTCTCAGGTGCCAGACCGGCTAGGAATCCTCGTACACCTGTATAGGGACTTTGATAAATCCAGGTTTGCTGGGTTTTGCCGGAAAATTGCAGAAGGTACTGGAGGTGGGGCGGGATTTGTTCCCCGGGTGGGAAGGGGCCGTCGTGGAGGAAGGTTCAGATGAGGACTGGCAGCCAGTTTGATCTCCCTTTGACCACGTGGCCTCAGTTCTCTGCCACCATGGGCCTTGGGGTGAGGCGGGCCACACAGTTGTACTGACAGCTGTTTTATGCTACCTGTTTCTCTTGGCAGCTATCGTGGCTTGTGCAGGCTGTATGTCCATTTCTGAAAAATTTATGAAGCACTTGTCCTTTGGGCAAATCTGTAACTTTTTTTAAACCAATGGTACCCAAAGAATACTAGAGTATCCTGGAGCAGTTAGGCACGTTTGGTTGGGTGTCAGGAGTAGCTGAACCATAGGGCTTACTTGTCTGCACCCCACTCTTTCTCCACTGTACAGTCCACACTTCCTTAAATTGGATTCCTGCAGCCTCAGGGCATTGGAGGATCCTGCTGGCAGGAGGCCTCTTCAGAACAGAGCTGGGAAGGAGCTGACCAATAGCAGACTGTTGAAGGAGGGTGGGGGGCCCTGACAGGAGCACCAGCCAGCTGCTCAAGTAGAGTCCTGAGTCCCCAGAGCCGAGACCTTCTGGGACAGACTCCATAACTCCGTGTAAGCCGGAGTGTGAGCCCGGGGCCAGGGTGCTTCTCTAGTGGGGGGCTTCCCTTCTCAAGTGCCTAGAACGAGCCACCTCCATCCAGGACACCCTTCCTAGGGAGAAGGGCCTAGTAGGGGTGGGGGAAGTAAGGGTGGAGTGGCAGCTTTGGAGGCTGACTTGCCTACATGCCCTGAGGTGGGCATCATTCCCGACTTAGACCTAGCTGTTGCTGCCCTGCCCCAGAGAGCGGGAACTGAGCACTGGCAGCTCCCTAGGAACTCACCGCTCCCTTCCCCCTCCCCTCCCCAGGTGCTCAGCAGGGAGACCCCCTCTCCCGGTACATCTTCAGGAAGGCTGGGGAGATGCTGGGCAGGCACGTGGTGGCAGTGTTGCCTGAGATTGACCCGGTGAGTTGAGGTGGGAGCTGTGGGACAGGTTTGGCCCTTTCCCACGAGAGGTGAGACAGTTCCATCGAACTCTGTAAATTGGATATGATTTTAAATGAAAACTTGGGTTTGAGAAAAATTTTGTAGAATGTCTATAACACAAAATAAGTTCTTTGGTCCAGTGCGTCCTGCCTGTGGCTGGTCCGTGATCTTTCTTTATATGTAGAGCATTGGTTCAATGTGGTAATGGGCTCCCCCGTTTCAGTCATGTTTCTGCCCATTTCCCTCTCTTCTTGCTCCTTCCTCTGTTGCTGCTCAATGCTTTTTCCTTTCCCCTCTCCCCCTTGCCTTTGTGAATCTCCCTGTTTTCCTTCCTTTTACCCCCCCTTGAGTTCACCTCTGGTTCTCGACTAGTGGGATAGGGAGCGCTGGTTCTAAGATTATCCCCTTCAGCATCGGAGACTTGGTCACCCCCACTGTCCATTTCTGCTCTCTGGCCAGGTCTTGTTCAAAGGGGAGATTGGCCTCCCCATCCTGTGTGTGGGCTCTGTGTGGAAGAGCTGGGAGCTGCTGAAGGAAGGTGAGTGTGTGTGTGTGTGTGTGTTGGGGGGGGGCGGTTGGAGAGGGCCAAGGGTGAGGGATGGTGCGGGAAGAGGTGGCTCAGGAAAGCTCTCGGCTCCAGGGAGGACTTGGGTCCTGAGGCCACTAATGCCTCAGCTCCAGGCCCTCAGCCTTCAGTCTGCCAGGGAGCCCTCGTACAAGGTCCCATCCAGCTTCTTTGAATTCTTAAAAAGATGCTCTTTTCCAAAGGATTTATTAAATAACACCATTTTTTAAAAAAATTAAAGACAAATCTAACTTAAAATCAGAGCTTCAGACCAACGTGTGGTGACATCCCTCGTCTCAACAGTGTCCTAGCCAGAAGGAACGAAACGGGCCTTCTGGCCCTTGCCGCCTTGGGCTACTCTGGTTCCATTAGGTTCTGAAGTAGCTCAAGGGCCCTTGCTCCTTGGAGCTCCCGGCATCGGGCACTGGGGACAGCTGGCTCCAGTTCCCCAGGCGTTACTGGGCTCACGCACTGGTGCACACCTGTTGGGATTTGGCATGTGGGTCCCCTAGGACCTGTACGGGAATGCCTCAGGGCGCGGGCCTCTTTCCTCGACCTTTGTCCCCACCGTGGGCTCCATCACAGGCCGTTGGTCTCCTTCATCTGTCCTCTGCACTCTTTTCCTCCAGGTTTCCTGTTGGCGCTGACCCAGGGCAGAGAGATCCAGGCTCAGAACTCCTTCTCCAGCTTCACCCTGATGAAGCTCAATCACTCCTCTGCCCTGGGCGGTGCCAGCCTAGGGGCCAGGCACATCGGGCACCTCCTCCCCTTGGACTACAGTGTCAATGCCGTTGCCTTCTACTCTTATACCTTCTCCTAGGGGGCTGGCCCTGGCTCCACCCCCTCCGTGGCCAGTGGACAATGGGTGCTGGGAGGGAAGGGGCTTTTCTTTCCTTTCCTTTTTTTTCCCCAAAGGAAAAACAGAGAAAATAAATGCACTTTACCCACTCCCCAGTTGGACTGTGTTGTGACGCACACTTGCTATGTACATTCAGTGCACCTGCCTGCAGGTGGTCCAGAGGGCTCGGGAATGGGTTTAGTACAGGGTTTAAAGACCCACCCCCAGGTGCTTGGCCTGTGGATTACAGTGCTTGGCCTGCAGTTGGACTTAGAGTTTATCTGTGTGCCACCCCTCCCCCAGTGTTAGCATACTCCTGCTGCTGCTGCCAGTTAACCTGTGTCCTCCATTTTCTGTCAAAGTGGGTAATGATCTCTGCCAGAGCGTTTCAGTGGAACTAAATGTTCTCCGTGCAAAACATCACTGGGAATGACCTTAGACACACCACACCCTCTCCTGAGAGTGCCACATAGAATTTAGGGGACAGGATGCAAATCTCATCTGTGAGGATTGGTACTTAGGGGTGAGCAGCACATTTTGCAGTTTTCTGCGTAAATGAGTCCTTTGAGAGGTTATGAGGATGGCTGAGATCCAAGGCCAACTAGATACAATTTAACTAGGTGCCTACCTGGGATAGCCTGGCTCTGGTTACAGCATGACACTTTGCATCTGTTGTGTAGCACTGGGAAAGGTGAACATCAGTGAAGAGGAGACACGATTCCTGTCCTTTGGATAATGTAGTTTGACAAGCCCCAAGTTTCCTGTTCTGCTGACCATACTGCTTAGTGAAGGCTGAAGTCCTTGATTAATAGTGGCCTCCTCTCTAGGTGTTGAGAGTGTAAGCTGTTAGAAGGCATGGATTATATCCTGGATAGTTCTCAAACTTAATGTATCAGTTATTCTAGGCAGAGCAAGAGCACATCATGACTGATTTTTTTTTTTTTTTTTTAGTGCCTGCACATAGGTTGTTACCACAGTAGCACTGGCACCTAGGACAGTGCTTAGGACCTAGCAGGCTCTCAAACTTGTTCAATATTTGAAAGGCAGATAGAGAATCCTTATTTTCTAGATAAGAGTCAGTTTTGCCCAGAAACAGGAAAAATAACAGCTATCCAGTTTCTCTTCAAACCCAAGGTTTTCCTGTTACAATTTATTTGTTCAGAGCTGTACATAGTATTACCACTATTGCTACCAAATATTAAGGAAGTATTTTGAAATTAAATTTAGTCTAATTGTCACATTGGCCCTAGGAAGGAGGTGTGTCAGCTTTATAAACAAGTTCAGACCGAAAACACAAAGGAAGTGGAGAAGGTGGCATTCACACAGGGCAATGCTTAATATTATAACACTGTTTGGAATGGAAAATTATACAACTAAAACTATGATCAATCTTGAGGCAAAAAAAATCTCTCGCAAACACACACACGTATACCACCACCTGTATAGTGCGATTATATAATAACCCAACCTTAGGAAAAAGAGTTCCACTGCCAGAAAATGCATTTTTTTCTCATTTTATTAATATTTTCAACAGCTGCCATTTGGTTTGTATAGCAAAATTTTTAAAGTAACTTTTTTTCCTATTTCTGATACTTTTATGAAAATTATTTTAAAGCCCTGCTTCTCCCCTAAAGAAGTATTAATAACTACCATATAATATTTAAGGGGGAGAGACAAAAACAGCTTTTAAACCCTTTGAAACAGGGATAAAGGTCCAAAGTCAAGACCCAGGCCTGCTGGAGGTGCTAAGCTGCCTGTGGACACCATCAACGCTTTACCACCCACACCAAGAGAGGGGGGCATGCAGAGATCTCTGGGCTTCTTGTTCCACCAGCTGCACTTTCTCCTCTGCACCTCCTCTGATGGTGGTCCTCCTCTCCATCCATGGAGATGATACTGTTTAGAAATTTCAGAGACTCCCTTATCCAGTTGGGGAGGAAAAACATCTCCAACACAGTATTACTGATGGTTCACTTTCTTGTCCACTCAAACACATACTCCTACTTCAGAATAAATTAATTACCAGATGCTTCAAAAGTACTGACATGTAGATAGCAAAAGAGTTTCTTATAAAAAAGTTGCAAAACTATAAAAATTTCTGCAGCAGTTCAGGCTCCTAATGTCTCGAGCTCCTGATAACAAAGCTGGTTCTGATAAGCAGTTCCTTGGACGTGAAGAGCACCTTCCCCTGGAGTCCTGTGTCCTAAGGGTTCCTTTAGACCACGGGAGGCTGAAATCCAAGTTTCAAGGACTCCTTGCTGACACAATGTGGTATATCTATCAATGGAATACTATAGCAATAAAAAGGGACAAACTACCAACACAAGTTAAACATCATGTATAAACCACAAAATATGCTAAGTGAAAAAAGCCAGAGGCAAGAGAACAGATTTTGTATGATTCCATTGACATGATGTCCAGAAAAGGCAAGTTTATAGAGCTGGAAATTAGTGTCACTTAGAGCTGGGAACAGGGATTACTGTGCAATAAATGAAGGATCTTATTGGGGTGGATGAAAATGTTCTAAAACAGTTACGGGTATGGCTGTGCCACTCAGGAAAGTTACTAAAATCATTCAATTTAACACTTGAAATGGGTGGATTTATTATATGTAAAATATGCCTCAATAATTTTTTTTAAACAACCCTGCCTCCCGAATAACCCATCAAGCACTAAACATTCCTGAGGTTCACAATCAAGGGCAGGATTATCACTTAGTGTTGAGTTCAGAGAGAAAACACTGTACCATTTTATGGTAAACTGCCTAGGATGTTTCTTCATTATAAAATAAAAGGTCACCTGTAAGTAGTAGTCCCAAAAATGAGCCTCCTAGTAATAACAAAATCTAAGGGGGCTTTTTCTTTTAGAATAAAGATGGTGCATCTGTCCCTTTGCAGATTTCTTTTTTATCCCCTGGGGTGGGGTGGTGACTCTTGGCTGACACCTTGTGGAATTCAGTGTACTTGGCTGTCTGTAGGCAGGTAGGCAGAAGGTCAAGTGGCAAGCATAAAACCTGAGTGTTGCCTTCAGTCAGCCTCCTACTGCCCTGTTCCTTGTCACCAATTACAGCTGCAAGATGGGAGAAATAAAAACAGAAGATTAAAAGCAAGGTGGGGGCGGGGGGGGGGACTTTCAAAATTGTGACTAACCAAGTCTGAATGAAATTCACACGACAGCAGAGCAGTGGCTGAAGAAAGCACTCTGAACTACAAAGCAGAGGGACCAGAAGAACTAAGGATCCCCATGGGCAACGAGGGGGCAATGATTCACTTGGGAACCGCAAGCAGAGGTAGGAGGAAATGAAGGTTCCCAGTGCACAGCAGACCTGGGTCACCTCTCCTGTTCTTCCCACCCACTTCCTAACAAATGAGGTTTGCATTATCCCCAAGGACAGTGCTGGGGGGTATCTCCACATCTTAGTTAAATGTCTGGTCTTTTCTGTCTGTTCCCGTACCTCAGCATCACCTAAACCAAGGAACATTCATTTGCTGGTACCTTATCGAAGACCACTTGCCCCTTCCAATTGAGCAGGTAGATTCCTGGCTCCTAATGTTTCTACAGTGTTTGCAACAGCACTAATATAAGAAGATTCAGTCAAGCTATTTCCTTTGGCTACTTCAAACGACTTTCCTCTCTGACATATCATTGCCAGAGTATCCAACTGACCTCCTTACTTCTAAGCCTCTCCGAAATCAAGACAAAACTTTGACATTGTAACAATACACAATTTGAAAAATGTTTAGTATTTCACTAAAAACATTTTTAAGCCATAGAGTTAGCATTAGAACCTGAATTTAAAAGATCCCAGCTATTTTAACTTTGGAAACCGAGGTGCTACAAAGGTTCGGCCTTTGATGATTTTGTTTTATTTGACCTAATATAACCCCCCCAAAATCATCTGCTGTAAGCAGAAAGTGGCCCAAAGACCCAAAGTTGCAGGTGCTTAGCCTAGGCTGTGCCCATCAAGTTTTCTGCTGTAGACCTGTGGCCTGGAGAAACTGAAAAGGCATTTCCTTTATTTTTATGTTTTTCTCTTTGAAGAGCAAAAAATAAAATAATTTTCATCTTAGCGTTTTAGAGTTCAATAACCACAAAAATCAGAAAGTAATCCCTAATAAACTAACACTGAGAAAAGAATTGGCAACCGGTAAAAATGTATGTTCTGTTTCTATAAAAATTCTCAAACTTCCAGTTGCCAATAAAAAAGTTTCAACAGAATAATGACTGAAATTCAACATCAAAGTGATCACTTATAAATAACAGCCTCGCCATTAAAGGGTAATGGTGTCCAGCCTGGCTGGCACCCAGACCCTCTCCTATGAGATAGCTCCCAGCCTTTCCTGGTCAAGGTCCAACGAGACCCAAATGCCTTTTTTGCTAAGAAACTGGCCAACACTAACTATAGCTGAGCCTGTGATCTGGATAACAGCTGTGTTCCCATCTCACAACAAAACAGATGAAGAGTTGAGCTATAAGAGGAGCCACTGGAAGCATCAGCCTAAGCATTTAAAAAGGGGTCGTATTGCGAGCTGCTTTCTGATCCTGGAGTAAGCACACTCTAGAAAATCCAGCCCTCAGGTTCACTGCTCACTTGGCAGGAACATTTTATAGTCCTGCCTAAATATGCCTTGTGACAGTACTCTGAAGAGTGACATCCAAAGTGGAGCCCCAGACGGAAAGACAAGCCCTTTGGACGGCACCACCTAGCGTTATAGCCTGTCCTGGTGTCAGAAGAGCTAGCCTCCAGGATGAAGAAATGGCTAGATCTGGATCCCGGTAGCACTTTCCTGACTGGAGCACACAAGAACCCACTGTACTCTGTGACAATACCCAGATCTAGAAAATGTCTCTCTCTGCAATCACAACCTTTCCTACCAACCTCTCTCCCACATCCACATACTTAATTTGCACAGACTTTCTTTCGGGTTACAAGATCTTTTCCTGATATGTCTATCACAGAACATTTCCAACAGCCTTTATAATTCTGAGCTTGGACAAGCTACTGGAGATGAAAGAAAAGCGGCCCCAGAAGAGAGACTTCTAATCCTGCACTTCCACAGCCCTCTCCTTGTTACAGGCAACAACCCCAGTTGGAAGCTGAAGCTGTAATAAAGAAATTCCTTTGTCCATACACCTCCCTAGAAAACAAGTGAGAGTTCCATTCTTTTGAGGTAAAGGCTTTGGGAATGAATGTGCATATCTGGCAATACAAGCTCCCTATGATATGTGACCTAACAAGGAAGGCCAGTTCAAATAATGCCGTCCAATAGACTCATATAAAAAACGCTGTGGGTTTGTATTTTAAATCTGACCTTTGACTGTGGCTGTTTGTAACATCAACAAGGCACTCCTAAGAAAAAGAAGTTCTTAAGCTTTCCAGATCCTAGTCCATTCCTTCCAACCTCTCTCCCACATCCACATACTGATTTTGCACAGACTTTATTTCAAGTTACAAGATCTTTTCCTGATATGTCTATCCACAACACAGGAGCAGTCACACAGAAGCCACCGTCCTCCAGGCCCTGGAAGTCCTCATCCTGGGAGAATGGCCAGGAATAGGTGCACTCTCTTTTAGAACTGACTCTGCCACCTACATCTCTGTCACACAAAGGCAGCACCTAGTACCCAGTTTAGTTCCCTATGAGTATCAGCAAAAAAACCCTGTGACTTATAGGCAGGAAAGACAAACGGAATGTGCCCAGAGACCCAACCTACAAAACTTACAAAGCTGGGCATGTAGGAACAGCACAATTTTATAACTGCTGAAACTATCCCAGTGGGTCACACAGTCACCGAGGTCAAGTAGGACTCACTCCTACTAGGCTTTTTTTTTTTTAGTTCTTTTGCATAATTCTGTAAAGTGGGAGAAGCATCAAAATTGTGAACTGTGCTTCTTGCTAGTGTCCTAAAAAATATATTTACTTATAAAAGTGCATAAACCTGTCCAAGGAAAGTAATATACCAAAAGGACTGAGTTTTCATGGGCTGGAAAAAACAACTGTCAAAATAAACTTAAGACACACTAACAGGATTCAAGGATGGCTTCTCCAGGCTGAAGCTGCTGGCCAGCATAGCATGCCTTTCACACACCTTTGGTAATAACATCTTTTCTTAAAATCAGAGTAGGGTGGGGGTGAAAAGGAATATGGGACTAGATACCATGAAAGACAAAGAGGCAAATCTACCTACGTGCTCCTGTACCTTGTAAATGATGAGTTTGATGGTAGCTGTAAACAGAGGCTTAAGAGTAGGCCAACCGTAACTGTATGACTCAAGTGGCAATAACCAACACAGTTTTCCCCTTGAATTTACAACTTTCATCAACATCAAAAGAGTTACTGTAAACCAATACTTTATAAGTCCGTGTTTTCTTGAATGGAGGTTCAAGGCAGGAAGACATGGGCTCAGCAGGCAATTGGTAATCCCAGTTCATTGCAGAAAGCCCTCAGGGGTCGCATAGTTGCAAAGGCTGGTTTAAAACACCTGCTTCTTCCTCATCCCTCT
>NW_006299593.1:1918734-1931004 GCF_000327345.1 Myotis davidii | reverse complement strand
ACAGACTCAGTAGTTTTCTAGGTGCTCACTGCCCTTGCAAGCATACAGCAGGGTGAGAGGGCATTCGTGTAAACACCCAGATTTTCTTGGTCAGCTTATTCATCTTATTCTGTTTAAACACACATTGCAGAACATTCTGATGAAAGGGGGGGGGGGATTGCAATAATTTCCTTAACTCAAAAAGGCAAAACCTAATAATGATAATAATAAACTGCTCAAAAGGAAAGTCAGTAGAACAAAAGAGAAATACTCAGAGGCTTGTAGAGTAAGACTGAGCACGTTTAGCTACTCCAGTCACAGTGTTAAGTTAAACTACTATTCCCCTCCCCCATTGTGCATCCCTAGCCCACCCCACCTCCCCACCCCTTCAGCTCTGCCTTTTTGTGCGGCACTGTCCCCAGATGTGGGGACATACAAGTCCTCCTCAAAGTTTCTGTCAGCTCAGTACTTCACTCCTGGAATAAATTCCTTGGCGTCCGGGTTCAGGTTACTTTTGCTCTGAAATAAGAACCAAGAGATAATAAATCCCACGGCAAACTGTACTTTAAAACTTATTTTCTCCCTGTTTCCATTATTACCAGTACCTTCCCCTCAGCCTCAAGAGAGAGAAAAACAGAATTCCTGCAACTCAGCCCATTACTGCTGGGCTGGTCTCAGTGGCCCCTGACATACTAAGCCCTGACCAACCGCACTGTCTCCGTCCTGCTTCAGATTTCTGCTCCCTTTATGATGCTTTCATTAGGGGCTTATAAGTTTGACTCCAAAAATAATTCAACTCATTGAGCACTCTAATCTGATGAACATCAGCGAACTCCATCAAACCAGTTTGATTACCACAATCCCTATGCACATATATCTTTCTTCATCTTGCTGTACTCTCTTTGGTTCTCTGCTCTCTTGTGAATACCCAAATCTTAGCACACTATGGGCACAATCATTCAGACCATGAGTTGTGTGAGAACTAAATCCCTCAGAATTCCGTAGGTAAACATGGAAGGCAGGGAATTATTTACCCAGTCTTCTAATTTTAAGTGGAAAATGGCCTCTAATGAATATGTTCCTTCCGAAATGAACAGTTTTTATAACAGCATCATTCAAAATTACAAATGCAGATTTGAGGGACAGTAAAAGAAAAGAACAGCAGCAAATTATAATTTAAAACCAAATCTTGCCCTAGCTGGTTTGGCTCAGTGGAAAGAGCATCAGCTTGAGGACTGAAGGGTCCTGGGTTCAATTCCAGTCAAGAGTGCATTGCCTGGATTGTGGGCTCAATCCCCAGTAGGAGATGTGCAGGAGGCAGCCGATCAATAATTCTCTCTCATCATTAATGTTTCTATCTTTCCCTCTCCCTTCCCCTCTGAAATCAATAAAGTTATATTTAAAAAAACAACAACAACACCTTTTCTACGTTCAAATTTTTATCCTTAATCCCAATTCTATTTTGAAAAGCCCATTGGGAAAAATGAAAGTTGGTGATGCTGTAACATTGATTTTTTCACAATGCTTTATTAGGCGAATGCATCTTCATTGTACCCAATTATTAATGCCCACATGGTAAGTGAAGAATAGCGGCTTAGAGGGCTCCAGGGATTTGCCCAAGTTGTGGAACTTATGGCTCTTACCAAAATATCTTCAGAATCATGACCATTGCTGACAGATAGTCCATTTAACTGTTGTTGCAACTGTCCCATGGCCTGAGGCAGGTCTCGCGATGGAATAAACCAGTCTTGGTCTTCCTCGTCCAGCATCTCCTGGAAGCACCGGTCCAAGAAGTCCTGCTCCAGCAGCTCCTCCTCCACCTGACAGCAAAGGTGCAAGCTCAGACTCACCCTCCCAGAGGCACTCGTCCCTTCCAGGTTTAATCTACCTCTTTGTGTTAGAGGTTTACTCCAAGATTAAGAATGATCTTGCATGATATCTGCTAAGAATTAAGAAGCTTCTAATGACTGGCTGGACAGAATATAAATTTTTCAATTGTTAAGTTCCATTAACAATAAGACTAAAGAAATAGTTATTCAAAATAGCAGAAATTCTTCACAGATCATCTAAGACCTCTAATATGTGACACAGATATTTTCCATTCACATGGCACTTACCAAAAATCTTTTTTTTTGTAAAAATATTTTTTTATTGATTTCAGAGAGGAAGGGAGAAGGAAGGAGAGATAAAAACATCAACGATGACAGAGAATCATTGATTGGCTGCCTCCTGCATGCCCCCCACTGGGGATTGAGCCTACAACCCGGGTATGTGCCCTTGACCAGAATCAAACCTGGGACCCTTCAGTCTGCAGGCTGATGCTCTATGCACTGAGTAAACCAGCTAAGGCCCGAAAATCATTTTTAAAGCTTAAAATTCTTTTCTCAATCTTATTAAGAAGCAACTTTTCCTAAATTTCCCATTTTACAACTATGAAAAAGGTATAGGAACTATGTAACTAGACCACTACCTGGACAGCAGACAGTAAGTCAAAACCAACTCTCAGCTTCTGGCCCACTTTTCTGGTAATGAGGCCCCTAAGGGTGAAAAATACTTTCAGAACCTTAGAAAAATATAAAGAACACTTTTTGACATACCAATAGAAAATGATTTCGTCAATGTAATATTCTTTCAAAACAAGAAGCAATATGAGCCCCGGCCGGTGTGCTCAGTGGATTGGAGCATCATCCCATATACCAAAAGGCTGCAGGTTTGATTCCTGGTCCAAGCACATACCCAAGGTGTGGGTTTGATCCCCGTCAGGGTATGTGCAGGACGCAGCCGATCAATGTTTCTCTCTCTCTCTCCCTTCTTCTCTCTCTCAAAACCAATGAAAGCATGTCCTCAGATGAAGATAAAAAGAAAAAAATACTATGAATATTGAAACAAGTCCATATTTCTTAAAGATCGCCCTAAACCAAAGCAATATGTATCTAAGATATTTTATACCTGTTTACAGTCATTGACTATTAACTCTTATGAAAGAGTTCAATCTGCACACTGTGTGACTTTAACAGGCCTCCTGCCTCACATTTGGCCATGTCTTCTGCAGCTGGCCTGGTGACAGATTCATAGCTCACTCATGCCACTGCCAGGGAGGAGTCAAACAAAAATCATCACCCAAACTAGCCAATACAGTTAACACCTCATGAATTCAAAGGAAAAGTCACTGATAGCAAGACTGAAAAATAGTATTTCAACATTATAGTTAGCAACATTTAAAAAAAATTCAAGTAAATTAGAAAGTTATGAAGTACTTAGCAATAACTACAAAATATTTCTAAGCCACAAGATTTAACCTAATTGTTCAAGATCTGCCCTGACTTCCCCCCAAAAGTGTTCCCCTTATTAAATTTATCCTTATCCACAGGCACAACCCTCAAAAACGGTTACCTGGGCACACGGGTGTGACCGCAGCATGATGTACGTGCTACTCACACAAATCATGACACCGTGAGCCACTTGGGAGTGGAAACTGCTGACAGTATCCCTAAAGCTTGTTTTCTTCTTCCCTCAGCAACAGGCTGCTCAGTTAATACCGTATTTCCCATCTCCCGTGCTAGACATGGCCACGTAACTATCAAGTGATGTCCCCACAAGGGATGGGAGCACTTCGCATCACTTGGTGAAAAGGAGATCCCTTGCCTTGGCTTTTGACTCTCCCTTTCCCAGTGGCTAATTCCAATCAGTAGTATATTGATGGGAATTAACGTTACAGAGATAGAAGACACTGCTGAATCTTTGTTGAAGCGGTCTAGCCTTCCCCTACCCTACTACACACATACCGATCTCAGGCTCACATTCTGCCAGTCCCTGAGTTCTTGACTGGGGCATGCCAGGCTGGCCTGTCTGCACAAATCTGCTGTTTCTCAGAAGTCTATACCAGATCACCATGGCACTAGATCCTCTTTTAATTAACGTGGCAGAAAAATATCATGCTCTTCCTCCAAAGTACTACTTGGTCTTTTACCAACTGAAGGTGTTTCCTGGTCAGCTCAGACTAGGCATCCATGTATTTTTAAGTTATTCTAAAGCCAAGGAACCCATTTCTTTTGTAACAGAACTCTAATAAAGTATAGCTGCTGAGTCACACACATCATTGTCCTTCCTCTTCTTTCTTTACCTGTCTGTTAAAATCCTCTTCATTCTCCATCCACATGTACTCTGCAAATGGGTTTTCTTTCTCATCGTGCCCATTTAACACCTGGTCCTCTTTGGATTTTACATTGGGTGATGTATTTGCCACACTGGATCCATTCATTATGATAGAACCTAAACAGAAACAAAAGAAAAGGTAAAATGTTACAAGAATCAAGGAAATGAAAACCTATAATATCCAGATTCTCCCAGAAGCTTCTGAAGTTCTAAGTCCAAGTTATTAACTACAGATAAACACAAACTGCTAATCTGTATCTGTTGCAAAACTAATAATATCTTATAATTATCAACTATACAGATGTACAACTGTTTAAGAGTTAAAAGAAAAATATGCCTTCTTTCTGCCATCTTGGAGACTACAGAGTCTGCTGGGAACAGGACTTCTGTAACAATAAATATCTCTGGAAGGCCATTTTTGCTGACTATACGTGGGGTTTCCAGAACCAGAGGGAGCACACAGCTCTTCTTAAAATTGAAGGTGTTTAGTCTGAGCCTGTGTGGCTCAGTGGTTGAGTATCAACCTATGAACCAGGAGATCATAGTTTGATTCCCAATCAGGGTACATGCCCGGGTTGTGGGCTTGGTCCCTAGTGGGGGGCATGCAGGAGGCATTAATTTTTCTCTCTCATCACTGATGTTTCTATCTCCCTCTCCTTCTCCTTTTCTCTATCTGAAACCAATAAAAAAAATGTTTTTCAAAAAATTGAAGGTGTTTATACTTGAGATGAAACTAAATTCTACTTAGGCAAGAGATGTGCTTATGTGTACAAAGCAAGAACACCACAGTGACTCCTGGTAGCAAATGGAGTAAAACCAGAGTAATCTGGGGAAAGGTAACTCGTGCTCATGGAAACAGTGGCATGGGTCACGCTAAATTCCAAAGCAACCTTTCTGCTAAGGCCACTGTATAATGCTGTACCCCCCAAGGATTTACACTTATTGAAAAATAAATAAATAAATAAAATGGATTTGTTCTCTTGTAAAATAAATAAATAAATAAAGGGGAAAAAACAACAACAACCATGTCTACAGTTAGTTAGCCTTTCTAGCAAGTGAGAGGGAGGATGAATCTTTTCAAGGCAAACTCTGTAGGTTTTAGAACAGCCGTGGGCAAACTACGGCCCGCGGGCCGGATCCGACCAGTTTGAAATGAATAAAACTAAAAAAAAAAAAAAGACTGTACCCTTTTATGTAATGATGTTTACTTTGAATTTATATTAGTTCACACAAACACTCTATCCATGCTTTTGTTCCAGCCCTCCGGTCCAGTTTAAGAACCCATTGTGACCCTTGAGTCAAAAAGTTTGCCCACCCCTGTTTTAGAACCTAATCGTGATCACATGGCTTCCTTAAAGTTTAAATAAGTAAAGGAAATGCATTCTTAATGAACATGGTAAGCAACTGTCTCTTATTTTGATTCTCAAGAGTGGTTTTATTTAGAACTTATTTTAAAAAAATACATGTTTATTATATTGATAAGCAAAAAAGAGAAAATTAAGGTCACCAGCTGTTCAACCAACCAGAGTAAAGAATCATTAACAGTGTGGTGCATATAACCTCCCTGACTTCCCCTGAGTGTATTCAGAGACACAGACACACACACGATGTACCATCATTTGCTTTTTCTCATTCCTATGATAACACAGCCATATTGTTTTTTGGGGTGTTTTAATGTTTCTGTATTATAAAAGTTTGATGAACTTCTTGGGCTCATTTAAAAAAAATGATTTCCTTAAGATAACTCCTGGGAATAGAACTGCTATATTAGAAGTTACATTTGTTTTCTTAAGGCTCTTGATTTATTGCCACATGGTCATAAGAACTTAAATTCCCATCAGTAGTATATAAGTGCCTGTTCCTCTGCATTCAGGAGTATTATTTTTTAAGCCACTACCAATCTCAATTTATTCCTTACATTTACAGTTCTTTAATTTTTAATGAGGCTGAATATTTTGAGATATACTTACTGGCCCTTTATATTTCTTGTTTTATAATGTTTTGGCTCAAGTACTTTGCCCATTTTTCTATCAGGGTATATATCTTTTCCTTATCTTTGGAAGAACGTTTATTATTTTTATAATTTTAATTTTCATAAAATAATTTATAAATACAAATATTTGATTTGCTTAATTTTTGGTAGCAGTTTTGCTGGCCTTAATATTTGTCTATAGCAGTGGTTCTCAACCTTCTGGGTCACGACCCCTTTGGGCGAAGAACGACCCTTTCACAGGGGTCGCCTAAGACCATCGGAAAACACATATATAATTACATATTGTTTTTGTGATTAATCACTATGCTTTAATTATGTTCAATTTGTAACAATGAAATTGGGGGTCACCACAACATGAGGGTATTAAAGGGTCGCGGCATTAGGAAGGTTGAGAACCCTGCTCTATAGCTCGATGGAGGTTTATATGTTTTGTAACTCACCTGAATATTAAGTACTCCATAAATATTGGTGAATCATTACTCAGGAATCATTACTTTCCCATTCTATTTAAATACCATCCATTTAAATACCATCCACACCCCATCCCCCTTGGGGCACCTTTAAGTTTTCTTTTTTTTTTTTTTTAAATATATATTTTATTGATTTTTTACAGAGAGGAAGGGAGAGAGATAGAGAGTTAGAAACACTGATGAGAGAGAGACATCGATCAGCTGCCTCCTGCACATCTCCTACTGGGGATGTGCCCGCAACCCAGGTACATGCCCTTGACCGGAATCGAACCCGGGACCCCTCAGTCCGCAGGCCGACGCTCTATCCACTGAGCCAAACCGGTTTCTTTAACAAATTATTTCCTAATTCATTTCCATCTTGGCAACATTCATGAAAAAATCCTTTGCTTCTTCTGTGTACACTAAAAAATTATTGCTTACTCCCTTTTAAAATATTTGCAATTTTCTAACCTGTTATGGACATTAGGTAGAACTGTGAAGAATAAAGAATAGCCAGTAAAACAACTATTGATAGTTTAAAAAGTATTTCATTTATGCCCAGCAGCATGGCTCAGAGGTTGAGCACTGACCTATGAACCACAAGGTCACAGTTCGAGTCTCGGTCAGGGCACATGTCCGGGTTGCGGGATTGATCCCCAGTAAGAGGTGTGCAGGAGGCAACAGATCAATGATTCTCTCTCATCACTGATGTTTCTATCTTTCTCTCCCTCTTCCTCTCGGAATTCAATTAAAAAAATATTTTTTAAAAAAGTATTCAATTTGAGACAGAACCCATTTAATTCACTGTTGGTATAAACAGGCACCTAGTAAGAAATGATCAGTTTTACATATTTTAGATAAAGACAAAAGAAATCAATAATAACAGTATGGTGCTCCATTATTTGCTTTTTCTCATTTCTATGTTAATAAAGCCCTACTGTCTTTTGGAGTGTTTCCAATGTTTCTACATTACATAGGTTGCTTATATATTCCAAATCCAGCTCCATAATAAATCCCTCCCTAAGGCTATAGAAGAGAGAAAACCACTTCCTTATTTTTACCACTTCCATTTGCAGCATAACAATGACAGCAGCAAGTCTGCTCTGTATCAGTGGGTTATTCCTCAACACAGCGACTCTTAAAGGCCCGGATCCTTGCTGGGTAGCAGGTTGCACAGCATCATCGGTCCAAAGATTCACTGGCAGCTGTTTACAGCCAACACAATGATTTATCCTTATCAATAGGGAAGTCATTCATAGAAACTCAGAGTTTAGTTTTCTAAAACATCTGCCTTTGCCCAAAAAATAAATCCTGAGTACACACAACCATAAGGAAAAAGGGAAGGCAGAGGAAAAAAGAAAGAATAACCCTTCTAATTCAAGAACAAGCAGGAAGACAGAGAGCAAATTGCAGGATGCACTCGTTCATGAGAAATGGAAAGGAAAATTACCATAATCTCACATGGAGACGTTCCCCAAATTAACACACTTTATTTTAGCAAAGTTGAAATCATTGAGAGATGGGGCTGCTAATACTAGGAAAGTGGTTTTCTTACAGTTGGCTACGCAGTATCGATTTGTACTTTATACCATTCTACTTTTGTTTTCCACACAATTGGAAAGTTTGGTTTCTCTTAAATAGCAGCAACTTAATAATTTAATTTGTATAATGTTTAGCAATTTATCAAGTACTTTCACGTCTATCGTCTGACTGCCTCATAACCTGTCTTGCCTCACTTTATTTTTTAAAAATATATTTTTATTGATTTCAGAGAGGAAGAGATTTCAGAGGGAGAGAGAAAAACAACAATGATGTGAGAGAATCATCGATTGGCTGTCTCCTGCATGCCCCCCACTGAGGATCGAGCCCACAGCCCAGGCATGTGCCCTTGACTGGAATCCAACCTGGGACCCTTCAGTCTGCAGGCTGACGCTCTAACCACTGAGAAACTGGCTAGGGCTGTCCTGCCTCACTTAAAAAGCCCATCCAGACATTGCTATAGGAGGAACAAAGAAGGTGCCAGATTCAGGGGTTAAGCAAACTGAGTTGCTGGGTTAGTTCAAGAACACCGGATTTGGGCTTACTGGGTGGCAGTGCTTAATGTGCCCCTGACCTTTTTTTTTATTATTGTTTTATTGCTTAAAGTATTACAAAGGGTATTACGTATGTGTCCTTTTTTTCCCCGCCCTTGCCCTGACCTTTAGTAGGAGGTGGGAATGGGAGACTTTGCTGGAGACTAGAGACTCCTAGGTAAGGCATTTGAGGAATGCCTTCCAACTTGGGGAAGACACTGGGAAAGATAGGATCACTGCCCGTAATGTCCGACTTTCCGGCTTCCAGAGTTTAATGTAATGTTCTCCTCTATTCCCAGCTTCTCTCCAGCTCGCCATCCTCCATGCACACCCTCTAAGAGCAGTGTTTCTCTAACCATCCTACCCTGACCTTTCGCATTCCCTCAATCCTCACCCATTCCAATGCACATCATTATGATACTGTAGTGTAGCGGGGACAACGAAAATGACTCCAAAGCTTCCAAAGATGGGGAAATGCTTGATTCTACAAGGAGGATTACAGACCAGAATGGCTCCACGTGATCAGCTATGCTATGGAAAGGCCCATGTGGCCAGGAACTGAATCCTATTAACACCATGTGAGTGAGTTAGAAGTTCATCTTCCCCCAGTCAAGCCTTCAGATGAGACAGCTGTCCCAGCCGACAGCCTGACTGTAACTTCATGGGAGACTCAGAGGTAGAGGCATCCAGCTAAGCTGCTCGCAGATTCCTGACCCTGTTGTTTTAACCTGCTAAGCTTTGGGGAAGTTATTACATGGTAACAAATAAGTAATACAGGTAATCAATAAACAATGACAACTAGCTCTGCCACAGAAACTACCAGCTGCCACACCGTTTCTCTTATCTACTGAGAGGGCAAATGTGCAAATTGAAGTGGGTCATTGCTTGAGAAGTTCTTTAGAATTAGACCAACAGAAGATAAAGGAGTTTATGTCTAGTCTGTGTCTATATTACAGTATAAAATCTAAGAACTACTTGAAACTTATTCCCTCCCCACCTCACTTTCCCTCTTATATACACTGCAAACAGGCTGAAAATGGAACATAACATTTGTCATTTTGGCTGAAGACGGGAAAACACGTAACCCTGTTCCTAGTCAAAATAGAGGTGCAAAGGCCTGCCAAGCATTTGACTTAGAATTCTACTATGGTCAAGGATTCAAGCCTAAAAGGGCTTGAAAAAGGGGTTTGGTTCTCAGCCATAAGGAACTTTAGGCTTTTAATGTATCTAGATATTTCTAGAATACCTGTTTCATCAGTGCAACACTTTAAACACCCACAAACTTTCAGATCCAACATGTTCACAGAAAAAACTAGCTATTCTTAGAACCTAAATGAGATTTGGGACTTTCGACTGAATCACCTGGGAAAAAAGTCTACTGAGCAATGGATATAAAAACTAGTCTCTACTATTCTGTTTCCTGCCGTTTTGTTAACTTCATTCAGTCTGGTTAATGCCATTTTTTAAAAGTTAAACATTGTGGATAACAGTTTTAAATTTTATTTTACTTCAAATACACTGCTACTAGATTCAGGTTTTGTCCATTCTTAGTTATATCTAGATGCACTCACTCGTTAATGTCTGAGTGCCTGTTTACCCCAGCCAACTATGCTGTAGTGCTTTGACAGGCTGTACAGTCCTTGCCCTGGTAGTATTTACATTCTCTCGGGAGACAAGCAAGCAATTAATAATAATTATGATCCCTGTTATAAAAGGAAAAGAGGGACTATTAGAAAACTAACAACGGAGGGATCCAATTAAGCCCAGGTTAGAAAAGGTTTCCCTGCGTAAGTAACACACTGATACCTAAAGAACGTAAATTAGCCAGAAATAGGGAGAAGAGGAAAAAGTATGTGCGAAGTCTCAGAGGCAGGAAAGAACTAAAAGAGAAACTAAAGGGAGGTAGGTATGCATATAGTTGGAGCATCAAAGGAGAACCAGTGGGAGAACGGCAAGGAAGAGGGATGAAGATGCATAGGCAGACAAGGCCAGCTCATGCAGGAAATTAGAGGCTAATGAAGGATTTTGGATTTCATCCTAAAAGCAATGAAAGCCATTAAAAAAAAAAGTTCTAGACAGTCAGCATAGCAACAAAATTTCCATTTATATTTGGGCACAATTCAGGCTGCCATATGGAAAATGGACTGCACAGAGAGTGAATAAAGGGAGACCAGTAAGGCAGGTAATGTGCTAATTCAGGTGAAAATAATAATAATGGCTGCTTAGACTAAGATAGTGGCAGTAAGAAGGGAGTGGGAAGATTCCAAAACTATTTTTGGTTGTTTGTGGTGATGAACTGAAGTGGGGAGACAGGATGAGAAAAATATCATGGATAACTTTGGCATGGTAATGCCATTCACTGAACTAAGAAACGCTGTGAGCAGAGCACACTTTCCCTGGGTGGTAATAGGTAGTGGGGGTAAGAAGGGTGATGAGTTCAATTTTGGACATGTTAAATTTTTAATGCCTCTGTCACATTCAAGTGGTGATGTTAAGTGGGTTGTCTACATGCATCAAGAACTGGAGAGGTCGGGCTGAATAGGGGTCTTTGCAGATGTAACTAAATTAAAGATCTCGAGATAAGTAAATCATCCTGGATTATCCCAATAGGCCCTAAGTACAATGATAAGTGTCCTTGTAAGAGAAAAGCAGAGGGAGATTTGAGACAGAGAGAAGAGGAGGAAATGTGATCATGGAGGCAGAGATTGGAGTAAAGTGACCACAAGTCAAGGAATGCCTATGGCCACAACAGTTGAAGGGGCAAAGAACAGATTTTCCTTCTCCCACAGCCTCTAGAGGTCTAGACACACCTTGAGTTTTGACTTCTGGCCTCTAGAACTGACAGAGAGTAAGTTTATGTTGTTTTAAGCCACCAGTTTGTGGTAATTTGTTACAGCAGCCACAAGAAACTAATATACCCAGTACAGGGATGTGTTGAAGGCTGCTGAAAGGGCAAGAGGAAGGCTGAGGAGTGTCCATAGAATTTAGGACCTTAGAGGTCTCTGATGAGTTTAATAAGAGCAGTCCCTTCTGTCCCCAAAGTTCATGCTCTTAGCCACTGCCCTACTCTCTCATACTTGCCCCACTTTAGTTCCAGAATGGCTATGCTATAAAACTCTTGATTTTTCTTAAATACTGCTAATGGGCATAGAGGAACAAGGCTGAAGAAAAATGCTGCCCTGGCCAGGTGGCTCAGTTGGTTGGAGCATCATCCCATACACCAAAAGGTTGTGGGTTCAATCCTGGGTAGAGGTGTGCATAGGAAGCAGCTGATCACTATTTCTCTCTCACATCACTGTTTCTCTCTCCCTTCCTCTCTCTCTAAAAATCCATGAACATATCATCAGGTGAGGATTAACACGTTAAGCGCCATGTCAGTCACCGGTGACTGGCACTATACTTTCTGTTTGGACCTCATCAGTCTCCGGCCGCCAGCATATCGGTGAAATTGGATATCGCAGGCTAAATGGAAAGGAAGACAAAACAGGCTTGGTGCTTAACGTGTTAAAAAATAAAAAATAAAAATTAGAACTACATAGTGTTCTTCATAAAGTTAAATTTATTTTGTACTGAATTAAGGCTTTCTTATGTTTTTTTGGTGTTAAAATATCCTTTTATATAA
>NW_006299593.1:1909672-1918168 GCF_000327345.1 Myotis davidii | reverse complement strand
AGCAAGGCTAAATAGTAAGTGACGGATAAAAGGAACATATAAATAATCCCTATTTTCATGGGATTAATCGCAAAATTCTATCTGACCAGTATCCTCTGGTCTTTAAGCCATGTAAATGAAACATGTTCTCACCTGACATTTGACTAAGACAATCATGAAAAGAGAATTGTGTTGTGTCACTGTGTATTACTAATTAACTGAATGCAACACTATGCTGGGAGCAGAAAGTTGGTCTTTCATGATTTGCACCATAACCTATGCAATACTCCCACACCAAATTCAACTTCCATCTAGAACCAGATTTCTAGTATCTACAGTTAGTATACAGCAGTGGTTCTCAACATACAGTCCCTGTCCCAGCAGCATCAGTATCACCTTAGATGGGAACTTGTTAGAAATGCTAATTCCCAGTCCCCCAACCTATACCTGTTGAATCAGAAATTCTGCATTTGAACCTAGAAATCTGTGTTGCAATAAGACCTCCAGGTGATTCTGAAACAAACTCAAGTTTGAGAATCACTGGTATACAGCAAGTAGGTCCAAAGCCAGGGGTATTGTATATTCTATCTTAATATGAAATGAAGACGTCCAATTAAAAAACAATCTCCTCACGCCAGTGTGTTTTATGTTTATGAGTTAAATAAGAAAACAAGCTGCAATGAGAGATTTCATCTGAAATGTATACGTCGGCATCAGTTCCCATCCAGCCTGATTATATACAATACATTGTCATACATCTAAAGTCCTAAAAAAGGATCTTTATAAAGTGAGCCTCCGACACTAGGGATTCTATAATTTCTAATCAACTAGGTCTTAATATATCAAACTTACTAGAGAAGTAAAGTGGAATTATTTGCTCTACCTTAAAACTGCATTCGACAGGGAGCTAAAGTTTAGGATTTTGTTCACCTCTATACTTCTAAGTTAATACACTTAGATCAAAAGATCCCATTCTCCATAAGCTTCTAGCACGGCGAAGTTTCACTGCATAACTTCTTGCTTTCAGTGAGAATAAAGCAGACCCCTGGTAGGCACATTACATATCTTCAAGACTGCAGATCTAAACAGTTATATCTGTTCAATATTAAAACAAAGGTCCTATAAACTCTCAAATAGTGAGTATACTGCCACAGTACTAGCCTCAGTAATAAAAAGACACCACTATCACACTAACGTCAGCTCTCACTGGATATTTACATTCGGTTCTGCTCCCATTTACACTAAAATCTCTATGGTAAAACTCACTATCCCTGAAATAATGACATTTTCAATGTTAGGCAAAACCAGTCTGTAGTCCACACAGCACCTACTTTCAAAGAGCAGGCTATTCCCCTGCAACTGTTCCAGAGCACAGAGACATGAAAAGAGTATTCTAACGGTTAGTATATAGGTAACTCAACACATTAAAAATAACAAAAATACCACAAAAGAAAATTATAGACCTATTTTTATGCTACAAACATGTAAGTTCATATAAAGCATGAGCAAATAAAATCAAGCAATTTATTTAAAAATAAAACCACTTAGATTAAATAGGCTCAGTCCAGAAATGCAAAATGGTCTAAAATTTGAGAAATAGAAAGCCCAGCTGGCATGGCTCAGTGGTTTTGTGCTGACCTATGAACCATGAGGTTGCGGGTCAATTCCCGGTCAGGGCACACACATGCCTGGGTTGTGGGCTTGATCTCCAGTGGAGAGCGTGCAAGAGGCAGTTCATCAATGATTCTCTCTCATCATTGATGTTTCTCTCTCTCTCTCTCTTTCTCTCTCTCTCTCTCTTTCTTCATTCCTCTCTGAAATCAATAAAAATACATTAAACAAACAAAAAATCAAAAGGGAAATGGAGGCAACTGATGGTTAGGTAGTTTTGCCCAAGGTCATTCAAATAGAAAACTGGCAAAGACAAATTTCAAACCCAGATCTTCTGACTTCAAATTCAGTGAGCTATCAAAAACATGATCATTGCTTCCTTAATTTTGTTAATCCTCACCCAAGAGGATATTTTTCCATTGATTTTTAGGGAGAGTGGAGGAGAGAGGAAAAGGCAGAGAAAAACATCCATGTGAGAGAAATACATTGATTTGCCTCCTGCACGGGCCGGGAGGAGCCTGCAACCAAGGTATGTGCCCTTGACTGGAATCGAACCCGGGACCCATTGCTCAGCAAGCTGATGCTCTATCCACTGAGCCAAACTGGCTGGGGCTGCTTCCTTAATTTTAACAATTCCTCGGGAGTTAATCACACAATTGACAGAGGAGTTAAAATTACATAGTATAAGGACTCAGTCCCTAATGCTCATATAATCAAATTTACTGAAAGGAGAACATTGGCATACAACCCCCAAATATCCGAGTCAGAAGAAGGTGTGGATTTTCAGTATGCTCCTAAATAAAATACCTAATTGGCAAAATATATGTCTAATATGACCCAATATGAATGCATAAAAAAAAGCAGCATCCTCTCAAGTTGGAAGTCTCACTTTCAAGACGACCTTTGCCTTTGCCCCCAGCATTGACTTCTATTCTGGTTTTGCAACACCCCAGGGTATCACCGATGGAATTTCAAAATATGAATAAGCCATACTTTTCAATGAAGGGCTGTGTGTTTATATAACTTTTTAAAAACTTGGAACTTATTGACCAAGATGATGACTTGGTTAGAATATATTTTTTCTCTTCAAATGTCTCTCCTTCTTTCCTATAAGATTATACAGATTATTTTATAATGCACATGGAGAGCACTAATACTAGTAAATCATGGTTTGGTAAAAATATATTTTAATACATCATTCCTCAAACTATCCTATATAATAAAAGCCTAATAGGCTAAGTGTCCGGTTGTCCATTCAACCAAAGCGTAATATGCTAATGATATGCTAAGGCCACTCAACTGCTCGCTATGACTTGCACTGACTACCAGGGGGAAGACGCTCCGACTGGTAGGTGAGCTTGCTGCTGGGGTCTGGCCCATGGGGACTGAGTGAGCCGAGCTGGACACGCCCCTCACACATCCCTCCCCAGCCCCAATTGTGCACCAGTGGAGTCCTCCAACCTGGCCTGTGCCCTCTCGCAATCTGGGACCCCTTGGGGGATGTCGAAGAGCCGATTTCGGCCCAACCCTGCAGGCCAGGCTGAGGGACCCCACTGGTGCACGAATTCGTGCACTGGGCCTCTAGTGCAGTGATGGCAAACCTATGACACGCGAACTCATTTTTTTGGTTGATTTTTCTTTGTTAAATGGCATTTAAATATATAAAATAAATATCAAAAATATAAGCCTTTGTTTTACTACGGTTGCAAATATCAAAAAATTTCTATACGTGACACAGTTAAGTTAGGGTTTTTCAAAATGCTGACACGCCGAGCTCAAAAGGTTTGCCATCACTGCTCTAGTGTCTCATATAATACTGTTCAAAAAGATGTTTAGGTATGCTGCAGGGGTGGGAGAGGTAGGAGGAGGGAGGAGAAGCCATGGGTAAATGTAATGTATCCCTTTTGGAGATCCACAATTCTCAATGACAATAATATAATAAAGGCTCTAGAGAAGTCCAGCATTACAGAAACCTTTGGTTAAACAAGTTTATTTTGACACAACATTCTTCTATTATAACTATTCACATTTTGTGTTTATAAAAACTGTTTGAATAAGTGTAACTATTAATTGAAACCCAAAACAGATAGCAAAAATGGGTAATTCTTAAAGCTCTCCTACCACAAAATATTAATTCTTTAAAGAATCCCTAATTTCAGTTTAGTGAACTCCTTCCTCTTCACCTACCAATGCCTAGCTCAATTATCACCTCATTTGAAGAATTTTCCCCCAGCACTTCCTATATTACTATTCCTTTTTCCTTATTTAGACAGCATTTTATTCATATACTAGAAGCCCGGTGCATGAAATTCATGCACGGGTAGGGTCCCTAGGCCTGGCCTGCGATCAATGCCAATCAGGTTACCTGCTCTCCACCTCCCTGCCTCCTCCTTTCCTTGCTCCCTCAGCACTCCCCTGCTGCTGGTGGTGGTTTGCCATGTTCCGCGCCACCCCCTGGTGGTCAGCACACGTCATAGCAAACAATCAAACTCCTGGTCTCCTGGTTAAACTCTGGAGGGGACACTTTGCATATTAGGCTTTTATATGTATAGATTACCTCACTTATCATATGATAAATCAGTTCATCCATCTTTCTCCTTGTTAGCTTGTGAGCTCTTTCAGAATAAAGTTTGATTATATTTTGAGAACCCTGATTGGTATAGAACACATGTAAGTTTCATGATGAAGTAAATAATTTCACTGCAGTGTAATAGTCCCCAGAATTCAATACTTGTATTCCTAAACTGTTACTGATACCCTACCAACTACTTGAGAAAGTTTCTCCCTAAAACTTACATTCATAGCTGAGCAGCTGCGGTCATGGTTAACTCAGTTGTGACATGCCCTCTAGCTAAGCCCATTCATAGTTATTTCCTCAAGTGATTTCCGTTTGCTTGCTTTTCGTGTTTTGTTTTTTTTAATCAACTAGCAATGTTCAGTAACCAACCTTATTATCTTTTCATATCTCTGTGCCTTTGCACATGCTAGTCCGTACTTAGTTAGCATGCTGTCTCAACTTTTATTCACTTGGAAGACATTCCTATTTATCCTTTACGAAAGAGCTTACGAAATACCTTCTCTAGGAAACCTTCATATATTCCCATCCTTTCAGAAAGAGTTAGAAATTCCTCAAGTCATATACTTGTGCCTCTATTACTATATAACAGGCACTGAACTAAGTGCCAAGGATAGAAGAATGAAGATGTGGATCCTGCCTCATAGAGCTCAGTCTAGGAAGGAAGACAGCCATATGAACAAATAACTGTACTATATTACATGCAACACCAGAAGGAAGATTTATGGAATACTGTGGCATGTGTCAGTTACTTTGTCAGGTGCTTTATTGAACATTATCTATGATCACGTGATAGGTATTTGAATTGGACAGACATTCAATAAACTCTAAGGACTCCCATAGTCCTAACTGTCTTCTGAAGAAACTGTCTCCAAGGGGTTCTTTTGTATATTCTATAATCTGTGGGACAGATAATGCATGAAACCAATCCTACTTCTTCTTTTTATTTTTTAAGATATAATTTTAATGTTTTCAGAAAGGAAGGGAGAAGGGGAGATAGAAAGAAACATCAATGATGAGATAGAATCATCAATCGGCTGCCTCCTGCACTCCCCCCACTGGGGTTCTGGCCTGAAACCCGGGCATGTGACCTGACTGGGAATTGAACCGTGACCTTCTGGTTCACAGGTTGATGCTCAACCACTAAACCACACTGACTGGGCCAATCCTACTTCTTTGACTATAAAAGACTGGACCAGGACTCAGAGTCCTAACTAAGGACAGATTGAACTTGGAGAAGGAAATAATCTAGGACGTGGCTTGGCTCAAAAGGAAGTGTTATGCACAGAGAAGAACAGAAATGTTCTGTCAGTATTCTAAGGGATGTGAAGTGGGAGGGGCACAACAGGTTTCACTGTGGTCAAGTTAATCTATAATTCCAACCTGGACCTCTCCCCTGAGCTCCAAACTGCTAGCTATCTGTCCCTCTTACTTAAATAACACACCTTTAAGGGCAGGAGCTTCATCTCTAGTTTGTTCACAGTCTAGACCAGACCCTGACTTACAGTAAATGCTTAATAAAAAACTGTTGAATAAATGAATGAACTCTCAAAGAAGCTAAGGAATCTACAGTGGACAGGGGGGAGGGGGAGCTTAGGAAGGAGGGCTAACAGGAAAGAGACTCCAGGGATCATTTACAAGTACAGTTGATCCTCATTATTTGTGGATCCTATATTTAAGAACTCACCTACTTGCTAAAATTTATTTGTAATCCTAAAATCAATGGCACTTTCACAGTCATTTACAGACATGCACAGAATGGCAAAAATTTCCAGCTACGGCAGAACAAGGCAGTGCTCTCTGTCTTCTTTCAGCTCTCATATTGAGATGACTAAAGGACACAGACGGTAGGGGGCAGTGCAGTGTAGTGTAGTGCAAGGAGCTTTGCCCTGGGAGCCAGTAGGAAAGGGTTTGAATCCTAACTCTGGCACCTGTTAGGGGGTGGCCTCAGGGAAGTCACTTAACACTTCTGAACCTCATTTTCTCTTTTTAAAAATAAGAAAACAGAATCTACCAGGATGGTTGTATTTAGTATTTAAGATTATTTTCCCCCAAGAAAAGTGGTTCATTATTTGCTAATTTAGTGACGTAGGTGACTTTATAGACCATAATCACTGTGAATAATGTGAATCTACTGTCATTATTTATAACAAACTAACAGAAAGAGATAAAAAACAACAACACACAATTATTTGGATGGAGTAGAGGTCAGTGGCAAACTTCAAGAAGATTTTAAAATAGAACCTCATCAGGCACATAGACTGTGGGAAAGGCCTTCCAGAGGAGAGAACAGCGCCTACAGAGAGAAGCCAAGGTGTGTGAAATAAACATGAGGTCCAGGAAAACGGCACTTCAGAACGTCCAGAGCCGTGGACGTGGCAGGGGCCACAGTGCTTGTCCCGGTGCTGTTCACATCCTGTCCTGCAGCACTTCCTCTACCTTTCATTCTTAGCGTACAGGTCTTCCATTAAATTGTGAACTCCTTAAAGGCAAGATCTCTACGAAGAAATCATAACTATAGTCCCTTAAATCTGCAAACAAGTAGTTTATAAGTACAAATCCACATGAAAAGACAGGACAAAAATAACTTTGGTTTTCAAATGCAGCCTTATATACTAACTCACAATAGCGACCCACCCATCAGCTTGTTATTTGTCCAGGACGTTTCTTTTTTGACTGCTAGTAATTCTGTCAGAAATTCTTTTTATTGTTCTACAAATCTGGGCATTTGTTGAAATAGCTTTAAGATCTTCCTCTTTTTAGTGTGATTTATTAATAGGGCTCAAACATATGGTCCATCAAACAATGATGCCTCTTCATAGTAAAGATCCCTTTTAACTCACTCTACTAGACTTCCTTCTCTACATACAAGATACAGTCTTACCATAGCAAAATGCAGGGAAGCACACTGCTATAGATGTTACAAATAGAGTAAGAAAAACAGAAAGAATGTTTCACAAAAACGTGCAAAGTTCTGACCAAAACAGTGTGGACATGATAAGTTTCACTGCTTACAAGTCACCACTGAGAACAAGTCACCACTAAAAACAATTCCAATTTATGCGAAGCCATGACATTAAGCACGGTTAGAATCTACAAGGTTTTGTACACGTGTATTTTCTCTTTTCCACATGCACTCTCTCTCAGACATGCTACAGCCCACGGAGCCATCAGACTTTCCCCAGCTCTTCAATTTCTTGCATCTCCCAAAACAAAACCCTGCAATACCTAGGTTAGTATTTTTAAAACTCTAAAGTCTCAAGCAAATCTAAGTGTGGTGAGTTACTTTTTCCTCCATAAAATTCTTGGCATAATTTTATTTAGGCACAACATACTAGTAGTTTGTACTATCATCTAGAACATATGGCTACAATCAACACTACTGAAACCCAAAAGGATACACTACGAAGGTGAATACAAATTCTCGTGAAAGTGGAATAGAGAATGTTATTTTAAAACAGTTTCAACGCTATTATCATCCATAGGGTGGGTGTGATCAAATCACACTGTGCTCAAGTAAGTTCTATAATTTACGATCAACTAGAGTGGTCAGGCCCTCGCACTGCAAACTCTCTGCCACCCCAGTTAAGCTGTTTAAAATGCAATCCAATTCTGTCTACTTAAAAAAAAAATAACACATTTTAAATTTCTCGCTTCCGGTAAATCCTTCTCTCCTGCGTTTTCAGAAATGATCACCCAAACAACCTTATTGGGAGGAAGATTATAGAGAGGACATTAACGACCCAAGGCTATTTGTAAGTAAGACAAGAATGGCTTACCTTTAACAGAACCGATTCAAGTTCCCACTGTAAAGTTTCCCTGGACAGTGTCTTCTGCTTCTCCGGTGCTCACCTTCCAGCTGCCTGGAAGGGACCAGCGGAAAATGTTAGTTTCCATGAGAGACGGGGGTGAAATCTAGGGGGTGGGAGGAGGGTAAAGGACTCACTCGCGGCGGGGAAGGCAGAAGAGAAGCGGCCCAGGTCCCTAACGCAACTTGGGGATCAAGAACGCAGGCGGGAGTAAAAGGGGTGGTGGGAGCAGAAGAGGAAACGCAACACCCGCATGGGGGCCGCGCATGGGGGAGGAGCCTCGATGCGCATCTCCCCGCCTTCCCGCCCGGGGAAGAGGACAAGGGATGCCGCGCTGCTTCGTGTGCCTCGGAGGAAAGGGACTCGCAAGCCAGAGACGTCAGTCCCCGTGTGAGCGGGGGGCTGCGGGGGCCCAGGGAAGTTGGGGGGTGGAAGATGGAGAGCGCGCCTTTGCAGGGAAAAAAAAAAACAAAAACAAAACGACGAAGAACCCCCGCGCCTCCAAGGCGCTAAGGGGCACCG
>NW_006299593.1:1899033-1909513 GCF_000327345.1 Myotis davidii | reverse complement strand
GCCTCAGAGGTCGCCGCCGCCAGAACAGCCTCGGCCTCCCGAACCGGAGCGTGAGCCACAGCGCCGAGGAGCGCCCCACCACTCGCCAGGTGGCCTCTTAAAGCGCACTGACTCCTCACCCCGCCCCCGAACCCAAGCTATTGGTTGCTTGGCACCGCCCTATTCATCTATTGGGCCGAAGAGGATGCCGCTCAGTCACCTAACAGGGCACGTGTGATGCTTATTGGCTTAAATGTGAAGTAGTTCCCGCCCACTCCCCCCGAAGTACCAGCTTCTGATTGGTATTAACATCTGTCTCTTTGCTCCCTCGGTTCTTTCCGTCCTGGATAGGCCTCGGGCCAAAGCGTTGGGCGTCCGGCGGGGAGGAGCCGCAGGAGCAGCACCTCTGCGTTTGTTGACCCAGGCTCCTGCTCCCGCTTCATCCCATTGGTCGGTCCCGCAGGCCCTCCCACAGGTTGCGCCACTCAGGATAACAGGAGGGGCGGGCCTCAGTGGGGTTTCCCCAGCTGTCAGTTTCCAGGGAAGGAGCTTTGAGTAAGGCGGGATAGGAGATGGCTCTGGCGGAAAATTGGGGAGTTGGGCCGTTTGAGGGAGTGGAAGGAAGCATTTATAGAAACACACCTAACTGCTGGAGTGTTTTTAAAAACATACAATCTGATTTCCCCCTGGATTTAGGGTGTCCAATTTTGCTTGCTAAGGACTTCTAATTTATTCATCAGGAAGCGGGGACTTCTTTATGGACGTCTTACGTTATACTTTTTTTGGTCTCTCCCCACCTCGCATGCTAACTATATACATAACACCAAGTAGAGGTTCGGTAAGTGATTGCACAATGAGTGGATAATTGATAAAAATGAAAACGATAGTTAATGTCAGATTAAATAACATAATAGTGCAACAGATGTTAAATATGTACTTCATATAAATAATATAAAGTAAATCCATGCATAACTAAATTCATTCAATCAACAAGTATTATTGAGCATATGCTCTGGTCTGTGCTCTGAGTAATTGATGTGAATAAAACAATGAAGATGGTACTTATTCTCTAGTGGAGGAAACTGACGATAAACAAGTAACTAATAAGTGCTAAAATGTCATCTTGTGATTAAGTATTACAAAGAAAAATAAAGCAAGGTAAAGAATGTTTGAGGAAATGGCTATTTTGGGTAGAATGATTAGTTTAAGAGCTGTTTGAGGAAGGAACATTGGATAGAGATGTGAATAATGTGAAGAGTGGGAAGGTGATTGATAAGCAGGGCCAGGACATTGCACTAGTCACATTGCTTCAAAGATTTCCAACGTGTGTTATTAAGTATAGATCCTTTCAGGATTGCCTGCTCTTGTTTTAAGCTTTATCTGATTAGATCATTTAAATGGGTCCTACAAGAAACACAACTCTTATTTTTTATTTTTATATTTTTATTGATTTCAGGGAGAGGAAAGGAAAGGGAGAGAGAGGAACATCAATGATGAGAATCACTGATTGGCTGCCTCCTGCACAACCCCTACTTCACACCTCACAACCTAGGCATGTGCCCAGACTGGGAATCAAACGCTGACTTCCTGGTTCATGGGTTGATGCTCAACCACTGAGCAACACCAGCCAGGCAAAACACATCTCTTTTAGAAAAAACAACAAACTGCCTTCAAGATAACTGCCCCATACCCTCCACTGCTTCTTTTCCTAAGGTGGCCTTTCGGTGTAGGGCACGCTATCGCTTACATTACCTCATAGCTTTGAAAACCAGGGTCTTCAGGTCCATACGGTATCCTTTCACAACCAGAAATACTCTTCAATGATGAAGATTTATTACAGGATAGCAATGAGATGTCGTTGGTGGGGACCTGTCATTTCCCTCCCTACCACTAACACTGTCTCTTATAAATTCATTACTGGATATCACCAATGATAAAGAGAAAATCTTAAAAACAGGCAGAGAAAAAAGGTATATTGCATACATGGGGGGACAAGATAGGAAATATAGCAGACTTCTTACTAGAAACTAGGGAAGCCAAAAAAGGCAGGAGGGAAATAGCCAGGTGGATATTTGGTAGTAATATTCAGAATAAATAGGCATCCAAAGGCCCAGATAGGAGACAATGACCAGTTATGAAGCTGTAGGGGATGGTGTCAGTTGGAGAGAGGGAGACAAGAGGAATCCATCAACCCTTCCCCACATCCTATTGCTGTCATGGTGATAAATTTTCATCCTTGAAGAGTATCTCTTAATTTTTATTGTGGTAAAATACACATAACATGTATTTTATTATTTTTATCATTTTTAAGTATGCAGTTCATCAGAGTGCACAAGAACATTCACATTGTTGTGCAACCATTGCCACTTCCATCTCCAGAACATTTTCATCATCCCAAAATGAAATTCTGTACTCATCCTATCTAATAAAAGAGTAATATGCAAATTGACCATCACTCCAATACACAAGATTGCTGCCCCCATGTGGACACAAGATGGCCGCCACAAGATGGGAGCCAGTTGGGAGAGACCAGGCCTGCAAGGGAGGGCAATTGGGGGCGATCAGGCCTGCAGGGGAGGACAGTTAGTGGCAATCAGGCCAGCAGGGGAGCAGTTAGGCGTCAATCAGGCTGGCAGGGAGAAGCAGTTAGAGGCAATCAGGCAGGCAGGCAAGCAGGTGGGAGCCAGCAGTCCTGGATCATGAGAGGGATGTCCGACTGCCCATTTAGGCCTGCTCCCAGATTGGAGACGGTGCACGCTTTGCTGAGGGACCCACACACACACACACGCACACACACACGGGCCCCGTGCATGAATTTCGTGCACTGGGCCTCTAGCTAAACAATAACTCGCCATGTCCTTTTCCCCCCATTAGCTAGAAATCACCATTCTACTTTCTGTCTCTACTAATTTGATTACTCATAAGCAGAATTATATAATATTTGTCCATTATGACTCGTTTCTTTTACTAGGTCTTCATTTTCTTTTAAAGCTGAATAATTTTCCATACTATTTATATATACTGAAGAGTATATGCATATGTATATACCACCTTTTGTTTAACCATTCATCCATTAATGGAATTTGACTATGTGATTAATGCTGCTATGAACATTGGTGTACAAATGATCTGTTCAGATCCCTGCTTTTAGTTCTTTTGGGTATATACCCAGAAGCAGAATTGCTGTATCATATGGTAATTTCATGTTTAGCTTTTGGAGGATCAGCCATACTCTTTTCCACAGCAGCTGCATATTTTACATCCCCACCAATAGTGTACAAGTGTTCCGATTTTACCACATCCTCACAAACACTTTCTGTGTTTTTTTAAAAAAAACAATAGCTATTCTACTGAGTGTAAAATAGTATCTCATTGTGGTTTTGGTTTGCACTGTCTTAATTATTAGCGAAGTTGAGCATCTTTTCATGTACTTATTGGACATTTGTATATCTTCTTCAGAGAAATGTCTAGCTAAAAAACAGGGATTCTACTCTTAATTAAAAAGAGAATAAATATAAAGGCCACAAAAGAGCTGGAAGATAAAGTTGAGAAGATGTCCCATAAAGCAAAATAAAAAGGAAATTTGATAGAAAATAGGACACAATGTGTGAGAAATGTTCTAGAAGTAGAGAACAGAGGGAAGGATACATTAAATACCAAGAATATGTCTCAGGTATGAATTAACCTGAGTCTAATTGGAAGAACTCAAGTGCCTAAAACTTTGAATAAAAAAAGTTCACACCAGTGATAACACTTATTGAATTTTTGCTATGTGTCAGGTACTGCTTTAAGCACTTAATGTGTATTAACCTATTTAATCTTTAATACAACAGCATAATTGCTGTTATTATCCCCATTTTACAAACAGAAAACAGGTGGAAAAAAGATTATGTAATTTACCCAAGAACATTCAGCTAGTAAGTGGTGGAGTTGTGTTGTGGTCACTCTGCAGATGAGGAATAGGTTCAAATGTCAATAATGACGACACCAGATGCATGCCAAGAAGACATGAAGAGATTTATTGTGCACACCAGGAGGTCTTCCACACCTCTGGCTCCCAAGCAGGGCAGGAAATGTCCACCTCCAAATACCATCACACTGTGGATTAAGTTTCAACATATGAATTTTGGGAGGATACCAACATTCAGTCTATGGCACTAGAAACTATACCCAGCCATACTATCAATTAAGTGTGAGGGTAGAATAAAAACGTTTTCAGACAATCAAGTTCTCAACAAATTTACCTCTCAAGTACCCTTCATCAAAGCTATTGGAGGATGTGCACCACCAAAAATAGAAAGTAAATCAAGAAAGAGAAAGACACAATTATGCCTTAGTAAAGCTAGAGGGGGGAAAACAAGAGAGAGGAAGACCGAATCAAGGAAAACAGATCTAACAGAAGAGAAAAATGAAGGAAATCCCCAGAATAACAAAAAAGGGTCAACAGCTGTGCAGCAGGCAACCTGTTTACAGGGAGAAGAGAACATAGGACTCTAGGAGTGATGTCTCCCCCGACAAAAAAATAGAATGGATATGTTACCGATATGATATGTATGGCCATATTGACAGACAATTTTATTAGCTGTGGATGAGTTAGCCACAAATGCATACAAGACTAAGAGGGAATTATAAGCTCTAGGAAAAGACAAAAGAAAAGGCACAAAACCATACTTCTCTTGGTGGTTAAGCTGCAAGCAATAACAGCAAATCTATAATAATAAAAGCATAATATGCTAATTAGACCAGACGTCCTTCCAGACAAAGCCTGGGCTGCTAGGGAGGCCCAGGTCCCAGGTGCCAGAGGGAAGACGGTGCTGGCAGCCTATTCTTGCATGATTTTCGTGCACCGGGCCTCTAATATATGTATATATGGCACTTACTATATGCTAGGCACTGTTCTAAATGTTTTATATTTATTAACTCATTTAACCCTTACAACTCATTTTGTAGATAAAAAATATTTGGCAAAGAAGTTAAGTACCTTGTTGAAGGTGACACAGTATATTAGTTTGCTCCTGCTTCTGTAAACAAATGACCACATACTTAATTCCTTGAAACAACACAAATTTATTATCTTATACTTCTGGAGGGCAGCCGTCCAAGATAAGTTTCAATGAGCTAAAACCAAGGTGTCTGCAGGCCTCCATTGTATCTGGAGGCTTTGGGACAGAATCCATTTCCTTGCCTTTTCCATTTTCTACAGGCCGCCTATATTCCTTGGCTCCTGGCCACTCCCTCCATCTTCAAAGTCAGCAGCATAGCATCTTCTCTCCCTCCAGTTTCTGCTTCCAACCTCACATCTCTCTCTATTCTGATTCCTTTGCCTTTCTCTTAAGAGGACCCTGGTGATTACATTGGGTCCTTCTGGTACTCCAAGATCATCTCTCCACCTCAAAATCCTTACCTTAATCACATCTGCAAAGTCCCTTTTTACCAAGTAACATATCCACTGGATCTGGGGATTAGGATGTGAGCATCTTTGAGGAGACATTATTTAGCTTATCACGCAGAGCTAGGGGTGGAGGCAGGATTACAATCCACCTCCAGGGTTCTTACTGATACTCATTATATTCTGTTGCTTCTATGAAAATATTTAGAGTAAAAAAATCATGTTAACACTCACACCGGATTTAACAGAATTTGAGATATAACCACAATGGGAGGATAGGGAGAAAGTATGTAGTAACATAAGAGAGTTAATTCCTCATATTGCACAGCAGAAAGGTGATATACTAAACAGTCTAAAATGTAAAACAATTAAAAATGAGTAAATATATAACCAAGCTTTTACTATATATGAATTATGTAAATAAATATATATGGAATAGGTAAATAAATAATGTATGTGAAAAATAGGTAAATAAATACATGTATGTGAAAAATAGGTAAATAAATACTTTTTTAAAAAGTTGAAAAATTTTGCTTCAAAGGCAGAGCAGAGGACAGGTGATTTTTGTTAAAAGGCTGGAGAGAGAGAAAAAAAAAAGCCCGGCAAAACCAATTGATTTTGTATAACATATGTAGCATTACTTTGATTAAGGACGATTAATTAGAAAACCCTAAGGTGTGAATAGGGGACCATGTTTGTGGCGTTTCTATTTGCAGCATCTTCCCTGCTGGCCTTTGCTCTCTCTCCCAGCTACCTGACCTTGTCTCAGGATCTTGTTACTTGCCTCTGGCTCCCTGCATGATGACTAGATTTGGCTGAGTTCCTCGGCCTTGGCACTGTTCCTTGGACACAGCTTTGGTATTTGTCCTCCAGTTGCAAGTCTGGGACTCTGGGTGTCTAAACCACCCCTGCCAGAAAGGGGACAGACAAGGACTAATCTAGTTTTGGTGGGTTCCAGGCATAGTATGTGGGCAGGGCACCTCCTTCCCAGGTTAATGGGGCCTGAAGCCAGAAGGCAGAGATCAGAATTAGAGGCAAAAATAGAGATTATATGCCAGGAAGTTCATTTTAGGGGCAATGTAGAGATAGGAGCCAGGTTGTAAGCCAATGTGGGATGAGTGAATATGGGTGACAGAATGGAAGTTTCTTCCAAGAACAAGGAGTGACAGAAGGGACTGGACACTGGTGGTGGCAAGCAAAGGAGCCATAACAAGTGGATCTTGTGCCTGTCAGAATCTGTTCATCCGTACCAAATACCCCAGTATTTTTTCTAGACTCATGATAGATTGCACTCTGTGTCATTTTCTTTGACCAATGAAATGTGAATAGAAGCGATGTGTGTTATTTCCAGACAAGTATCTTCAGATCCAGACATTATATGCCACTTCTTCCTACCACAGTGATGATGTAACAGGCGTTTAGATGGAACCTCCATCAGCTTAGATTTTTTTGGTAACTACAATGAGCAGAGCCTCCTGCTGACTCACATTTGACATATAGAATGAGTAACAAATTTGGGGGATTGTTTGTGACCACAACCTGACTTAACCATTCATGACTGATGTACCAGAGCAGTGAATACAAGGCACTCCATGGGTCAATCCCAGAAAACCAGGTTCATTCAGTGAATCCAAAGGGCAAGAATAAAGCCTCAAAGGATGTCAAAGTCAAGAATCCAGAGCTGAGGAGAGCTGTACTGGAATAAGAACAGATTGGAGCCTGGCCGGCGTGGCTTAGTGGTTGAGTGTTGACCTATGAACCATGAGGTCAGGGTTTGATCCCCGGTGTGCAGCATGCAGGAGGCAGCTGATCAACGATTCTCTCTCATCATTGATGTTCCTACCTCTCTCTCCATCTCCCTTCCTCTCTGAAATCAATAAAAATATATTTTAAAAAAAGAACAGATTGGAAGTAAAACTCAGAGGATGCTTGTTAATTTCTAGGTAAGACAATGAATTAAAGTGAGCAATACTTATCTTTATTATACACTCAGTACTGACTCCACAGGCTGGTCTGGTGGGTTTGAGGACTCAAGGTCAAGTGGATATGAGAGTGGTTGAAGCATCATTGCTATGAAGCTTGTAGAGCTTCAGGTTGGTAGTGCAGGGGGATGTGGGAACATGGTGGGGGTGTTCTGATTAGAGAGGGAGCAAACTGTTAAACAGAAACTCTGCATTGACGAGGTCCTCTGCCAAGCGCTGTTGATGGTAGGTTCCCTTTGAGTCTTCAGATGAGGTGTGCTGTTTGGTCATTACTGTCTGTTGTGTAGTGTTCAAGGATGTGCCCTTCTAAACTGGAAGGCACACTAGAGGCGAGGTCAGAAATGACAGGACTGTGGAAGAAGACAATCTCACTGATGAACAGATTGGCTATGGAGGGGCAGATAGGGCATAATAGGCAAAACGTCCAGGATAGGAGGCTGGCTCAGAAACATGCAAGGAAGCACTGAGAGTTGGAGGGGATACAGGCTTCCCAGGTATTCCTTGACTTCAGGGTGCAAGTTTCACATAGCAGTAATGTGAAGGACGTTGTGTTTGATTCTATACTTTATAGAACATAATTAGGCCTTGTTAACACTAGTCAAGAAGCATATGACAGGGCATCGACCTGAGCACATGCTCCCTGAGCTTTACAGAAAGTGTCCGCCGGGCAGTTTTGGCTGTCTAGAATGTATGAGATTGAAAACTCAGAACATTAGAAAGATATGGCCTGCTTGATGTGAACAGAACTTCCCTGCATGTGGCAGCTGCTACAGGCTGTGATGGGATGTGTACCCTAACCACGGATGCAGAGCCCTTAGGAAACAATGACTAAAAGCTGATTTTAGGCTGGAATTCCAATTTCTTGGGATCATATTTGACCTGGGGTCAACTTTCATGAAAAATGGGTGCAAGGTTTAAGGTTTCTAGACTTGATGTCCCTCTGAGATACAGCTACCCCATAACTTCATTATAAGCTAAAATTCTAGAAGACTATAAAATGCCAGACAAGCTCAGATAAGGTCCGGGCAGAGAGGTACAAAGCCTGAAGCCTCCGGATTAGAGAGCAACTATCAGGTTGCTCTATTATGGTGCTTTCAGAGTAGTAAAGGGGTGAATGAGCATTAATAATATCCAATGCCACCAGATATGGTGATGAGCTATGTTGAGGCCTTGATAGTCCTGGTAGGTGTTTTTTACAAAGGTTCCTGGGGTCTTGCTGGGAAATTCAGGCTAGAAGAGGGGATCCAGCATCATGGTAAGATGTCAGGCTGGGCACATGTTCAACAGGACACTCGTACTTGGGGCGAGGGGCGCAGATAAGGAGGAGGGTGAAAACAGGGCACTCTTAAACCACACTGTAGGTGGTGTGCACCTGAAATCTCTGACATTGATGTGGCAGGGGAGCTGAGGGTCTAGGGCCCCAAACAGTGAGGTGGGTGGCAGGCATGAGTCCTTCAGGAGATGTTCTGATTGTTGACCTTCAGTCTGGAGAGTCCCAGGAACTCAGACAGTATTGGCAGCATGGGACTAATAGCAGCTGGCTTTGGACACACTGCCCCCAAGGACAGCTGGAATAAAGTGGTCTTCTGGGCCACTGGCCTCTCTCCCTGCCACTCCCTCCATTTCAACCTCAGCAATATTGCTTCCTCTCTTCTTCCCAACTATTTTTTTAAATGAGGTCATTAGATTGGACTCTAATCCAATATGATTAGTATATTAATTTTATTATATTTTTTTTATTGATTTCAGTGCAGAAGGAAGAGAGATAGAAACATCAATGATGAGAGAGGATCATTGATTGGCTGCCTCCTGCCTGCCCCCTACTGAGGATTGAGCCCACAACCCAGCATATGCACTGACCAGGAATCAAACCATGACCCTCTGGTTCATAGGTTGATGCTCAACTACTGAGCCACACTGGCCTGGCTCCCCAACTATTTTTTAAGAAGAGTGAGTCCAGTTACCTGCGAAACTTTGATTTCCTGAGTCAAGTATTCGAGTGACATATGACCACCTATAGTCTTTCTCCACATCTGTCCACATAGTGCATAGCTCTTCCTCTAAAGAAACATTGAACAAATATTCTTTAAGCACTGATTTAATGGAGCATCAAATCCCTAGCTTCCCCCACGGTCAGTGTTCCGATCTGGCCATTCTCTACCTACCCTAAGGAGGAAGACGTTGCCCAAGCACAAGTGGAATGCAGGAAAACGCTTGTAGTTGAGGTTTGAAGCACAGCACCAAACATATGTATAGTTCAATGAATCATCAATCTGAAGATGCCAGATAGAAAAATGGGTGCAGGAATGAAGGCATGGAAGTGTGGTCAGTACAGCAAGGACAGGGCAACACTGGCATGGCTTAACTATTAAGAGTCAGGTCCTCCGTGGTGCTTGAAATCCACCCCACCCACCATGGGCTAAATGCAAAATGTTCTTTCCCCCCTCGATAGGGATTCTAGTAGAAGTCAAAGGCATAATTTGGCTGATGTTGGCACCAGTTTGGTCAAGTAGAGTAGAACAGCTGAGGAAAAGAGATCCAGAAGAAGAGAGCAAGAACTGGTTAGAAAAGAGCCAAAGCCAAGCCTGGAGAGAGCAATGGTGCCAGGTCTGAATGATGACAAAAAGCAGATAAAGCTAGAAAGCTGGGAGCCAGATGAAAGGAAGATGAGGAACAAAGGCAAAAAAATGGGAGGGTCTAGTTAGGACTTGTAAAACAGCTGAAATACCCAAAGTTGCTTTGTGTTAGATATCAACCTAACACAGAATAGGAGGGGACAGTGTGCCATTAAGAATACAAGTGAGAAAAGAGGGAATATGGAGAAACCAAGATGGCGGCATAGGTAAACACCGGAGTTTGCTGCCTTGAACAACCACTTCAAAAATACAACTAAAAGACGAAACGGACATCATCCAGAACCACAGGAAAGCTGGCTGAGTGGAAATTCTACAACTAGGAGGAAAGAGAAAAACACTGAGACTCAGAGGAGGCGCAGTGCGGAAGTGAGATACTAAGGTGCGGAGTACATGCGGGCTGGCGGCTGAGGGGGGGGTTGTTGTTCTCAATCGGGAGGGAGTCTCAGCTTCTTGCTGGCAAAGGATTGGAAATCAGGCCCAGGAATGCAGCCTGA
>NW_006299593.1:1890542-1897755 GCF_000327345.1 Myotis davidii | reverse complement strand
GGACTGACTATTCTTGGGGAGGGGGGTGTGGGAGATTCGGGAAGAGACTGGACAAAAATCGTGCACCTATGGATGAGGACAGTGGGTGGGGAGTGAGGGCGGAGGGTCGGGTGGGAACTGGGTGGAGGGGAGTTATGTTGGGAAAAAAGAGTAACTAATGTAATAATCTGAGCAATAAAGATTTAATTTAAAAAAAAAAGAATACAAGTGATACTAATAGTATTTGATGGTAAGAGTGATTTCAATGACCATTTAAATAACAAGCTAAACCAGTTGTAATGTACATTTGGAATAGTTGGGAAAACAAAAAGGTGCATGGATGTTAGCATTAGGGAATGGTTGGGAAAACGTAAGTGTACACTGGATGTTAGCATTAGGGAATAGTTGGGAAAACGTAAGTGTATACTGGATGTTAGCAGTAGGCGGGTACTGAATGGAGGGATGAGTGGATGGAGCAGCATCACCTAGATCTGAGCCCTTGGAGACCATTCCTGTGCTTCCTTCCACCCTACACTTCCAGTCTAACTATCCTCTCTACCAGGTCATTTGCCAGGATACAAGATGCAAATATGTAAGTGCTGGGGAAGTAGCAAATTAAGAGTAGAGTCACTGTCCCACCTATTTCCCTAGGTCCCCAAGTCCCGCCTCTGCCAACGGCTTCCTGCCCTGGGGACAGCAGCTGCTGTCTCTCTTGGTAGCTTGCTGTGCTGACAGCTCTAACTGCTAAATGAACGGTCTGTTTCTAGAGAGATGAGAGATTCTCAAGGAGTATTTGGGCTCCTGCAACCCTGGGATGGGAACACAGTATTGCGCAATCAGACACTACCGCCTCACAGGAGAGGTCAGTGCTGGATTTTCCATTACAGGAGGAGTAAAATTGGAACCTGGAGGCATCCTTGGAATTTTGGCTCCCAGACTATAACGGAATCCTTCTGATCATTGAGGATGTGGAGGAGCTTTGCTTTCAGGATGCAAGCTACTATAATAAAAGTAATGGTTTGTAAAAGATAAATTGGGTAGTGGCGGTGGAGCTTGTGAGCTCTGCAAATGTATTCACAGCATGAATCTTTGAAGTTCACCCATAAATAAACATTTGTTGGGTATGTGCATGTGGGGTAGAGAAATCAAGAATTCTAAAACATGACCCTTTAAGACAGCGGTTCTCAACCTGTGGGTCGCGACCCCTTTAGAGGTCGAACGACCCTTTCACAGGGGTCGCCTAAGACCATCGGAAAACACATATATAATTACATATTGTTTTTGTGATTAATCACTATGTTTTAATTATGTTCAATTTGTAACAATGAAAATACATCCTGCATATCAGATATTTACATTATGATTCATAACAGTAGCAAAATTACAGTTATGAAGTAGCAACAAAAATAATTTTATGGTTGGGGGTCACCACAACATGAGGAACTGTATTAAAGGGTCGCGGCATTAGGAAGGTTGAGAATCACTGCTTTAAGAGGTAGCAATTTTCCTGAGGAATGAATCAGGCATGATGACATCATTAAAAATGCTAGACAAAAAATATGATAAGGGTCACATAACAGATATAAGCACTCAGAAAAAGAAAAAAAAATCATTACTCCAAATGCTCTTAAAATAGATTAATATGGAAATGAATATTTAGATTACTGAAATCAGAAGAGACCTAAGAAACTTGGAGAAATTCAGAAACTATTTTATAAACCAGCTCTAATCTTATATTTACCCTGTAAAGTTAATGAAAATGTTATTTTTAACAAATTAAAAACAATTTTATTGACAAAATGATATGTTGTATTAGTAAACATCCTATAGCCCAGCCAGTGTGGTTCAGTGGTTGAGTGTCAACCTATGAACCAGGAGGTCATAGTTCAATTCCCAGTCAGGGCACATGCCCTTCCACTCTCTCTAAAAATGAATGGAAAAATATCCTCGGGTGAGAATTAACTAAAAAAATAAATAAAAATATAGAAAAAAGAAATGCCCTTTCCTCTTTAAGGATTTATACTGAATTAGGAGTCACATGTGTCTGATTTAGTACATTCTTGTATACATTTTTCAATAAATATTTATTGAGAGTTTTCTGTGTGCCCTGCATTAAGGCTGGATTTTAGGCACCATTTGTCCCTTTGGCCAGGATATGCAGTGACCCTGGATAGGGAGGGTATCACTTGGAAGGCAACACTTTACCAAATATCTGAAGGAGATGAAGAATAATGGAAGAAAAAGCATTCTAAGTAGAGAACACACCAAGTGTAAAGGTCCTGAGATGGAAATACGCCTTGCATAGTTGGGGAAAAGCAAGAAAGGCCCACGTGACCAGCAGGAAGTAAGCAAGAGGGAGAGTGGGAAGCAATGAGGGACGAAAAGTAAGTGGGAATGTAGATAGTGTAGAATCTTGTAGGCCATTGTAAGAACTGTCATTTTTACTCTGAGATTATTTGGCTTCATTTAAAAAATATTTCTTCAGTTACTGGGCAGGAATATAAATCGTAGGAGGAGCAAGAGGCTTACAACAGGCAAGGGAGGTAGAGGTAAGGGAGGTGGTGACCGATGTGGCAGAGTGAAGGTGGCAAAAAGTAACTGTATTTAAGGCACACTGACAGGATTTGCTGCTGGATTGGATGTGAACTGTAAATGAGAGGAGTTAAAGATGACTCCAATAATTTTGACCTTGGAGACTGGAATGATGAACTTGCCCACTTACTGAGATGGGGGGAAGACATTTCAGTGGAAGGAGGAAATTTGGGGAGAAGATCAGGATTTTGGTTTTGGACCTAAGTTTGAGCTATGTTAAAAATTCAGATGGAGATAGGTAGATAGATAGATTTATGAGTCTGGATTCCAGGAAAGAGGTCCAGCTGGTGACGTGAAAGTATATAGATGGTAATTACACCCATGGGACTGGATGACACCCCCTGGGGAGTGAGTGTGGATGAAGAAGAGAAAAGGGCTCCCCATGACCTTCTTGCTGAACTTTAGACACGTGGAGCTCATTCTTGCTTCAGGTCCTTTGCCAAGAATATTCTTTCTCTAGACTAAGGGTGGGGAACATCGGCCTGGGGTATAAGGCCCATGAAATCATTTGGTCTGGTCTTGCCAAGGCATTAGGTGTGAGTTAATTAGGTGTTTGACCAAATATAGAAGAGTAATTTTTAAAAATATATTTTATTGATGTTTTACAGTGAGGAAGGGAGAGGAATAGAGAGTTAGAAACATCGATGAGAGAGGAACATCGATCAGTTGCCTCCTGCACACCCCCCATTGGCAATATCCCTGCAACCAAGGTACATGCCCTTGACCGGAATTGAACCCTGGACCCTTTGGTCCACAGGCCGACACTCTATCCACTGAGCCAAACCGGTCAGGGCAGCAGAGTAATTTTTAAGTTGATAATTCATATTTTAAAAACAAGACACAGACAAATCATAAATAGATTGACACATTCAGTTGTCCTTGAGTTCCGTGGAAGTCTTTTGGACAGGACTGGTGTCATGGGCACCAGAAGAGTCCCATGAATATCATTTGGTCTGGTCTTGCCAAGGCATTAGGTGTGAGTTAATTAGGTGTTTGACCAAATATAGAAGAGTAATTTTTAAAAATATATTTTATTGATGTTTTACAGTGAGGAAGGGAGAGGAATAGAGAGTTAGAAACATCGATGAGAGAGGAACATCGATCAGCTGCCTCCTGCACACACCCCGCTGGCGATATGCCCGCAACCAAGGTATATGCCCTTGACCAGAATCGAACCCGGGACCCTTTGGTCCACAGGCCGACACTCTATCCACTGAGCCAAACCGGTCAGGGCAGCAGGGTAATTTTTAAATTGATAATTCTGTGTGGCCCATGAATGATGTTATCAATATCCAAATGACCCTTGGCAGAAAAAAAGTTCCCCATCCCTGCTTACTAGATAGACATTTGCAAGGCTCCCGCCCTCACTTCACTTAAGCCTCTCAAATATCACCTTCTTAGAGGTACTTTCCTTGATCACTCTAAAATGACCCTTGGCAGAAAAAAGGTTCCCCACCCTGCTTACTAAATAGACATTTGCAAGGCTCCCTCCCTCACTTCATTTAAGCCTCTCAAATATCACCTTCTCAGAGGCACTTTCCTTGATCACTCTGTCTAAATAGTATCCCTTTCCCCTATGCCCACCAGTCACTCTATCTATCCTTTATCTGCTTTGTTTTCTCTTTTTTTAAAAAAATATTTTTATTGATTTTCAAAGAGAAAGGGAGCGGAAGAGAGAGATAGAAACATCAATGATGAAAGATAATCATTTGATTGGGTCTCCTGGTACCATGAACTGGTTTTTTAAAGTAAATTTAGAGTGGTGCAACGATCACTGTGCTCAATTTTTTTAATAATTTCATGACCCCATTCCCTCCAAAAAACTTCTACCCACTAGAATCACTTTCCTAATCATCTTCCCCAAAATAGATTGCATTTTAAAAGTGGGTAAAGGAAAGTTGAGGGAAGTTAAAATACTGCACAAAGGATATTATAAAATGACAAATCCCAAAGTGAAGATCATGTGTTTTCTTTCCTTTAAATGTTTTTTAATGATTTTCAAAGAGAAAGGGAGAGGGAGAGAGAGATAGAAACATCAATGATGAAAGAGAATCATTTGATTGGCTGCCTCCTGCATGCCCCAGCTGGGGATCAAGCCCGCAACTGTGTCATGTGCCCTGACTGGGAATCGAACCATGACCTCCTGGATTATAGATCTACTAGAGGCCCGGTGCACGAAGATTTGTGCAGTGGGGGGGTGGAGAATGGGGGGGAGGGGAAGGTTCCTCAGCCCAGCATGCACCCTCTGGCATCCCAGGAGCCTTCCAGTGATGTCCGACAACAGCTTAGGCCCTCATCCCATGGGGACATCCTTTGCTGGCTATCCATGGGCCGGCTTCTGGCTGAGTAGTGCTCCCCCTGTGGAAGTGCACTGACCACTGGGGGCAGCTCCTACATTGAGTGTCTGCCCCCTGGTGGTCAGTGTGTGTCATAGTGACCAGTCATTCCCCTGTTGAGGTCAATTTGCATATTACCCTTTTATTATATAGGATGCTCAAACACTGTGAGATGCTGCTTTGTTTTTCTGCAAAGAAAATGCATATCGCTTAGCATTTTTCATTTCCTAAAATCATATATTTATTTATTTACTTATTTACTGTTTATCTTCTTTGTGAGGTCAGAACATTGCCTTTTTAAATGTATTTTTTAAACCATTTATCTTAGTTTGGGTTTCCCCATAAGCAGGCCTGAGACAAGAATTTGAGTACAATTGTTTATATGAGATATGATCTCCAGAAATACCAGTAGGAGTGTGGAGAAGTGAGAAGGCAGTAAATAAAGGATGCATTATGAAGCAAATTACCACTGGGGGTAACTGGAGTTTAATTGTGCAGGGGAACTCTGGGCTTCAAAGAATATATCCTGAGCGGTGTGGTTGCTGAGATATTAATATACCAACTCCTGTTTAAATAGCCACCAAATAAGGGTTGTTTCTAGGTTGTGTTATTTCTTATACACTTCTGGCCTGATGGGCTCACTGGCCCATGCCCATCCCATGTTCTGGCTGCTGAAGAAAGTTGACAGGCAAAGAGATGCAGATCCTGATCATTAGAAATGGGATGGTATGTGCCATAAGGCTCAAGGGTATAATGGCAGGGCTCCAACACCATCTGCTACATCATTCTATCCTCACCTAGAACTGTGCCTGATATATAGTGGACATGCAATAAATACATGTTAAGTGAACACATGTTAACTTTGGTTCACATGTTAAGCAAACATCATAGATGTTTGGGGTGGGGGTGGGTGGGTGGAATCCTGTTTTTGCACTCAGCTCTTAAGTTCTCCCTTCCTACATTGTACTTTCTTTCATTTTCCAACCCTCAGAAGAGTGGCATGCACTTGGGCAGCCTTGTATGGTGATGAGTGTGGACTCTGAAGGAGCAGAATCTATGAGAGGGATGTGTCCAGGAGCCCCAGGCAGAGAAGGAGGGAGCAGGTGAGGGTGGAGCAGGGAGGAGTACTTTCAGAGCAGATAACTTGGGGGGCGGGGGGAATAAAAGGTATGTTTGAAAAAACTTCCACTTTTCCAATATCTACCAGATGAAGCTGATTCTTAGGTGGGTGTTTGGGCATATCGCTTTCCCTCTTTATTTGGAAAGCCATGTATATGTCAAATATTAACTTCTAGTATATTCTTGTGTATATTTCTGTATTCTAGGTTCTGTTTAATCGATCCTTCTCTGTGTTCTTTAGCCATTTTTGAAATGTGGTTTAACTCTTTAAAACCACTTCCCTCCCTCCTTCGCCCCCACCCCCATTTGAAAGCTTACCGGTAAAGGAGGTGTAGGAGTGTGCAGGTAGAGGAAATGATACATACAGAAGGGAGCAGTCAGACATTTGTGTGACTGGAGCCCAGAGGTCAAGGAGCGATGGCAGGTGGGGAGGCTGGGCTTGTAGGAAGGGTTTGCTATAGTTTGTGTGGCAGATTGTGTTTTCCACAGATGGCCTCACTATCTCCCATCTCACATGCTTATCTACAATGTGACCTGATACTCTTTCAATTGAGAGGGGAAGTCTATGTGTCCCTCCCACTCCTTGAGTCTGGACAAATTTTCTTGTAACCAACAGAATGTAGTAGAAGTGGCACTATAAATTCAAAGGCTGTCACAAATGGATATGTCACTTCCACCTGGAGTGCCTGCACTTGGAACTCTGAAAGGCCAAGAGACAGATGAAAACATGCTCAAAGTCATTAATCATCCGAGAGATGCAAATCAAAATGACAATGAGGTACCATCTCACACCTGCCAGAATGGCTATCATCAATAAATCAACAAATGACAAGTGCTGGAGAGGATGCGGAGAAAAAGGAACCCTCCTTCACTGCTGGCGGGAATGCAGACTGGTGCAGCCACTGTGGAGAATAGTATGGCGTTTCCTCAAGAAACTAAAAATGGAACTCCCATTTGATCCACTGATCCCACACCTAGGAATATATCCCAAGAGAACAGAAACACCAATCAGAAAGGATATATGCACCCCTATATTCATAGCAGCACAATTTACAATAGCTAAGATTTGGAATCAGCCTAAATGCCCATCAGCAGATGAATGGATTAAAAAACTTTGGCACATCTACACAATGGAATACTATGCTGCTGTAAACAGGAAGGAACTCCTACCATTTGCAACAGCATAG
>NW_006299593.1:1883933-1890297 GCF_000327345.1 Myotis davidii | reverse complement strand
AAAAATAATAAAATAAATAAAAGAATAAAAAATAATTCTTTCTACCCGGAGGCCACCAAGCTATGGGGAAACCAAGCCACAAGGAGAGGATACAACATACGTGTCCTAGTCAGCAGCCCTAATCTTCTCCACCCAGCCCTGGTACCAGACATGTGGGTGAATGAGCCTTAGATGATCCCAGTCACCATCCATGAAGACAACCCCACGTAAAGCCCTGGACTTCAAGTAGCAGAGACAATCTGTCCGCCTTATGCCCTTTCCAAAGCTTTGACCCACAGAATCCACAAGTCGAATGAGATGGTTATTGTTTTACACTGCTAAGTTTAGAGTAGCTTGTGACACAGCCATAATAAGTGGAACACTGTCTGGGTTTGGGCTTTATCCTAAAGGCAATAGGGAATCATGCAGTGGTTTCATCTGTGGAATAACTTCGTCCCACAGGAGATTTAGAAGGCATATTCCAACAGTAATGCATATAATACAAAGCCTCAGTGTTGCACAACTCCAGGGAGCACCAGTAATATAGGGTGGGCCCTAGCCAGTTTGGTTCAGTGGATAGAGCATTGGCCCACCGACTGAAGGGTCCCAGGTTTGATTCCGGTCAAGGACATGTGCCTCGGTTGCAGGCTCGATCCCGGACCCTGGTCAGGGCACATGTGGGAGGCAACCAATTGATGTGTCTGTCTCACATTGATGTTTCTCCCTATATAGTAGTATCTCTCCTCCCTTCCACTCTCTAAAAAAAAACAAAACAGAAAAATCAATGGAAAAATATCCTTGGGTGAGGATTAACAAACAAACAGAATAAACTCTGTGTCTCACTTATTCACAACTGTAAGCCTACTTTTGCCCCACCCTGTATAAGATACAGTGTAATGATGGCACCTTGAGTCATGCAGAATAGCAACCCCAGCTGCTGTGGATGAACTCTCAGCAGCAAGAGCGAAAAGAAAGTGAACTACTAATGAGGCTTGAGTAATAATCCAGGGGGGAGAAGAGTAGGGTCTGAGCTAGGATCAGAACATTTCAGAAATGTTTCAGAGGTAGATCCAGCAGAACCATGAAGTTGATCCTAAGGGAAGTAGAAGTCTGGGATGACTTCCAAGTGACTGGCTCATGGAGGATGGTGGTATGACCGGGGCTGGGCTATAAATAATGTCTTTGGGACCAAGAGTATATAGTTAGTAATTAAATCCATGAAGATGGCCTTAGCCGGTTTGGCTCAGTTCATAGAGTGACGACCCGAGGACTGAAGGGTCTCGAGTTTGATTCCGGTCAAGGGTAAATACCTGGGTTGTAGGCTCGATCCCCGGCCCCAATTGGGGTGTCTCTCTTACATTGGTGTTTCTCTCTTTCTGTGTTTCTCCTCCTCCTTTCCACTTTTTGTAAAAATCAATGGAAAAATATTGTTGGGTGAGGATTAACCAAAATAATCTATAATAATAAAAGCATAATATGCTAATTAGACCGGACAGCCAAACGACCTTCCAGACATCCTTCTGGACGACCTTCCAGATGAAGCCACAGCTGCAAGGCCCTTGCATGAATTTCGTGCATCGGGCCTCTAATAATAATAATAAAGCTATGAAGGTGAATGATGTGGCAGTCAGAGAAGTTATAGAATGAAAAGAAAGAAGGGACTAGGACTGAACACTGAGGAATTAAGATGTTTAAGGGACAGGCCGAGGAAGAGGACCTCGTAAAGGATCTTCTGAAAAGAAATTATTGAATAAGTGGTAAAACAAATAGAAGGGTCTGGTGTCAGAATAACCAATAGAGGAGAGAATCTTAAATTTTCAAAAAGGTCAATTATATGCCAAATCTCAAAGAGCAGGAGGATGAGTACTGAAAAGTGGCCACTACATCTGAAAATTATAAGGCCATTGGTGCGTTTGGAGAGAGGAGTTTCTGTGGAGTGGTGGGAATAATGGACAGCGGGTAATGGACAAGGACTTACTGCAGAGTAAAAAGAAACATGAGTTCGCTAAATAGGCAGTGAAAGAGAAAAGAGCATTGACATCTACAATGGCAGGGAGAGGAGAGAGAGACGGGTGGGAGAGTAGGATGACTCGCCCTTTGTCATCTATACTGCAGGCCTTTGTCCCTTAGAGAGGCAGGATGGACAGTGGTTAGAACGGGCTTTGGAGCCAGGCTGCCTGCGTTTGTAGCCAGTTTCACCGCCGCTTACTAGCTATGTAAATTTGGGCAAATTATTTAATTTCTTTGTCCTTAGTGTCCTCATCTGGAACATATAATTGCAACGACTTCTTAGGTTTCTGTGAGCGCTTAGAATAGCACTTAGAAAGCACCCAATAAATGTCAGCTATCAATACTATTATTACTATTGTCATCATCCTTACTACATTTGTAAATTCAGGTTTTTTCTCTTGGTGATATCTACTACTTTGTTCTAGCGCAGTGATTTTCAAAGTATGATCCAGGGAACTCTGTGGGTCCCTAAAACTCTTTCAGGGGATCCGGCAGATCAAGACTATTTTCATAACATGATTTGCCGTTTTCACTCTCATTCTCTCACAAGGGCATAGTGCAGTTTTTCAGAGGCAATGCGATGTGTGATAGCGCAACAGAATGATGCAGAAACACATATGAAAATCCAGCTGTCTTCTATTAAGCCAGACATTTTTTAAAAAGATTTTTAAAAATGTAAGAGAATGCTACTCTTTTCACTTATTTTTGTTGTTTTGGAAAATATAGAGAATTTTCATAAAATTATGCTATTTATGTTAACAAGTTTGTTGTTTTGTATGATTTCAGACTAATTATTTTTAAAATTTATCTGTTTTAATCTCTAATAGTGTAAATACTCAAAATATGTTATCCATCAAATCTCTTTGAAGTCACCAACATTTTAAGAGTGTAAAGAGAAACTGACACCAAGAGGTCTGAGAATCACTGCTCTGGGGACTAACTCAGAATCCGGATAGAGCCGAAACCGGTTTGGCTCAGTGGATAGAGCGTTGGCCTGCGGACTGAGGGGTCCCAGGTTCGATTCCGGTCGAGGGCATGTACCTGGGTTGCGGGCACATCCCCAGTGGGGGGTGTGCAGGAGGCAGCTGATCGATGTTTCTCTCCCATCGATGTTTCTAACTCTCTCTCTCTCTCCCTTCCTCTCTGTAAAAAATCAATAAAATATATTAAAAAAAAAAAAGAATCCGGATAGAAAAACATTGACTAGTTTGTACTCCTTGCTCTACTCACACAAGACGACTTGCTTTTCCCTAAAAGTTTCCTTTCTACACTCATGGTTTGAATCTTTCCTTGTGCTGGTTCCTTCAGGTTAGAATGTCTATTTTCCCTTCTTTGCCTGTGAGAACTCTGCACATCCCTTAGGACAGTGGTCGGCAAACTGCGGCCCCTTGAGTGTGGCTCTTCCACAAAATACCACGTGCAGGCGCGCACATACAGTGGGATTGAAACTTCGTGGCCCATGCCAGGGGGCCAAAGAGTCGCATGTGGCTCGCGAGCTGCAGTTTGCCAACCACTCCTTAGGATATCTATAACCAAAATGTCACTGGCTTATGGTGAGGTAGGCCCTCAGCTTCCCTTCTCAGAAGCTGTCTGGAGTCAAGTGTGCTTATGCTCACTCCCTGCAATCTTTCCTTATTATTCATCAACCATAAGCATGGAAATAGTTATGCGCCAATCTCAGCAGAATCAGAAGGGCCTTGTCACCTATGTTGCGGCCAGTGTCTTCCGTGAGAACCCTTCCTTCCTGCCAAGGATGCTGCTCTCCGTGTCCACAAGGCAGGAAATCCTAGAGCTGTACCATCCCTTCAGTTCTCATTTCATAGCTGTCGCCTTGCTCCAATTTGAGCTGAAGTGGGAGAATGACCAATTCTTTGCTAAACGTTATCATCCAGGTCCTCAAGCACCATTTGTTGTTCACTGACCCTCACAAACCCGCTACTTTAGTTTTGTTCATGAATCCCTTCCTATCAGAGACAGACAGAGTCTGGGCCTGAATAGAGACACAACACCCTGCTCCCCATACCTTCATTCCTCTGGTATTCCTCAGGGGCTCAAGCACTAAAATTGTCTTCTTCACAACAGTAGCATTTATGTCAGGTTCTGAATCTTAATTTAAGATTAGCTGGGATCCCCTGTGGTGGTCATTCTCCTCCTCCCCCTTCATTCTAATCCTCATATCTATTCTCATCTTCACAATAATTCTGCAAGGAAGATGTTATTCTCTTGTATTACTTATCTGTGCAGCCTGGGGGGATCCGGCTGAAACCAGCAGTCCAACGCTGCCTGCCACTCCTGCCTGCTGCTCCTGCTCATCCTGGCCATGCTGTGCCTGCTGCTGCCACTCTGTAGGCTCGCTGCCACTCCACTGCGGTCTCTGGGCTGTGTTGGCCAGCCGTGAGCCCTGCATCTGGCACCCATTGGTCAGCTGAGAGGTGCTCCTGCTATGGGAGTGCACTGACCCCAAACACAAGCCTCGGCCGGCTCTGGTTACCTGAGCCTCGGGCAGCCCAGGGTGGCTAGGAAGCTGCCATCTGAGGCTTGCCTGCACCTCGGGAGTTGGCTGGGCAGTCAACATCTGAGGGTTGCCTGTGCCTTGGGCTGACCCTAGGCAGCTGGGCAGCCGACATCCAAGGCTTGCCTGCACCTTGGGTCGGCCCTGGGTGGTTGGGGGTGGGTCCGGCCGCACCGTGCATCTGCCGCCCCCATGCCCCCTTCCCCTGGTGGGGCTGAAAGGACTGGGGGACTCTAGAGGGGCTGAGTGGACTGGGTGTCGCCATCTTTGTGATAGCATGATGGTCAATTTACATATTCCCTCTTTATTAGCTAGGATAGATTGCTATATAATAAATTCTCCTGAAAACTTTAAACAACATTTACTATGTCATCATTCTGTGGGTCAGGAGTCTGGGCTGGCTTAGCTGGGTTCCCTGCTTCACAGGCTACAATCAAGATATCAGATGAAGCTATCGTCATTGTGAACCTCAACTGGGAAGGGATCTCCTTCCAGGCTGACTCACATGGTGTTGGCAGGATTCGGTTCCGCACTGGGCTGTTGGCTGGAGGCCTCCTTCAGTCTTTGCCACGTGGGGCAGCTGGCTTCATTATAGGATGTAAGCTAAGAAGGCAATAGAGAAAACCCAGCAAGTCAGTCTTCTGAATCCTAATCATGAAAGTGACATCTCATCACTTTCACCTATTCTGTTTGTTAAAAGCAAGTCACTAGGTCCAGCCCACATTTAAGGCCAGAGGATTACACAAGGGCATGAGTACAGGATCACCCCTGGCCATCTTGAAAGATAACTGCCACACTCATTTTCCTGGATGGTGAAACTGAAACTTAATGAGGATCAATAATTAGACCAAGGTCACTCAGTAAATGGCAGAGCTGGATTTGAACTCAGGTCTTTCAGACCCCAAAGCTTACCTGAAGCACTTATTTCATATATGCTTACATTATGTTTGTCACTGTGATTATCTCCTTCATTCTTCTGCTGCCATATTAAGGGCAGGGGATCCTTATGTCCCTTAGAGTGACAAAAGTGTTGGTGAATAGATGGATGGATGAATACATGAATCAATTAAAATGGTCCATATGTTGGAACCGTGCACACAGCAATTGCTAAACCAAGGTTCAAAATAAAAAAGAACTGCAAAACAGAGCATGGGTCAAACTGAGAAGGGAGGGTACACGTGAGCCAAGGGGCAGCCCAGATACACTGTTGACCCTATGGAATTCTTCAAAGTTCTTTTTCCTCTCTGTGTGAAACACAGCCTGTGTGTTTTGGTAATCAGAGACAAATCCTGTGTATCGTCAGAATTTCGACCATTTAATGGCCAAGACTACTCAAAAGGCATTCTGAATAAAGCTAGATCCACTTCCCATCCCCTCTTTATTTAGCCTATGTATTTATGTGTATTTAACCCAGAAAGTCCTAATCTATGTCACTGTGCTGCTTAAAGGGGAAAAAAATGGCTGTAACCAAAATACATATGCTAAAAGAGACCAAGGGAGCAAAAAATGTCATTAAAATTTAAATGTTTGGGTTATTCCTTCACCTCACAATAAGGGTTATGAATATATTAATAACCTATTTCCTGTAAAAGGTAACATTTCTAATAACCATGATGTTACTAGAGAATACTTTAGATTTACATTTTTTTTTAAGTTTATAATGGTCTCTGTTATCCATGAATGAGATCATGTGGTATTTTTCCTTCATTGACTGGGTTATTTCACTTAGCATAATGCTCTCCAGTTCCATCCTTGCCGTTGCAAATGGTAAGAGTTCCTTCTTCTTAACAGCAGCATAGTATTCCATCGTGTAGATATACCACAGTTTTCTAATCCATTCATCTGCTGATGGGCACTTAGGCC
>NW_006299593.1:1876582-1883854 GCF_000327345.1 Myotis davidii | reverse complement strand
TGTACATTTGAGCATGTATTCATATGTCTCTTGGCTTTCTGAATGTCCTCTTTTGAGAGGTGTCTATTTAGATCCTTTGCCCATTTTTTGATTGCGTTGTTTATCTTCCTTTTGTTGAGTTGTATGAGTTCCCTATAAATTTTGGAGATTAGGCCCTTATCAGATATGACATTGGCAAATATGTTTTCCCATGCAGTGGGTTTTCTTATTGTTTTGTTGATGGTTTCTTTTTAGATTTACATTTTGTCCAGGTAATTCCATTGCTCCTGCTTTTTATGTGGCCTCTGTAAGATGCCTTCCGATATGATGATATGTTATGAGAAGGGGACTGGCTTGCTCCCACCACTCTTACCAGTTAGGTGAGAACTTGCTGAGAAATGGTTCCTGAACCTATCACTTCCTTTCTTCTACTGTACATATAGATTGTACGTTCCTGGTCAGAGTCGTACGACTCAAGGCACAACTGAAGAACTGAGCAGAAGCAGTAGTTGTGCAGCCTCTTATATGAAGGGGAGGAAAGCCGCAGCCAGGAAGTTCATAGTCTGTGGTTGTTTGTGGTCTTCCCTCTCAGCGCTGGAGGAACGTATTAACCCACTCCACACAGTAATCATCACAATGAACCCTTTTTAAAAAAATGATTTTTTTAGAGAGAGGAAGGGGAAGAGAGAGCAAGAGAGAGAAACATTGATCAGTTGTCTCCTGTAAGCATCTGACTGGGGACCGAATCCAAAACCTAGGTGTTGTGGCCAAAGGTAAACTGAGTGGGTGTGTGTGTGTGTGTGTGAAAGGATTAAGGAAAGACAGATAAGAGAATAATAGCTGGGTCTCAGTGGGACGCTGCTCCCTGATGAGGAGACAGCGCCAGCGCCCACAAGCCGTGTCTTTATAGCAGATGCTACGAGGCAAAGTAGGGGCGTGATCACGTTGTTTACAGCATTCTCATGAGTTCCAACCTCACTCAACTACATGCACCTGAACTCTAGCACAAGGCACATGGGGCCACGTGTTTGGACCATAGGTTCAAGCTTATTACCACAGCCATTGGCTATAACTGTGCTGGGAGGGCCCTGCCCTCCTGCTGGGACTTGCACATGGCAATGAGAGGACCCTGTCCTTTCATTAGTCCAAGGCTTGAACCTGGCCAAAGCATTGTAGCCGCGCCCCATACCTAGGTATGTGCCCTAACTGGAAATCGAACCCAAAACCTTTCTGTGTCCGATGTTCCAACCAGCCAAGCCAGTGGCCAGGACAAAGAACCCTTTCTTGAAAGTTGAAATGGGATTAGTGACACTCCTGAAAACAAATCTTTAGAGTTTTCTGTTGACTAGATAAGTTCAAGGTACTAGATCAGTGGTACTAGCTTTTGCTGTTTTCCTAAAAATAAGAGCATAGTAGCTCAGATGTAACATAGCAGCCAGCTGAGCAATCCCTTCATCGCCTGGGTACTAAGTGGCTAAGGCCTGGGGCTCTATCAGATTATTCCGTTCTATTTTCTATTTAATTCACTAAGGAAATTTACAGAGAGTTATCACTGAGGGCCCAAAACTCCAGAAAATCCTACACTTCTGAAAATGTTTAGATACTTCTGCAAGATCCTGTCAGCTTGCTGGAAGTTTAGTTTTTAGAAGGGAGGGTCTAAGCCAGCCGTGGGCAAACTACGGCCCGTGGGCCGGATCCAGCCCGTTTGAAATGAATAAAACTATTGAAAAAAAAGACCGTACCCTTTTATGTAATGATGTTTACTTTGAATTTATATTAGTTCTACACAAACACTCCATCCATGCTTTTGTTCCGCGCCCCCCCCCCCCACACACACACCAGTCCAGTTTAAGAACCCATTGTGACCCTCGAGTCAAAAAGTTTGCCTACCCCTGGAGCTGACAATCTCTATGATTTAAGCATTACAGAAATAGTGATTTCATGACAGTGAAACTATACATTTTTTAAAAATTACAACCGTCAAAGAGGAATTTTTTCTGAAATTTTTGCATAATTGTCCAGGATATTACTATTTATAGGATTAGGTAGGTCATTTGTTGTTTTCAAGTAGCATTGGCAATGGTTGAGCAAGACTCTGTTAGCCATAAAACTATGCTAGGACATTCATTCCTCAACTCTTTGCTGACAGTGCACAAGTTATCATATGGCCTGCATGGGAATGTGAGGTACAGTTCTATTTTCAGTTCACCCTCTGGCTTGCTCCGTAACCTTGGGAGAATCACTTCTAGGCCTTGTGCCATAGACCTGCCACCTGTAAATTAGAGCTGGTTAGCAACCCTTCTCTAAGTCATGAATTCTGGAGCTGGAGAATTAAGAACTTCAACATGGTCACTGAGAGTCATTTACACACTTATTCTTTAAAAAAATATATACATATATATGAAATATATATATACTTCAGACAGGGAGAGGGAGAGAGATAGAAACATCATAGATGAGCTCTAGCCGGTTTGGCTCAGTGGATAGAGCGTCAGCCTGCAGACCAAAGGGTCCCGGGTTCTATTCCAGTGAAGGGCACCTACCTTGGTTTCAGGCTTCTCCCCAGCCTGGACCCTGGCCGTGCAGGAGGCAACCAATCGATGTGTTTCTCTCACATCAATGTTTCTCTCTGTCTTTCCCTCTCTCTTCTACTCTCCCTAAAAAATACATGGGAAAATATCCTTGGAAGGGATAGGTAATTCATCTGCGCAGCAGAGGTATCAGCATGTATGAATTTTCAAAATTGGGGGAGTGGCAGTGGCATTTTGGAATAACTGAGTTTTTATTTGAAATAGGAAAGAGATGAAAACTGCCAGTTATTAAAATATATTTTTTATAGAAAGAGAGAGAGAGAGAGATACAGAGAGAGAGAGAGAGAGAAAGAAAGAGAGAAAGAGAAAGAAAAGGAAGGAAGGAAGGGGAAGGGGAAGGGGAAGAGGAAGGAAAGAAGTAAAGACAGAAAGAAAGATGACGAGAGAGAATCATTGATTGGATGCTTCCTACACACCCCACAACGGGGATGGAGCCATAGAATAAGTTTTCTTTTTGGACAGCCTAACTATATTTCTTCCAGCCCTAGTGCTAAGAGAGAAAGGGTATAAATTTTTCTTTTTTATTAATATGTTTTTATTGATTTTTAGAGAGAGAGGAAGGGAGAGGGATAGAGAGTTAGAAACATCAATGAGAGAGAAACATCGATTGGCTGTCTCCTTCACAGCACCCACTGGGGATTGAGCTCACAACTCGACCATGTGCCAGATGGGGAATTGAACCAGCGACCTCTTGGTTTCTGGGTCAGTGCTCAACCACCGAACCACACTGGAATATGTAAAATTTTCCATCTTACATATTCATTTCCATTTCCCGCAGCCATTATCCAGGGCATACCTGAACACCACTTTCACTGAATTTCGCCATGGCAGGTGCTTAGCCAGAATCCATTCATTCTGCGTTAGTCAGTGGATGGGGATCAATATTGTTAGAACAAATGAGAATTTTTTTAAAAATTCATACATTAAAGCTTCTCATAAACTTAAAACACCTACATTTACCTCTTATCCTCTTGTCTTTATGGAAAGCAAATGTCAGCTACAGCCTCCCTTGCTTTTGTAATCTCAGTAAGATTGTCCCAAACATTGAATGTGGCTGTTTGGAGCCCTTCCCAAGATTACCAATAATTCCGAGGGGGCTCATTTTCTTCTGTTTCTTTCGGCCCCTGAGTCCCTGAATCCAGGGGTGCTGTCCTTTCACTGTTCCAATGGCCTCAACTTCAGCCTCCTCCTCAGTTTTTACAAAACCCCATTCATACAAAGCTTTGGTGAGATTTTAAGATTTAAGAAAACAACTTAAAATTTATCTACTGGACACTCCTGTTCTTGAAAAGGTCAATTTTCCCAACCCATCACCCGAGATTTCCTGCTAGCCCTTCACTCGATGCAGCTCCTCCTCTTGACTCCTCTCCCATCCTTTCCTTGCTTGGCCCATCTCTTCTCACCTCTCTCTCAGGAGCAGACATAAATTCCTCCCATGTTTTCATGCCTGCAGCTTTTCTTATGTTGCTAGGGCTTCTGCTAATACCCATGTTTCTAGAGTCTCACTTCATACCTGAAACAAATTATCAGGGTATTTCTCAAGCAATGACAATTTTTTCTTTCTTTTCTTTTTTTAATCCTCACTAGAGAATATTTTTTCCATTGATTTTTTTTTTTTAAGAGAGAGTGGAAGAGAGGGAAGTAGAGGAGGGGAGGGAGAAAGAAAGAAGAGAGAGAAACATCGATGTAAGAGGCACATTGATTGGTTGCCTCCCTCACATGCCCCGACCAGGGCCAGAGATGGAACCTGCAACCTAGGTACATGCCCTTGACCAAAAATGAACCCTCACCCTTTGGTGCGTGGGCCAACACAATTGAGCCACACCAGGCAGGGCAACACAAATTTTTCTTTTTTCCCCGAAGAGAAATCCTGGTGCCATTTAATACTAAGTTTTTTCCTGATTATACTCAACAATGTGCATTTATTTATGTGCACTCACCAGGATTTCCAAACTAATTTGAATTCTACTCTTCTTATATTTCCCATTTATTAATGCAGAGCACATTTGCTACTTTAATAAACACCCTCCCAATTATTAGGCATTTGAGTTTCCAGATGTATTTTGTTTTGCATTATGAATAGTGCTGCTATAATCATTTAGTGAACATTGATTTTTCTCACTTGGATTATTTTGAGGTAATATATTCCCAAATATGGATTATGGAACAAACATAAATAATTTCATAGATTTTGTGCTTTGACTAATAACTGTTTCAAAAACAGTTGTCCCAATTAATAATTTTATCAATTTATGAAGTTAGCCCTTTTTCTTAGCTCTGCCAGTATTCTTCTTTGTAATTTTCAATTAGCCTTGCAGTAAGACTAATCATTTCCCCCAAGATTTACATTTCTGAGTTTCTTCCTATATGAAATATTTGGTCATATACTTTGACCTCTTGTTCAGTTAAGTCTGGGTATTAATTTTATTTTGACACCTTTATTGAGATATAATTCATACACCATACAATTCAACCATTGAAAATATACAATTCAATACATTTTAGTATATTCACAGAATTGTGCAACCATCACAATACATTTAAGAACATTTCATTACCCCCAAAAGAAGTCCTGTACCCTTAGCCTTTACCCCCCAATCCTCTCATCCTATAACCACCCCTAGACAACCACTAATCTTTTATAGTTTCTATACATTTGCCTATTTTGGACATTTCATATAAATAAAACAATACAATGTGGTCCTTAGTGACTGGCTTTTTTTCCTCTCAGCATAATATTCTCAATGTTTCATTTGTTATAGCATGTGTCAGTCCTTGATTCCTTTTTATTGCTGAATAATATTCCATTATATGGATATATCACATTTCATTGTCCACTCATTGGTTGATGGCATGTGAGTTGTTTCCACTTTTTGTCTATCAGCAATAATGTTACTATAAACATACATGTACAAGTTTTATGTGGACATGTGCTTTGGGGTATATTGCTGGGGTCATAGGATAACTCTATGTTTAACTGTCTAAAGAGCTACCAGACTGTTTCCTAATATGGCTGCACCACTTTATATTCCTACCTGCAGTGTCTGAGGGTTCCGTTTTCTCCACATTCTTGCTGCATCGGTTTGCTAGGACTGCCCAAACAGAACGAGTGGCTTTAACAACAGAAATTTATTTTCTCACAGTTCTGAAGGGGGAAGTCCCAGCTCATCATGTCAGCAGGCTTGGTTCCTCCTGAGGTTTCTCTCCTTGGTGTTCAGATGATCACATCCGCCTGTGTCCTCGCATAGCCTTTTCTATGTGTGCGCATATCCCTGGCGTCTCTTTCTCTTTTTATAAGGACATCCGTCATAGTAGATTAGGGTGTCACCCTTATGACCTCACTTCATCTCATTACCTCTCTGAGGGCCCTATACAGTCATATTGGGGATAGGGTCTCAGTACATAAATTTGAGGAAAATATTCAGTTCATAACACTTGCCAACTGCTACAGATTAAAATTCATATGTTGAAACGCAATCCACAATGTGATAATATTTGTAGGTGGTTAGGTCATAAAGGCAGAGACCTTGTGAATGGAATGGGTGCCCTTTAAAAGAGATCCCAGCCCTAGCCAGTTTGGCTCAGCGGATAGAGCGTAGGCGTGGGGACCAAAGGGTTCTGGGTTTGATTCCAGTCAAGGGCAAGTACCTTGGTTGCAAGCTCCTTCCCAACCCCGGCCCTGGGAGGCAACCTCGTGCGGGAGGCAACCAATCGATGTCTTTCTCTCACATTGATGTCTCTCTCTTTCTCTCTCTCTTCCACTCTCCCTAAAAATCAATGAAAAAATATCCTCGGGTGAGGATTAACAACAACAACAACAAAGCAAAACAATAAAAGAGATCCCAGAGCACTCCCTCACCCCTTCTGCCATGTGGGGAGAAGACAGCCTTTTCTGAACCAGGAAGGAAGTCCTCAGGCACTGAATCTGCCCAGTGCCTTGATCTTGGACTTCCCAGCCTCCAGAACTGAGAAATAAATGTTTATTGTTTAAACCACCCAGACTATGGTATTTTTTTATAGCAACTTGAAGGGATTAAGACTCCATTGCTTGTCATTATCGGTCCTTTTGATGATAGCCATTCTAGTGGGTATAATGTAGTATCTAGTTATGGTCTTGATTTTCATTTCCTTGATGGCTACTGACATTGAATATTTTTTCATCAGCCATTTTAGATCATGCTTATTGGTCATTTACACATCTTCTTTGGAGGCCTGTCTATGCATATCCTTTGCCTTAATTTCTTTATTATAACACTAGAGGCCTGGTGCACGAATTCATGCACAGGTGGGGTCCCTCAGCCTGGCCTGTGATCAGGGCCAATTGGGGCCATCTCACCCAGGCCCAATTAAGGCCTGCTGGCTGGGGGCGGGGTGGGAGGGCCAGCAGGGGGAAGGGACCGTGGGAGGTTGGCTGTGGAAGTGCAATGACCACCAGGAGGCATGCAAACCACCAATTTTAGGTTAAAAACTCTATTAGCATTAAAAATAAAGCATATTGATTTTTTACAGAGAGGAAGGGAGAGGGACAGAGTTAGAAACATTGAGAGAGAAACATCGATCAGCAGCTGCCTCCTGCACACCCCCCACTGGGGATGTGCCCACAACCAATGTACATGCCCTTGACCAGAATCAAACCTGGGACCCTTCAGTCCGTAGGCCAACGCTCTATCCATTGAGCAAAACCAGTCAAGGCAAATTGTGC
>NW_006299593.1:1874699-1875639 GCF_000327345.1 Myotis davidii | reverse complement strand
TTTTTCTCTTTTATTAGTGTAGATATTACTTTTTTCTCTTTTCTTTTAATCTTTATTGTTGAAAGTATTACATAGGTCCTCCTTTTCCCCCCATTAACCTCTTCCAGCCCACTCCCATCCCCCCCATATATTACTTTTATTGTAGATTATCTGAATATGGATTAATCATGTAGATAGATATCAAACATACTAGCAGCAAACATGGGAGAAATTTGGGGATAGTGACAATTTTTCTAAAATAAAAAAAGAAATCTAGAAATAAAACATAATTCATTGTAAAAATACAATAAACAAAGCCAAAAGACAGTGTGGGTAAAAGATAAGTAATTTACTTACAATGGATATGCAAGAAATTAGTTAACAGAAGTAGCCTAAAAGAAAAGAAAACTGAGGGCAGGGGATAATGGAGACTTTATTTTCATTGCATAGCATGTATTTTTGACACTACTGAAAATTTTAACTGTCATACATATTACTTAGTCTTTAAGGAAAAAAAAATGTGTGTACTGCTCTGTGCTGTGAATCATGGCCACCAGAATTTCAAGGTAACAAGCCTCTGGCTGAAATACCCTCCCTCCCCCCTCCCGGCGCTGCAAAATATAGGACTTTTGATATTGGAATGTGCCTCACTGTGGGCCCTCTCCTTACCTGTTTTCTTACCTGCTCCTTCTCCCGATTGACGGGAAATCTCACAAGTAGGGGATGTTTCTCACTCCCCTGTGTCCCATCACTGTGGCTGGCCCTCAGTAGGTGTTCTATAAACTACGGAGAAAGATTTGTCTTAAAAAGAAAAAAGAGAGAGGTCCTGGAAAATCAGAAGTGTCCCAAACGTTAGACACTCCCAGGCCTTTTATTTGCAAAATCAGCTTTTCCTGTTCCCTCCTCACCCACCCGAAACACGTTTCCCAGCCGGACGACACCGCCCCCAGGCCCCTAGGCC
>NW_006299593.1:1851251-1874462 GCF_000327345.1 Myotis davidii | reverse complement strand
CTAGATCACTGCGCCCCCCTCCCCGGTCCCCCCTCGGGTGATTGTCATTCCCCGGTCTCTAGCGCTAAACAGATTGTGTGCGCGGAGGCGCTCGCGGGTCAGCGGACAGCAGGGGAACGCCTCGCGGGCACTTGTTGCTCGGCTTAGCGGTGCGAGCAACTCTGCTCGGGATCCGGACAGGCTCGGAGGACGCGGCGCAGGCCGATGGATCTTGGGAGCCAAGATTCAGCAAACGATCATTTATTCTGCAGGGGTATTGGGGCGTGGCGGCGAGTGATGAGGCTGCGTCCAGTGGTCCCCTGTTCGCTTCTCACTCCGTGAAAATAGCTCCGACCAACAGCAGCTCTTTGCAGAGATTGCTCTTTTTAAAAAATGACATTGTATAATCACATCCTATTCTGTATGTCATCCAAAAACAGCTTTTGGTGGCTGAGTAGTCATTTAAACGCAACGTTGACATTTTTGTTTCCTAAACAAGTTTTGAGCTGTCTTATGTTAAGATTTTTCATGAAAGGAATTTCTCAAAGTACTGAAAAATAAAGGAGAGAAGCCAGGCATAGTGTCCTGAGCCATCCGTGTTGAGGGATTCCCGCCCCCGTTAGTTTAGGCTTGCTTTCACAACTGCATACCCAGGTTCCAGATTTTGGAATGGTGTAAATAGCGCGTGGGCCTCCACCCCCAGGCGGCTGGACTGCCCAGGGGAAGTCGGCCACGCCCCGGAGCCGCGCTGGGCCTGTGGCCTCGGGACTGTCGGGCGTTCACTGCTGTGATTTGCATGTTACAAGAGCCGCTGGAAGCCTGGCTGCCTACTTGTTAAGACGCTACTCACGTTTCAGCCTGGGGGGCCCTGGGTAGCAGCAATAGCGCTTTCTTTTCACCCTTACGGCCCGAGTCCTTTCGGCCTGGAGCAGGCTGGACAGATTGCTCTGACAACCCCACACCAGGACTGTACGGCCCTCCCCCAGTGTTTGTGGCCTTTGATGCGAGTTGATGGGAGCCGGGAACGGAGAGAATGATAGACATTTTGCAGGACGGAACTCTCTAAGTTATGTCATGCTTCTTGGCGCTGATTTCTGAGTCTGAGTTCTGGTGATGTTGACTCAGCCAGCTCTGCCCTTTCCCAAGTCTCCGTGGGTTAGTTTGCGTCAAAAAGGAGTGCCTATTTCTTATCCCGTAAGGATTAGGAAAAGTGATTGCTGTCTTCAGAAAAAGGTGCGGGGAATTTAGTGTGTCGCCTTCCGAGGACCAGAAGATTATGGATTTTTTTTAAATAAAAGAATGAGGGCATATTGGAGACTAGAATATTGTAATTATTAGGGGATTGGAAAATAGAAATGCCACTCTTTAATTCAGTCATTAGGAAAAATTTAAGTACCTTAAAAGCATCCTTTAAAATTCCAAATGCTACTATGAATTCTCTTGTAAAGTCAGCAGCACCTTTAATTTATCTCTTCTATAAATATGTTTTTGCATATATTTACAGGACTTGGGTAGTGTGTTGCTGTCCCTAGTTGTCAGGATTCTTAGTGACTTCTTATTTAAACTTTAAGTGTATTTTAGGGAGGGGAGTGGGAGAAGAAGCTATAAAATGTAGTTAATTCTCTTTTTGTCTCTGGGATGTTTTGTGGTGGCCAAGAAAACTTATTTAGTACTGATCTATGAAAATAGGATAGCATAAAGAACTTCTTGGGGATTGTTGTTTTTTAGTTACATTGTATTCATTATGATTTCTAGAATTGTATAGTATGCTGTATCTGTTCTAAAAAATAGTTTTATTCTTTTTAAAAAGATCCTTGCCAGAGGATATGTTTATTGAGTTTTAGACAGAGAGAGACAAAAAGAGAGAGACAGAGAGAGAGAGAGAGAAAGAGAGAGAGAAAGAGAGAAACATCAATCGATTGCCTCCCATTCTGGCTCCCACCACTGGGGAACCAACCAGAAACCTTGATCTGTGCCCTGATCAGAATCAATCCCTAGCCAGTGGTTCTCAACCTGTGGGTCGCGACCCCTTTGGCGGTCAAACTACCCTTTCACAGGGGTCGCCTAAGACCATCCTGCATGTCAGATATTTACATGACGATTCATAACAGTAGCAACATTACAGTTATGAAGTAGCAACGAAAATAATTTTATGGTTGGGGCACAACATGAGGAACTGTATTTAAAGGGCCAGAAGGTTGAGAACCACTGCCCCAGACCCCTCTGTGCACCGGCTGATGCTCCAACCAACTGAGCCACACTTGTCAGGGCTCTTAGGTTAGGTGGTTCAGGAGGCTACGAAGGAAATAAAGAGAGTTGATCAGAAAAGGAAGGAAGGAAGGAAAGTTAATTCTTCGTCCCCGGGAGACCCACCTACCCCCAGGGACAGGGCACGTGGATTCACGCCAACAGGGAGGGGGGGCACTTTTTTTATACTGCGGCTGGGTGAGGGGCGGGGACTTGAGCTGAGGTATTCAGCTGAGGAAGTTTCAGCTGCAGGGGTAGGCAGGGGTATTCAGGAATGAGTCAGTATCTGTGTGGGGGTCGGTGTTGCTTCAGGGAGAAGCCAATATCTGTGTCTGGCATGCTGATCTGCCAGAAATGCCAGGGGGAGTCCATTATCTCGTCACATGTCTGCATGTATCCAATCCTGGGCTCTCTCCGACCTAACAAGGGCCAAAAGTAGTTTTTGATGTTAAGATGTTAACATAAAAAAACCACTGAAACCTGTAAAGAATTTTTGTGAGTTTATTTGAGCCAAACTGTTGACATATGCCGGGAAGCAGAACCTCAATGGATTGAGATAGTGCTCCGGAGGATGGCGGGTTACGTCTGTATTTATAGATTTGCAATCAAAGGAAAAGGACGTAGGTGGGTTACATGAAATCCATTGGTTATAGACTAGAGAGGCGGGAGGAAGCAAAGCAGGGAAACCCCTGGGATTGGATAAAAAGTAAAATGATGGACACATACTGTTACTTAGGTGGGTGAAGGAACAATTAACAAGATAATGAAGGAATTTGTGGTATCTGTCCTGGCGCCCAGCACTTTAGGTTGTGCCCCAAGGGCTCCAGAAAAAGGGAAGTTACAAGTTATACTAGTAGATGCAAAAAGACAGATAGGCCCAGTTAAGGTAAAGGTTGACCTTTTCAGTAAAGATACTGGCCTAGGATGTAATTACCCATCATAACTGCTTTTAAAGTTTAATTTCAGACCATCCTTTTGGTTACTTTAGGTCTCTGAGTTTGCAAGACTGCTATGCAGGCCTTCCCTGAGCTTGTCAGGTTAGCATGTGGCCTCTTTCGTCCACAAGGGTAATCATTTGAATGCAATAAGGACACTTTATATTTCTTAAATAATAAGTTTTGAGCTTTCTTATTTTGTGGTAATAACTTTCTTTCATTAAAGACAATTTGAAAAATGCAGGGGGGAAAAGTATATTGTTTGAATCATCAGTTTTGAAAGATTATTTTTCCCCCAATATACTTAGGCCTGTTTTCACCCACAACTACATACCCAGGTTCCAAATTTGGAATGACATTATTAGTGTTGAATGTACAATTTCTGGAAGTGGGGGGCTTATAAGTTGTATTATAATTTTTAGTTTCCTTTATTGAAATGTCAGCACCAGCAGAGTCTATTATGGCATTTTCTCCTCCAAGAAAGGGAAGTGATGATAAAACACTTTAATAATTTTGACTATTGTAACTGCTAATATTAAGTACTATGGTTTTTAAACATATTTTTATTGACGTTAGAGAGGAAGAGAGATATGGAAACATCAATGATGAGAGAGACTCATTGAGGCTCCCTGCTACGCATCCCACACTGGGGATCGAGCCCCAGCGTGTGCCCTAACTGGGAATCAACCGTGATCTCATAGTTCAGTGATGGCGAACCTTTTGAGCTCGGCGTGTCTGCATTTTGAAAAACCCTAACTTAACTCTGGTGCCGTGTCACATATAGACATTTTTTGATATTTGCAACCATAGTAAAACAAAGATTTATATTTTTGATATTTATTTTATATATTTAAATGCCATTTAACGAAGAAAAATCAACCAAAAAAATGAGTTCGCGTGTCACCTCTGACACGCGTGTCATAGGTTCGCCATCACTGTCATAGTTCATAGGTCAAATCTCAACCACTGAGCCAAGCCAGCCAGGCAAGAGAATGCATGCTTTTAAAAAGGGACTGGGTTTGCTCTCTCCTCCTCCTCTTTCTTCCTTCATGTGGGCTGGAAGAGAGAAATGTGTGGGGAGCTAATTTCAACTAGGCAAACTAAAAAAGAATGCAAGCAACAAGATAGAAGGGAGCTGGTGGCTTAGATAGCATCAGTGAACAAAGCTTCTAGCCTGTGCTTGACAGTTGATTGAGAAAGGAACATACTTTGACCTTATTTTGGGGCCTTCGTTGCAGAAGCTTAGCTTGTATTCTAACAGAAATGCATCCCATTTCTTCAAAACTGCTTAGAAACTTAAATTTTTTTCTATTCTGTTAGTTCCACATCACCTTGGTCTGTTAATCCATGAGTATAGAAATGCTTTTTACCCTTCTGCCATCTTCAAATACATTGTGATCACCAGTACTGCGAATTGTATAAATATTAACATTATTTGATCCAAAATTTGGGCACTTCTAATTAATATCTCATAATCATTGAACCAAGGTGCTACCAGGCTTTATCTCACTGCATATATTGGTAGTTTGCTATAGTTTTATTTTGTTGTTTGTTTAACTATTAGACTTGAAGCAGTAAAGTGTACTATGAGAATAGGCAGGATCTTCTTTAAATTAGTTCCCTCATCTGTAAAATTGTTCTAAGAATAGTACCTACTCCCCAGGGTTTTATGAGGGTTAAATGAGATGCCAGTAAATTATTGAGAATACTATATACTAAGTGTCAATTAGTGGAAATTACTGTTATTGCAGTGAACAATTTAAAGTACATTTCAGAAACTTGAAAATATAATACTTAAGAATTTAGTTCAAAACTTCAATAAAATTATAATGTAAAGAAATACAAAAGGCAAAAAAGAATGGAATTGGAAACTACAGTGGTTTCAACTAACTTCTAGAATATTGAAAGTTGTCTTAGGACATTGATTCCCAAAGTCTGGTCCCTCGGGCAACAGCATCTGGGAACTTAGTTGGAAATGCAAATTCTTGGGCCTCACCTCAGACCCACTAACTCAGAGACCCTAATGGAGGGGCCTGTCATGTGTTTTAGTAAGCCCTCCAGGTGATTCTGATGTGTGTTCAAGTTTGGGCAACACTTCCTTAAAGGAATGGAGATTCCCTTGAAAAGTAAGCCAGTTCACCATTACTGTCCTCCCATCACCCTCCCTGCTCAGTATTTGCTGACACCACGTGATAAGGAAGGTGGGAATGAAATATGAGTCTGAAAGCAGGGGTATCCCTTCATCTTGGGGTAACATTCTGGTTATTATTCTTTTATGCATATCCTTATGTGTCTGGATATGCATATGTTTAATTTTACAAAATTGAGATCATATTGGCACTTTTAGATAGTCACTTTTTGATTAATCTTTCCCTTATGTTCCATATCTAAGCACGTAACCTTATTTAACAATGTAATATAGACATCTTAGCAATGTGGATATATATATATATGTGTGTGTGTGTTTTCTTCATAGTCATATATATGTGTTGCATATAGATATCACGAGTTTTTTTTCTTTTATAGTAATTCATCTAACAAAATTTTTTATTACTTCTTGAGTCAACTTTCATAATTTCTATTTTACTAAAAAGTCATTCATTTTCTTTTGGTTTTTAAATTTTTTTGCTGTGGAGGTACATGTGATATTTTCTTGTACTTTATTTAAGCTTTTTTTTTAATTTAAGTTTTTTTGATGTCTTCTTACTTCTGATCCTATTAAGTTTTTTTTAATCTTTAATTTCTTTATTGGTTAAGGTATTACAAATGTGTCCTCAGACCCTATTCATTTTTATTCAGCCCTCTCCCTCCGTCTTCACTCTGCCAAAATCAAGGTTTGGTTTTGTTTTTTCAAAGAACAAGTTTTTGGATTTATATATCTTTGCTATTATTTCAAAAATTTACTCTTATTCATTACTGCTTCCTCTTGTCTATTGCTTTTTATCCTTTCTTCTTACTTTGAATAATAATTTTTAAAACCCCTGCTTAATGCTGAGGGCATTTAAAGCTCCAAAATTTCCTCTGAGGGACTGTTTTAGCTACTAGGGTGTTATCTCACTGGTCTAAATTTTTCTCCTTTTCACCACCTTTAATTGGTTTGTAATTTCAATTCTGATTCTTTGATCCAAAGATTATCTAGCTGAATGTTTGTTAATTTCCAAGTATTTGTGATTTTAAAAAATCTTTTTATTATTTGGAATTTTACTGAATGACTAGAAAAAGCTCTACTTCTTTAAATTTTTTTTCACCCATTGTTTAAATGACATAGTTGAGCATTTTTCTGTAGGCTTTTCTCACTTTTCATAGAGAAGATTGGAATCAGGAATTGCTTCTAAGACAGAATGTGTACTGTGTATTTAAGAGTTTTGACACAATCTGGCTTCAGAAATAGAACAATTTCTGTTTCTCATCCCAGAAGTTTTCTTGTTTGCTTTTCTCTACAAGGCTCAGTTTCGAAGAGCTAAACAGTTAGCTCCATTTTGAGCTGTTTTCTTAAAATACAGGCAGTTTGGGTGACAAAATGTTAGGAGGTGAAGCCATTAAAAAAGTAAAAAGAAAAAAACAGGCTTTTCAGATGCCCTGGGCATTCTGGGCAGTTAACCAAGGTTTAGTAGAAGACTGTTAAGCTCTGCCAAGAGGAGTGCCTTTTTGTATGAAATACTGTTTGCTTTGCTAGTTTTACTAAGAATATAGATTGATACTGATATTGGTAGGATGTAATCTCATGGTGGCATGGTGGAGAGGATGGAGGGGAAGGTGTGCCAGATTGATGGGCTGTGGACCACTCTCATTGGGCCCTCATAGTGTTTTATATGTTTTTTTAATTAGTTGGCAACACTTTAAAATAAAGCAGCCACACACACACACCTGCATTTCCAGTGTTTAAGATGTGGAAGCTCTGAGATTACATTAGCACATGGCTGTAATAGGCTGGGATCGCCTGTCTCTTTTAGAGAAGTAGGTACTCTTTACTTCCATGGTCCCCACCATTCCATCTTGCCCCCAATATCTAGGCTAAGTGTCAGTAGTCATTTATACTTTGCCCTTGTGCAGCTGTTTTTCCACTGTAGTTTTCAATAAAGAAGGGCATTATATTCTGGGTCCACTTTTCTTTAAAAGTGAGAAAAGAAAAAGGCTTTTTCTTTCTCATTTTTTTAAAGAAAAGAAAATTTTTTGTTATCCTCACCCAAGGATATTTTTTTCATTGATTTTCAGAGAGAGAGTGGAAGGGAGAGAGGGAAGAAGTGAGGGGGAGAGAGAAACATCCAAACAGTGATGTGAGAGAGATAACCATTGGTTTCCTCCTGCACGTGCCCTGACCTGGCCAGGGATCGAACCTGCAACCCAGGTATGTGCCCTTGACCAGGAATTGAATCCACCACCCTTTGGTGCACGGGCTAATGCTCTGTTCACTGAGCCACACCAGCCAGGGCAAAAAGAGATATTGTGTATAGAAATATTTTGTTTGTGTGTGGAAGTAAAGACTATTCTTATGCTTTAACTAGAGGCCCGGCGCATGAAATTCATGTGTGGGTACGGTCCCTAGGCCTGGCCTGCAATCAGGGCCATCTTCTCTGGCTGCCCGCAGCCGGCCCCGCCTCCTGCCGCCACCCACCCCGGTTCCCCAGTCACCATCAGATGATCAGAGCCTGCCTGCTGGGGGAAGGAACCAAGAGGTTGGCCATTCCCACCTGCTCGCCAGCCCCGCCCCCTCCGCGGGTTATCCTCTGTGTGTGCGGTGACCAGTGGGTGGGGGCCTTGGCCTGGTGCCATCTGCATCCCCTGCCATCCACCCCCAGTTCCCCATTTGCTATCGGCCGATCGGAACCTGCCAGCTAGGGAAAGGGACCGAGATGTGGTCATTGCGCCTCATAGTGACTGATCAAGCCGTCATTCTGGTTGTTCTGCTGTTAGGGTCAATTTGCATATTACCCTTTTATTATATAGGATAGAGGCCTGGTGCATGGTGGGGGCTGGCTGTCCTGCCCTCATAAGGGCTCTGGATCGGAGTGGGAGTCCCCGCTTGGGGGAAGGCCAGCCGGGGCAAGGGGCCGTGGGCGGTTTGAAGGCTGGCCATGCCCCCATTGGGGTGGGGGTACCCACTGGGGGGTGGGCTGGCTGGCCACAGTCATTCTAGTCTCTGGTCGTTCTGGTCATTCTGCCTTTCAGTCGCTGGGCTTTTATTATATAGGATATGCAAACAAAGTATACCTGTGTTGAAAGAACCCAAATTAAGATGCCATCTTAAAACCAACCCATACATAGTAAGCACCATACTAGTTTACAGAAAAGATACGATAAAGTTTGTTTTTGAATGGGAATTAAATAAGAGCTGACTCTAGTTATTTATTTGGCAAAAAAAAAAAAAAGAATTCTAGGCATCAATATCTTTTATAGATGTTAGGGCAAGTTACTAAGCAATTCCTTTTGGATAGAGCAGAAATTATGTACCTCAAACATAAAAAAAAGTGTAAATGAATGTACATTTAATTGGAAATTACTAGCATGTTGAAGATATGACTGAGAACTTAAAAGGCAGGTTACATTACAAATTTGGATTATTTATGGCATTTTTAAGTTTAGCTCATGAAAACACATATATAGATTATCAACCAGTCAGCAATATTTGTGTTGTCCAAAAATTGTAATGGGTTGAAAAACTTTTGGATGTATTGCCTATGAAAGGGCCAATATCAAATGACTAATTTATGTGTGTTAGAAAAGTCTGTCAAAATTTAATGAAAGGGTAAAAATCTATGAGCTTGATTATAGATAGAGCTCCTGAAATAATGAAAAGTTGAGACTAGCATTGGATTTTGATGACATGTTGTAAGGATAAGACATGGATTTAATAATTTGTTTATTGTAGATTTTACTAGGAATAATTTTAGGCTGAACGCTTAAAAAATGCAACCAATAACGTAATTATCACCATAAACTGAATGCTGATTCTTGAACTTCAGATGTTTCCAGGTTTTGAAGGATTCATGGTATGCACAACTCTACTCTTCTACATGTAGTTGAGGCTGTAATCCTTTTGTAACTGTTAAAAGAAATCAATCTGTTCTTATTGTTATGCCCAGATTTCAAGATCCCCAAGGAGACCACACCAGGGAACTAGCCAGTCCGATGCAAAAGCAGAGGGTCTCTTATACAAGCTCGCTTCGTTCCCCCCTTGCCTCCATTACTGGGTGCAAGAGAGAGCCCCAGTCCCAAGAGAACAAAGAATTTATAGGGCTTGGGGTCGGGGGCTGAGTAACTGACACACCCTGAAGGACACAGCCATCAGTCCTGCTCTGTTCTTTCACTTATCATTCAAGAGAAAATCTTTTTTTTTTTCTTTTCTTTTTTTAAAAAATTTGTTTACCCTGAACATAACCAGAATCGAACCTGGGACCCTTGGGTCCACAGGCCAACGCTCTATCCACTGAGCCAAACCAGTCAGGGCTCAAGGGAAAATCTTTGTCTCAGTTTACCAATGAAGAATGTCACAGATTTAGTTCTTTTGGTTGACATTACAACTCATCTAAATACTGCAAATATTCCTTTACAGCGGGGGTGGGGAACTTTTTTCTGCCAAGGGCTATTTGGATATTTATAACATCATTCGAGGGCCATACAAAATTATCAACTTAAAAATTAGCTTTTGAAAAAAACAAACAAAAATTAGGTTGCTATATTTAGTCAAACATTTAATTAACTCACCCTTAATGCCTCGGCAGGGCCAGAGCAAATGATTTCGAGGCCTTTACACGACCCACAGGTCCACCTCTGCTTTACAGAGACACTTACTCACAAGGATTATCACATGCATATGATTCAGTTCTCTCATTTGTAGCAAATGTATGTTCTTTTTATAAACATTTTTTTTTTGGTAAGGAATAATCTGGATTGCTTTCATATGCTAAAGTTGGTTTCTAGAAATGAAAATTAAGACCTTAACTCCATTCCCTAAATTATAGTACGTAAAACTGAATTTCAAGGCAGGCTCTTTGATCTTATACTTTATGAAAATGAACTAACATTTCTCCATTAATAGCAATAATGAGAAATGAATAGCTAAGGTGAAAGTATTAAAAACTAAATATAACATTGGAACACTAGAATTTTGCAAGTACCTTTGAATTACCCTAACGTTAAACTCACTATGCAAAAATTTCATCTTGGTTTGAAAGTGGCTGTGTTTAAGAGGAGCTGTGTTTGCTTTTGAAACTCAGTTTTAAAAATTACTGCTCTTAGGTCAAGGATTCAGGTCTGAATTCTATATTACATGTTGCATGGAACTGTATTGACATCTTGCTATTGGCAAAATGTCAAGTTTTTGCTTTAGATCAAAGGTGTTATGAGCTACAAGAAATATTTAATAATTAAGTATTTCTATTTTTTAATTTGTTTTTTTTCCAGTCTCAATTTTATAATCTCTAATATCCTAAGTGCTAGTATTACATTACATTTTATTTCTCGCTTTTAAACATTCTCTTACCTTGATCACTTCAATTGCTTTAGGTTACCAGCTTGTCTCCTCTAGGTATTTGGGTTTGTGACTCTTGTCGTAGGTATAAGGTAAAATCTTAGTTATATCCTTAGGGAACATGCCTATGAAAATATCGTGGTCACAACTTTCTAATTAATTTTACGCTGTTACCACTTTTCATTAACTTAGGCATAAACATATCTTCATGTTGGCTTGTTTCATGGTCGCAGTTTTAGGAAATGAAAATGGAAAATTCCTGCTTATTTATTTCAACGTTGTAAGTACATGTTAGACAGTCCCATGTCATGAACCGAGATTTTTCCCTTTATCCTTCTCTCGCCTTCTGTAGAATCTTCAATGAGAATTTCTCGTGAAAGCTTCAGGGCAAACCATTAAAAAACCATACCTAGCCCTAACCGGTTTGGCTCAGTGGATAGAGCGTCATCCTGCAGACTGAAAGGTCCCAGGTTTGATTTCGGTCAAGGGCATGTACCTTGGTTGCGGGCACATCCCCAGTGGGAGGTGTGCAGGAGGCAGCTGATGATGTTTCTCTCTCATCGATGTTTCTAACTCTCTATCCCTCTCCCTTCCTCTCTGTAAAAAAAAAAATCAATAAAAAATATTTTTTAAAAAAGCTTGGTTTCAAAACAAAACAAACAAAAACCATACCTATTAGATTTGATAGCATCAGAAGGTCCACCCAGATTATTTGGACATGTAATTCTGTTCCGATGGGGCATCGGAGGCTATGCTGTGTTTTGCAGTAACTCCTGAGCTTCTGTTGTTGCCTCATTGAAATTCTTTGGTTCAGCAAAGCTGTGTGCGGACTGTGAGAAGCTGCCTGCTGCTCCCCTCCCCCTGGCGGTGCTATCCTCCCCCTGGCTCGGATGCAGCTATGGCTCTGCCTTCTCAATTGCTTGCTGTGTGTGCATTTTCATGGAATTATAGGCCTTACAGACTCTCTAGGGAAGCTTTTCAGGTGACAGAAGAAAATTATTTTTAAAGTTCCCAAATTAGCCCAAGGAAAACAGAGAAAAAGAGGACAGTGAAACACATTTTTCTGAAAGACTGTATTTGTAAATCTTAAATAATTTGTAGGTATTGAATTGTCACTGTTAATATAGCCCCTTTTCCTCTCTAAAGTTCAGTGTACATGTGGTTGCTTAAATTTTAATATTGTGAATGCTTAGAAAAAAATATATTTATTTAAAGAAATTATGATATCGGGGTAAAATGGCAACTCTCCACTTTCCCTTGCTCCCTTTTGGTCCTTCTTTAGGGAGTCATATTGCTAATGCGCTTCTCAGTGGTTCTCAGGTATGGTCCCTGTGCCAGTAGCCCCCAGCATCGCCTGGGAACTTGTTGGAAATGCAGAATCTGGGGCCCCATCCCAGACCTACAGAATGAGAAGCTCTTAGGAAGTAAGATTGGGCAACAGCCTGTGTTTTAACAAACCTTCAGGTGATTTCTGATGTATGTAAAGTGTGCTTTCTATGACTTGAGTTGTACCTGTTAGATTTGTACATGGAAACCTATAAAAGTTTTCAAACTCCTTTAGTGCACCCTGCTTGCCTTTCATTACTTTGGGAGTCTGGGCTAGAATATATGTATATTGGGGTGAACTGGGGACCTTTATCCCAGCTGGTTGGGACTTTGTGGTAGCTACAGTCAGTGCCTTGAGCGACAGCTACTGATGGTTAAGGTAACGGGTGAGATAGGGATGCCTTGGACACTTCCTGGAGAAGTCAGTCAGATCTGGCATCCCAGGAACAATTGATCAAAAGGAAACCTGGTTTTGAGACTTGGACAAGAGCAGCTATTCTCATCTTGGTTACTTAAGGTAAGTATCCAATGGAGGAAAAAAAAAGTCTGAGTATATGACTGTATGTGAAATTGTATGTTCATTTTCTCTTATTGTGGTAAAATGTACATAACATGAAATGCACCATTTTAACCATCTTTAAGTGTATAGTGGCATTAAGTACATTCACGTTGAGCAACCATTACCACTATCATTTCCAGAACTTTTCCATTATCCGAAACTGAAATTCAGTACCCGTTAAACAGTAACTACCCATTCTTCTCTCCCTATACTCCCGGATGACCACTATTGGACTTTATTTCCCTATACATTTGACTATTCTAGATTCTCATAAAAGTGGAATAATACAGTTCTTTTCCTTTTGTGTCTGGGTTTTCACTTTGCATAATGTCTTCAGGATTCATACATGTTGTAGCATATATCAGAATTTCATACTTTCTAAAGACTAAATAAAACTCAATTGTGTGCATATATCACATTTTGTCCATCGACTTGTGGGTAAACATGTAGATTGTTGCCACTTTTTTACTGCTGTGAAGAATGTTACTATAAACATTGGTATACAAATATCTATTCAAGTACCTGCTTTCAATTCTTTTGAGTATAAAACTAGAAGTGGAATTGCTAGATCATGTAATAATTCTGTTCTTTTTTTCTTTTTGAGAAACAGTTTTCTATAGTGACTGTTCCATTTTACATTCCTACCGGCAATGAAATGCACAAAGATTCCATTTTTTCCTCATCCTCACCAACCCTTGTTATTTTCTTTTGTAATGGCCATCCTAATGCATGTAAAGTGGCATCTTATTGTGGTTTTGGTTTGCATTTCCCCAGTGATTAGTAATGTTGAGCATCTATTCATGATTGGTTATCTGTATATCATCTTTGGAGAAATATCTATTCAAGTCCTTTGCCCATTATTTTTATTAGATTGCTTAGAGTATTTTTTGTTTTGTTTTTGAGTGTAGTAGTTCTTTATATATTCTGGGTATTAATACCTTATCAGTAATGCAATTTGCAAATATTTTCTTCCATTCTGTGAGTTACCTTTTTACTTTGTTGATACTATTCTTTGATGTTCAAAAGTTTTTAATTTTATTTATTGATTTTTACAGAGAGGAAGAGAGAGAGAGAGAGAGAATGAATATATCATTGACTTGTTGTTCCACTTATTTACGTACTCGTTGGTTGCTTCTTGTATGTGCCTTGATCGGGGATAGAACCTGAAACCTTGGCATATTGGGACAATGCTCTAAACAACTGACCCCGCCTGGCCAGGGTCGTAAAAGTTTTAATTTTGATGAAGTCCAATTTATGTTTTTTTCCTTTGTTGCCTATGTATGGAATATGTAGATCACTTTGGGAATTATTAACATTTTAACAGTTTTAATTGTTTTCCAATCATTTATTTGTTGAGTCTTTTTATTACGAAAGGATGTTTAATATTATCAAGTACATTCTGGATCGATTAAGATGATCATGTGTCTTTCCTCTTCCAATTCATTTTATGAAGCAGTATTACCCTGATACCAAAACTAGACAAAGAATACCATAAAAGGTAAGTACAGACTGATATCCCTCATGAAAGAGATAAGTACAAGAGGGAAGTAGGTTTGGATATAAAAGAGCAACCCAGGGGACCCCTGCGGTGATGGAAATGCTCTCTATAGATTATTAATTTCAGTATCCTGGTTGTGATATTTTACTATGGTTCTGCAAGATGTTACCATTAGGGAAAAGTAGATAAAAGATACAAGGGGTCTTTCTTCTTCTTTATTTTTTTAGTCCTCATCCAAGGATATTTTTCTATTGAGTTTTTTTTTTTTAGAGCTAGTGGAAGAGAGAGGGAAAGACAGAGAGAAATATCGATGTGACTCGCATCGATTGGTTGCCTCCTGCACGAGCCAGACCAGGGCCCGGGCAGAAGGAGCCTGCAACCGAGGTATATACCCTTGACCAGAATCAAACCTGGGACCCTTCGATCTACAGGCTGGCACTCTATGCACTGAGTCAAACTGGCTGGGGCTCAGTGTTATTTCTTATAGCTACATATGAGTCTACAATTTAAATTTAATTTGAAAAGTTTAATTTAAAAATTTTCTGTAAATGAATTCAGCAAAGTAGCAAGATACAAAGTCAACACACAAAAATCAGTTGCATACACAGTGAACATCTGAAAGGAAACTATAAAAGCAATTCCATTTACAGTAGCATCCAAAAGAATAAAATACTTAGGAAATGGGTAAAAGACTGTACAATGAAAGCTATAAAACATTACTGAAAGGAATTAAAGAAGGCAAATAAGTGAATACATATTCCATGTTCATGGATCGCAAGACTTACTGTTGTTAAAATGTCAATACTGCCCCAAATGATCTATACATTCAATGCAATCTGTCTCAAAATGCCAATGATTTTTTTTTTCAGAAATAGAAAAACCCATCCTAAAACTCACATGAAATCTCAAGGGATCCTTAATCGCCTAGATCCGTGGTTGGCAAACCGCGGCTCTCGAGCCACTTGTGGCTCTTTGGCCCCTTGAGTGTGTCTCTTCCACAAAATACCATGTGCGGGCGCGCATGTATAATGGGATTGAAACTTCGTGGCCCATGCACAGAAGTCGGTATTTTGTGGAAGAGCCACACTCAAGGGGCCAAAGAGCCGCATGTGGCTCACGAGCCGCAGTTTGCCGACCACTGGCCTAGATAATCTTGAAAATAAAGAACAAAACTTGAGGATTCATACTTCCTGATTTTAAAATTTACTACAAAGCTATAGTGATCAAAAAACAGTACGGTATTGGCATAAAGACAAACATTCTGTAAACCCATGGAATAGAATAGAGAACCCAGAAATAAACACTTGTATTTATGGTCAAATGATTTTTTACAAGAGTGCCAAGATTACTCAATGGGGGAAGGACAGTCTTTTCTGGGGAAACTAGATATTCACAATGCAAAAGAATGAAGTTGGACCTCTACCTCACACCATATACAACATTTAACTCATAATGTCTCAAGGACCTAACCGAAAGACCTAAGACAATGATACTTTTAGAAGAAAACATACAGCAAAAGCTTCACGACATTGGATTTGGCAGTGATTTCTTCGATATGACAACAAAAGCAGAGGTAAAAAAAGAAAAAAATAGACAAATTAGACTTAATGAAAATTAAAAATTTGTGTGTGTCAAAAGACATTAGTAACAAAGTGAAAAGGCAACCTGTAGAATGGGGGGAAATATTTACAAACCATAGATCTGCTGTGTTACTGGATTAGACTTAGGAAACTCGGAATGAATTCTTGGGCGTGTTCCACCTGTGAAAGGCACACAGACTTCCCTGAGCAGGGGCGCGATGGGACAGCTTTCCTCAGAAAGGTGTGGCCAGCCTTGGTCTAGTACTTCAGGAATAGAATGGATTGTGTCCCATTTTGGTCACCACGTTTTAAAGAAACTATGTAGATAAATTCGAAGGTGATTAAAACTATTTAAAAGTAGGCAAAATATCAGCCCTAAGATTGGCATTGATTTTTTTTTTTTTTTCTGGAGCTTAGACCAGAGGCATTTCAAGTTTCCAGTAGCAATACTGTAAAAGACCACAAGATGGCAAAAGAACTCTAAATTACCTTTTTTTTTTTTCTTTTTTAAATCTAGGTTTGAGAGAGATCAGATGTTTCCTGATGAAGCAAGGAAAAGAAAGTTTAAGAATGTCTATATTTCATACTAAGTAAATGTGAAGATCCGATTGGCTTTCTTAAGCTATTCATGAATTGGGCAACATCCCATCTGGAAACCAGAAGGCCTCTCAGAGAGGTTGTACAAATGGAAGGGTTGTTAAAGGAAGAAGGCTGGGGTGGGGTAGCTATTGGGAAAAGAAAAGAAATAATTATTTTTAGGCCAGGACATGTTTTGGGGGACAGCAAATGGCAAGAGCTTTATTTTGTAGATTGCATCTTCTTTGGGGGTGTGTGGGGGTGAGGTAAGGGCCCACATAGTAGATTACCTTACTGGCGCTTGACCAGAAAATTCCAGATGGGTTGATTAACATTACACTTTCAGTGAAGACCTAAACGGCAATTAAGTGAGATATTAAGTCTAGGTTTGATATGGGATTTAGCACAGTGACGCCATTTTGGTACTATAGTTCTCTCTTTAACAAAGGGTGTACTCTAGCCGCCCACTATACACAGTGTTCTGCCTTTTATTTTTTAGCTTTTACTAAATATAGCTCAATGATCGTTCCATAACTTCATACTATTTTTATTGGATGGCTATATTATCGTTTAACTAATTCTTTATTGGTAAATATATAAGATGTTATCAATTTTTTGAAATAACAATGAATAATAGTCTTTTATGTTCTAGATATTTCCAAATTGCTTTTTATAGAGATCACAACAATTTACATTACAAATAGAAATATATGGGGGTTCTGATCATTCACACTCTAACCAACATAGTCATATTTTCTTATCTGTGCTAATCTGATAAGGAAGATATAGTATCTCTATGTAATTTCAACTTACATTTTCTTGTAACTGAAGTTCATCATCTTTTCATATGCTTCTTGTACTTCTTTTTCATAGCCTTTGCCCATTTTACTATTATTTTTTCTTATGACTTATGGGTGTTACATAGTTGAACTAATTCTTTGTTTTTTGCTATATATATTTTTATTGATTTCAGAGAGGAAGGGAAAGGAAGAGAGAGAGATAGAAACATCAGTGATGAAAGAGAATCATTGATTGGCTGCCTCCTGCACAGAGCCCACAACCCGGGCATGTGCCCCAACCAGGAATTGAACCATGATCTTCTGGTTCATAGGCCTGTGCTCAACCACTGAGCAATGCCAACCAGGCTGAACTAGTCCTTTGTAATAGGAGTTACAAATATCTTCCTAGATACATTTCCTCTTTAATGATGTCTTCATACTTTCTAATTTTGTGAATATTTTTGGTAAGTTATTTCTTTCCATGGTGCTAGTATGTAATTGTGATAGGTGCCTGATCAGAAAAAATGCAAATTTAGCATGCCTGAGAGTTTGTATTTTCAAAGAATCCTTATGTGACTTTGGAGATCTTTAGTCAAAACTTGGGGACTCTTTTTGATATATGCTCTGTGAGGCAGGTAAAAATTTAAATCTGGGAAGTGTATCTTGACATACACATAAGTTTTTAAAAGTTTATTTAGGCACAAGGGAAAAACTGTGGTCATTATCCTATATAATAAAAGGCTAATATGCAAATCGACCAAACAGTGGAACCACCGGTTGCTATGATGTGCATTGACCACCAGGGGGCAGACACTCAATGCAGGAGCTGTCCCCTGGTGGTCAGTGAGCTCCCACAGGGGGAGTGCCGCTCAACCAGAAGCTGGGCTCATGGCTGGCGAGCGCAGCAGTGGCAGCAGGAGCCTCTCCCACTTCAGTGGCAGCGCTAATGAGTCCTACTGCTAAGCTGTCAGTTGAACATTCCCTGAGGGCTCCCAGACTGCGAGAGGGCACAGGCCGGACTGAGGGACACCTCCCCCACACCGAATTCATGCACGGGTGGGGTCCAGCCTGTCAGGGGGAGGAGAAGGCGGGACTTTGGCCGGTGGGCCCACCCCAAACTAACCCAATCAGGGGGGTTGGCTGGAGGTGGGGCCGCCTATGGGGAGGGGCTGTGGGCAATGGCTGGCTGGCCCCGCCCCTGGGGTGGTGGTGGTGGGGGGGGCCCATCAGGGGTGGGACTGGCTGCGGGGAGGGGCTGCAGGCAGTTGGCCAACCAGCCCTGCCCCTGATTGGGCTGGTTTGCTGGCCGCTGTGGGCATCATAGCAACAGGTTGCTCTGGTTGTTAGTGTTCAGGTTGCTGGCTTTTTTTTATATATAGATAAGAAACAATTGTGTGGTTTGTCCTCAGTTATCTCGGCGAGCTCATTCTATTATTATAGTCATTAAATACTGCCTATTCTCAACACTTGGCCTTGACCATCTTTTCTTCTCCCCATGTAATCTCTTTGATGGCTCACAGCATCAATTATTAGATACAAGCCAGTGACTTCCAAATTTATAATTTATAAGCCTCTTTTGAGTCCCAGCCTAGGCATCTAACTGCCTATTTAGCATTTCTACTTGTGTCAAAGACTCTACATATCCATCCTAGACAGAACTAATGAATCCTCCTCCCCCAAACCTGGAAGTCTTCCATTGTTCCCTATCTAAGTGAATGACAGGATCATCTGTTGCACTGATGAAGCCATATAATTAGGAATTACCACTGATACATTCTTCACCTCTCCCCATATCTACTGCATTACCAATTTTTCTCTCCTAAATATCTCAAGTCTTTCAATTTCTTAGTGTTTAGTCTATGCTATGGTCTTTGGGCAGATCATCTGGTTTCCTGCACCCAACAGAACCTCATCTTATAACAACACCAGTGCTTCTCAAAGTATCTGTGGTGAAGGACCAGTTCTTAAAAAATTTCCAATTGGTCACAGACCAATATCTTTGTGAAATACAATAAAAATAAATTACTGGGAAAAAAATGAAATTAAAAACAAAATTATGCAAAACATAAGTGTTGCAGTCTTATTAGATTTAACAACCTGCAGCTGCTGTCAAATGTATAAAAGTTTCTGAACACTCAATTTTTGTACTTAACTTGATGTGTACTGCTGTATCTCCAGTGCTTAGCATCTAGAAGACACAGAATAAATATTTGTGAAATGGAAGACATAACTTTGATAATTTTGGGATATTCAAGTTATTTCCAGTGATTTGCCACTTAAATATCACATGAACATATCTGTAGTTATGTTTTCATACCTTGTCTTCCACATTGCTAATTCAATCTTCTGCTTCATTTAACCTACTATTTATTCCTTCCGGTGTATTCTTCATTTCAGATATTGTATTATGAATTTATGACTGGTTCCTTATTGTGGTTTTCTATGTTCCTTTTTACGCTGATGTAGTTCTCACTAAGTTCTTTGAGCATTCTTATAACCATTTTTTTGAACTTTATATCTGATCAGTTGCTTGCCTCCCTTTCATTCAGCTCTTTTTCTGGAGATTTCTTCTGTTCTTTCATTTGGGGAATATTTCTTTGTCTCCCCATTTTGGCTGTCTCTGTGTTTGTTTCTATGTATTTGGTAGATCTGCTATGACTCCCAGTTTTGGTAGGGTAGCCTTATGTAGTGGGTGACCTGTGGGATTCAGTGGTACTGTCGCCTTGTTGGATCTCAGCTGGGTGTTCCAGCAATGTCTCTTTCATGTGTTACATGAGCACTTCTGTTGTAATTAAGCCTTTATTGCTATTGCCCCCTTCGTGCTTGGGTTTGACCTTCGGGTTAGTTGACTGTGAGGATTAACCCTGACCACAGAGCACAAGCTGTGTGGAGGTGCTGACCACATGGAATGGACTCTGTCTCAGCAGGGTCTGGTTCCTTCTGATATTTCCTTTGGAGATGCCACTTGTGAAGTTAACTGATGTTGTCCTAAGCTGGCCACTGGGTGTATTTGTGCTGGGCCTCTAGGGAGGACTCTGGTGAAGTCCAGTGTCAGATGCCAACTGTGACTGGCTCTGGGCAGCCTGTTTGGAGCTAAAAAGTGATCCACAGTTTGTGGCTGCCTCTTCTGGGCCTGGTGAATTTGGGAGAAATCAAGCTGCACACCAAGGCCAGCTTTAACCAGCACTGAGCTTGGGGGCAGGTCAGCAAAACTCCCAAGGCACCCTGGGATCCCATCCGCCTCTCCCTGCCTCTGCTTGCTAGCTGCCTGTTAGGCTTAGTCACTGAAAGTGCCTCTGGCTGTACTCGAGTTGCAGTAGAAAGGTTCTCAGTGAGTCACCAAGTAAAGGCCGGCGGGATTCACCAGTCAGATAAAGGTTCAAACTCGGTGCCAGTGTTGGGTCTGCAGCCACTTAGCAAACGTCCCCGGGTATATACCATGTCTAGCTGCCACCAGCTGGGTGCTTGCACACCTTTGTGGTGGGGCAGGGTTGAGCTGCTCAGTGCTTGTCTGGCTGGTCAGAAAATAGAGTGGGTAAAAGAAGAGGGTGGGGAATTGTGGAATAGAGTGATGGTAAGAAGAGGATATGGAATAAGATAGCTTTTTCTCTCTTAAGAATATCGACATTTTTAGATGGGAATGAGAATTTCTGTAAGTAGTCCAAGGAAAGTAGAAAACATAAAAGTTTGGAGTAACATGGAATAATAGACTCTTAGTTAAAAAACTTTTTTCTGCCCTGACCGGTTTGGCTCAGTGGATAGAGCGTTGGCCTGCAGACCAAAGGGTCCCAGGTTCGATTCCACTCAAGGGCATGTACCTTGGTTGCAGGCACATCCCCAGTGGGGGGTGTGCAAGAGGCAGCTGATTGATGTTTCTCTCTCATCGATGTTTCTAACTCTCTATCCCTCTCCCTTCCTCTCTGTGAAAAATCAATAAAATATATTTTTTTTAAAAAACTTTTTTCTTAGGAATTTCATAAATATTTATGAGCATCTTTTAGTTTACAGAAGATTTCCAGACTCACATCTTATGGGCAGGCTAATTAATCTCATCCCTTTCCTTCCCCCCTTTTCACTTGTTAGAAACTGAAATCCAGTGAGGTTAGTATCATAGGGCCTAAAAAGTAACTCTTATGATCCCTAAATCCAGTGTTTTATGCAGTGTTCTATATTGCCTTGAGTGGTTTATAAAGCTTTGCATAATCTGGTTCCTTGATACTTCTCCATCCTTATCTTGTCCTTTCTATTTTTTAAGAACTTATTTTTATTGATTTCAGAGAGCAAGGGAGAGGGGAGGAGAGATAGAAACAGCAATGATGAGAGAATCATCAATTGGCTGCCTCCTGCATGCCTCCTACTGGGGTTGGAGCCTGCAATTCGGGCATGTGCCCTGACTGGGAATTGATCCATGACCTCCTCATTCATAGATGCTCCCTCAACCACTGACCCACTCCGGCCATGCCATCTTGTCCTTCTTTCACATCATTCCACTTCAGCTGAGCTGGCCTTGTCGTTCCCCAAACACACCCAACATGGTCCTGTTCCAGGGCCTGTGCACTTGATGTGTCCTCTGTTGGAAAGCTCTTCTTTTAGATATCTGTATGACTTTCCCCTCCCCATCTCAGAACCAAACCTCTTAAAATTGCCTCGAAACCTATGGACTGAACTGTGCCCCCCTCCGAATTCATCAGAACCAAACCTCTTAAAATTGCCTATGTTATGGACTGAACTGTGCCCGCCTCCGAATTTATATGTTGAAGTTTTAACCCCCAGCACAGCTTAGAATATATTTGGTATTTCCAGTTAAATGGGGCCATGTGGTTGGGACCTAATCCAATGTGACCAGTGTCCTTATAAGAAGAGGGAGAGACAGCAAGGATATATATGCACATAGAAAAGCCACGTGAGGACACATTCAGAAGGCAGCCAATTGCAAGAAAAGGAGAGGGCCTCAGGAGAAACCAAACCTGTCCACACCTTGATCTTGGACTCTCAGTCCTCAGAGCTGTGAGACAATACATTCCTGTTGTTTAAGGCACCCACCTTCTGTTATGGCAGCGTGAGCAGACCAATACAGCCTGTAAGCATTCCTGGTTACTGTCACTTCATCTGTGTTCCCTCTGACTCATGCTGTTGTAGCCTCTGGCCTTCTTGCTGTTCCCAAGTATGCCAAACTGGCTTTCACCTCAGAGCTGTCTTCCCATCGAGGCTGTACATGCCATGAGGGCAGGAGTTAGTGTTGTCATCTGGTTTGCCACTGAGTTTTTTGGTGCCCAGAAGAGTTCCTGGCACAGAGTAAGGCCCTGAGTAATATTTATTGGATCAGTTAATGAATAAATGAATGGAAGTGACCCATGGGTGGAGAAATAGATTAGCAAGACAGGCTAGAATGACTATAAATTCATTTCCCATGTGGGATTAATAAATTTGTTATTGTTGATATTGCTTGTATTTTAAAGGAAAGAGACACTTCAATGAAAGTGGAGAGAAGAGTGGTTTTCTTAGTATCTGAAAACTGAACGATTAATGTAATACATTTGGAAGAAAACAAAGTTAGGTCCCTACTTCATATCACAAAAATGATACATTTTAGATTAATTAAACATCTAAGCATAAAAGAGAAAATTGTGAAGTTGCAAACAAAAATTTAAAAAGCTTAGGATAATTTTTGTATAATTTCTTGGTGTGTATGCTTCTAGGTACAGCTTCTTAGCTAAAAAGAAAACTCAGAAGTCATAAAGAAAAAGACTGATTACTTTTAAATTTTATAGTAGCAGAAGATAGTCAGACAGAATATTGAATATTAAAAGGTGTTTTTAAAGAAGGAAATAGCCCAGAGCGTCGACCTATGAACCAGGAGGTTATGGTTCGATTCCCCGGTCAGGGTACATGCCTGGGTTGCGGGCTCAATCATCAGTGTGGGGGCATGCAGGAGGTAGCCGATCCATGATTCTCTCTCATCATTGATGTTTCTATCTCCCTCTCCCTCTCCCTTCCTCTCTGAAATCAATAAAAACATACTTTAAAAATAAATAAAGGAGGAAATGCACATGGTTAGTAGATTTGAAAGGATGCTCAACAGTTTCATCACACACACACACACACACACACAATTTTATACCCATCAGGGTCATTCATTCATTCATCAAACACACACTTAAGTTTTGCCCAGCTGGTGTGTCTCAGTGGTGAGTGTCGGCCTATGAACTAGGAGGTCACGGTTTGATTCCTGGTCCGGGCCCATGCCCAGATGCAGGCTCC
>NW_006299593.1:1847518-1851084 GCF_000327345.1 Myotis davidii | reverse complement strand
CCCAGATTGCAGGCTCCATCTCTAGTGGTGATGGGGCGGGGGGAGGGGGCGGGGTGGAGAGAGGGTATACAGGAGGCAGCCAATCAATGATTCTGTCTCATCATTGATGTTTTTATAATTCTCTCCCTCTCTCTTCCTCTCTGAAATCAGTAAAGTATATATATTTTTCAAAAACACACACACTGAGTTTTTACTGTGTGCCAAATATCATTCGAGTTATTGGAGATAAAGCAGTGAAGAAAACAGAAATACTCTGATATCAGAGAGCTCATGTTCTATTGGAGAGAAATAGATAAGAACCCATAAGAAATAAATTATGACATGTTAGAAGGTGATAAATGCCATAGAAATAAACAAAGCCTTGTTAGGGGGCAACATAGGAAATGAAAGGAATTTAAGACGTTATTTTGACCAACTCTAGAGAAATGAAAATCTAGATGATGATGCTTTTTTAGGAGAATATATATTACAAAAGTGATTGTGGAGGAGAGAGAGAAATTGTAATCAAATTACATACCATAAAATATCTAGAGAAAGTTGTTCAAGAGCCGCCCCTAGAAAAAGCACCAGAGGAAATATTTCAGAGGTGAATTCTACCAAACCTTTAAAGAACCAGCCAAAAGAAAAAAACAAAGAACTAGTCAAGTCCAATGATATTTATTTCAGAGAAAGAAGAGATGTTGTGGAAAAATGGTCATTCCCCTCTATGTTTAGTAGAATTTGTACAGTATGAACTCTTTGGAAACTATTCCAACGATATCTTTTAAAATTATATACATTATGTCTTTTATTTATTCATTTATTAACCCCTTCCCCAACAATGTTTTTGTTAAAAACGTTTCTTTTTCAGACTAATTTTTTTATTTTGGTTCTATATAGTATTTTTGATGCTGGTTATGAAAACAGTTTGTAACTCGTCTTCCTATAAACCATATTTTTTTTACCATATTTTCTTAGTATACTCGTCGACGACTGAAAAAGAACATTTTGTGAAAACGAGTATACACGTTTCTGCCGGGGAAGGGGTTAAATATATTTTTATTGATTTCAGAGAAGAAGGGAGAGGGAGAGAGAGATAGCAACATCAATAATGAGAATCATTGATTGGCTTCCTCCTGCATGCCCCTCACTGGGGATTGGGCCTGCAACCCAGGCATGTGCTGTTGACCAGAATTGAACCTGGGACCCTTCAGTCACCAGGCCGAACCTGTCTTCTGAGCCAAACTGGCTAGGGCTACATTATATGTCTTTTAATCAAACAGTCTCACTATTAGGATCCTAGACTTTAGAAATAAAAATACCAGTTCATAAGGCTGTGTGTATATAGCAATGTTTGTAGTATAAAAACTACTCAGAACTTCAGTGTTCAATAACAGGTTGAATAATTGATGATGGAGCCATACTATGCATATTATGCTCCAATTTTATTTTATGTTTTACTTTTTAAAAACACATTTGTATTGATTTCAGAGAGGAAGGGAAAGGGAGAGAGAGATAGAAACATCAATGATGAGAGAGAATCATTGATTGGCTGTGTCCTGCACACCCCCTAACTGGGAATCAGGATTGTGACCTTTTGGTTCATAGTTTGCTTGACGGTCAATCACTGAGCAACACTAGCCAGGCTTATGCCACAATTTTAAAAGGAGAGGAGATATAGTTTATGTGGAGAAACACCAGTGATCAGAAAAACAAATACAGCCTAGCATGTAAATTTTTGGAAAAAAGAATAAAGAATATTTTCCAATATTGATAGATAGCCTGCTTGTGTATATATGTATGAATAGGAAGAAATGGATGGAAACACATCAAACTTCAACATTGGTTATTTGGAGTTTTGGGAGAGCTTGCTGGTTTTTTCTTTGTTGTTTTTGGCTTATTACCTTAGGCAGGATTTTTAGTTTGAAAGGAAAATTCGATAAAATACATTTTATTTTTAAACAAATATATTTTATTGATTTTTTACAGCGAGGAAGGGAGAGGGATAGAGAGTTAGAAACATTGATGAGAGAGAAGCATCGATCAGCTGCCTCCTGCACACTCACTACTGGGGATGTGCCCGCAACCAAGGTACATGCCCTTGACCGGAATCGAACCTGGGCCCCTTCAGTCCGCAGTCCGACGCTCTATCCACTGAGCCAAACCGGTTAGGGCTAAAATACATTTTATAAAAGACTTTTCTTTTAGCCTTTTCTAATGTGAACAAAAGAAATATGTCAGCTTGTGTGCTAGGTAAAACTGATGCACGAGACTCAGGGTAGGTGGTATTTTGTTTGCTATTCATAAGGCAGGGCTGGTGAGTTTTCCCAGATCTTTCCCAATGATTGATTTTATGTTGAAGTGGTAAGTAGAGTGAGCTTGAGAAATTACTTGAATTCTCTCAACCCAAGGTTTTCCGTCAGTAAAATGAAAATATCTACCACACATATTTTTATTGTGAAATGACAATGAAAGGACTTTGAGAGTGGTTAAGCTCTTAACTGAATAAGTTTTCATTGGATTCTGATTTCCTGACATTTTGAGTGGCTCTGATATGTGCTAGGGATGCAAAAACAAGCAAACCAAAGCAAAGTACAAGGGGAAAGGATAAAGGCAGGTAAAACCTTAACCATGTGAAGCATGGCATCAGGTGCCAGGTGAATATTATCTAATCTAATGTGTTGTTTTTAAAAAAATATATTTTATTGATTTTTTTACAGAGAGGAAGGGAGAGGGATAGAGAGCTAGATACATCGATGGGAGAGAAACATCCGTCAGCTGCCTCCTGCACACTCCTTATTGGGGATGTGCCCGCAACCAAGGTACATGCCCTTGACCGGAATCGAACCTGGGACCCTTTAGTCCACAGGCCCATGCTCTATCCATTGAGCCAAACCGGATATAGGGCTCTAATGCAGCGGTTCTCAACCTGCGGGCCGCGACCCCTTCACAGAGGTCACCTAAGACCATCGGAAAACACATATATAATGACATCTTGTTTTTGTGATTAATCACTATGCTTTAATTATGTAACAATTAAATTTGTAACAATGAAATTGGGGGTCACCACAACATGAAGAACTGTATTAAAGGGTCGCGGCATTAGGAAGGTTGAGAACCACTGCTCTAATGTGTTGAAGACAAAGGTAATCAAGGAAAGACCACGGAAGAGGTGAGACAGTACAGGTTAGAGATGCCCGCAATTTGGGCAGGACTGCCACAGAACAGGCCTAGGTTATCTATCTATCTATCTATCTATCTCTATCATTTTATTTAGAGAACATTTATTGGGTTTCTTTTTCTAGGAGTGCATTTTTTAAAATTTCTTTATTAAGTTATTACATATGTGTCCTTATCCCCATATTACCCCTCCCCCCCACCCCCACTCATGCCCTCACCCCCCTGGTGTCCATGTCCATTGCTTAGGCTTATATGCATGCATGTAAGACCTTTGGTTGATCTCTCCCCCTGACCCCCACCCTCCCCTACCTTCCCTCTGAGGGTTGACCCATGCTTCTCGGTCTCTGGATCTGAGGCCTAGGTATTGACACTGGCTGGTGCTTCAGTTTTACCAGATGCCTGAGCAG
>NW_006299593.1:1840359-1846924 GCF_000327345.1 Myotis davidii | reverse complement strand
AGGGAACTGGCAGGACCCGGCGGCCTGGGCCGTCGGTGTTTCTCACGCCTGCCCGGTGCGGGTGTGGGAGCAAAGACAGGGTCACCGCGGTGCAGGGCACGGAGCGCGCGTCCATGGCTCTGATGTTTCCCTCCGCATCTCTCGGGGGGGATCTTGAATACGGCTCCTTCGCGTGTTCTTTTTGGGTGACGCCTGCCTCGGGCCCCCTTCTGTTAAAGGTGGGGGGCAAATGGGAGCCACACGCATCAATCTTGGGGGACGTTTGAAACTTGCCTTGTTGGAGGTAAATGCAAACGAAGGAGACGTAGTCCTACAAAATCTTGCGTTGGGTTAGACATAGTGAAGGCGGCATCCAGCTAATTTTTGTGAAGCTTAAATGTTAGTGTTTGGCAGCAATCGGGTGAGTGGGGGGATGGCGTTTTAATCGGAAGGAGGTCTGAAGAAAAGTTTGTTACCAGGATCCGACGATTTATGTTGGTTCAAATGCTTTTGCTAACTAGCTTTGGAATTGTGCACACACACAAAAATGTTTCTTTTTTCTTTATGTGATGTAAAAGGGTTAATTTATTTTAACGCTGGTTCAGATTTGCCATTCACATTGGAAAAAGATCGGCCTGCAGACTGAAGGGTTCCGGGTTCGATTCCGGTCAAGGGCATGTACCTTGGTTGCGGGCACATCCCCAGTAGGAGGTGTGCAGGAGGCGACTCATTGATGTTTCTCTCTCATCCATATTTCTGACTCTCTATGCCTCTCCCTTCCTCTCTGTAAAAAATCAATAAAATATATTTTTTAAAAGATTAATTAATGAAGTTTATACAGAAAAAACGCATAATTTACATTATTTCAACATAGCTTTAAATTTTGTTGTTTCGTTATTCAGCACTTAGTGGGCTTACGTTGCATTTTTAAAAATTTGACAGCATTTCATGACGCTTTATTTTGTATTTTCATACACTGTAATATGTACTTTTAAATTCTTAAATGGGCTCAACATGATAACCCATTACACTGAGCTGGGCCATTTCCTCCTTGGTTGTTCATGTTCAAGCAGGTAAGGGTAAAGATAAAGCAGTTGGAAGAAATCACAGAATTTCATACTCATTTGTATTAACTAGTTATTTATGTCACATGTCTATTACTTTGAATATTGGTTATATTAATAGTTCTTCAATCTCTTGCATGTCATCTTTCATTATGGAGGCTGAATATATCAGATAATTTGGTTTAAAAAAACACTTCATATGATCTCAGTGATGACTGTATTTCCTGGCTGCCTTAAAGCTTTTTCTCTTCTGTGCGCTTAAGAAGGTGATCTCTGGAAATTTTGTTTTCATGTAGTAAAAGAAAATGAGAGAAATAGTTTAGTGGAGAGATAATAGGCTTTGGAATCAGAAGATCTGGATTCGAATCCCTGTTTTCCCTCTTACTATATGTGTGAGATTGTGAGTAAATTAATTTAGTTTTTCTGAATTTGTTTCCTTTTCTGCAAAATGGTGATTACTGCTACCTACTTGGCATTGTTGTGAGGATTGAGACAGTGTAGAGAAAGCTTCTATTCCTGGCTCCTAGGAGCTGTTGAATAAATGTCATCTGTTACTTTTATTACAGATCTTTAGCTCTTTTTCTTTTGACACAAAATTGCAACCTGTGGGTACTCCCTTTTAATTAAAGGGGCTTAAGGAATTTAGGTTAAATTGTTAAACTTTTGGAGTACTTAGCAAAACATTGTAACCATTTATTTATGTGAGTGTTATGTTCACCTTTGTATCTGTCCCAGTGTCCAAGTATGTATTAGATGCTCACAATTAGAGTGAATGATCTCAGCTGGTAGTTGCAGAGGCAGGATAAGAACACAGGACAGACTATTGGAGTCCAAATTCTACTCCTTCTGTATAACTAAATGCATATTGGTGAAGGTTTAGATAAATCTTTCCAAATTCTTAGTAAAATGCTGTACGTACTAAGACACAGTGCTTCCAGTATGGGTGCCTGGTAAGATAATTTGGGCTGTTTTGTGTAAAAACAAGCTATTGAGTGTTGACATGTAGTGTAGAGGTCCTCCAAAACAGAAAGTAGTTGTATTTGTGGAAAGCTGGTAAGTACCTCTTTGTATCCAGCTTGACTGGCTCTCTCATTGCTTCAGTCTTATGTCCTGGGGTCTGTATTTGTGGTTGAAAATTAAAATGGGAAGTAAATAGATTTATGGAAGATAAAAAGAGAATAATGAAAAGGAAGACGGTAAGGAAAAAGGTGAGGTGTTAGAAATAAAGCAAAGCTATAGAGATCAGTGAGGGTTACTTTCTAAGATTTTGTTTTGAAAGAAAAGGTTTGGGGAACATAGAAAGTTTTAAGATACACATATTTTGATATTTTCTTAGTGGTGACCTTGGCGTACCTACATTTGAACCCCTTAAATACCAAAATATGTATATTGTTCCAGTCTTGTTAAAGCTTTCATACTTTTTTTCTGCCTCATTTCTGCAGTCTTCATTTTCTTAAACTTTAAACTAATTGTCCTATTGTCCCTGCTAAATATTTAGAGAAAAACATGCTTAACACACCTAACATAATAATTCCTTAATGTTAGGTAATCATTCAGTACTCAAATTTCCCAATGTGTCTCATATACCACACACGTGGTTGTATAAATGTGTTTGTTTCTACTACCATATTGGAAATTTCAAAAATTATCCGAGTCTTAAAAGGAACAAATTCCTACCTGCTTCTTAAATAAAGCATTTTGTTTACTGTCTAACATGTTTTGAGCACCTGTGGTATATCAGGAGGTATAGTTTTAATTATTCTTCACATCAACATTCTTAAGTGGGTATTGTTTTTATTCCCATTTTTCACATGATCAAACTGAGGCATGGGTTAACTAATTTGCTTGGGGCAACATTTTTAGCAAGCACCAGGACCAGAATTAAAACATTGAATCTAGTTAGGGTTTGTGTTTTTTAAAAATACTGTGCTACATTAGTGTTAAATTTTATTTATGGGAGTTAACCACTTTTGCATGAAGTCATTCAGTGGCACCCCTCCTAAAGGGTGGGTGTCTTCAGATCATTGGAAATTTCCCCAAAATCAGATTATTATGCATTGCATAATGGGCTGACTAACAGTCAATAGTTAGGGAGTGAGCATGATGCAGGGGGGGGAAAAGGGCCAAATCCAGATATTTGCTTAAGGCTGATGTTCTTTACCATACTGCATGTTTCCTTCCTGCTGCCATACTTGCTTATAGTCCAGTCATTTTTTTGACTTAGTATGTCATCCTATATAATAAAGAGCTAATATGCAAATGGTCCTCGTGCCAGAACTACTCAGACACTCAACACTGGGGAGAGAGGAATGGGGACCAGCCAGGCTGCAGCCCGGGAGAGGACAAGCCGCCTGAACCACGGTCCGGGCAAAGCCGCCCGCCCATGGTCCCCTGTGCCTGCGGCCGGCCAGAGGGAGGGAATCCTGGGTCCCAGGTGCAGGGCAAAGCACAGGCGGTTAGGGGCGATCAGGCAGGCAGGTAGAGGGGTTAAGGGCGATCAGGCAGGCGAGCGGTTAGGAGCCAGCAGTCCCAGATTGCAAGAGGCAGTTGGACATCCCCCTAGGGGTCCCAGATTGGAGAGAGTGCAGGCCGGGCTGAGGGACCCCCCTTTCTGTGCATGAACAGGAGCGGGCCTAAGCCAGCAGGTCCTTATCTCCTGAGGGGTCCCAGACTGGAGAGAGTGCAGGCCGGGCTGAGGGACCCCCCTTACCTGCTGTGCATGAATTTTGTGCATTTGGCCTCTAGTCTATATAATAAAGAGCTAATATGCTAATGGTCATGATGCCCTCATGCGTAACGACCAATCAGGAGGTTGCGTGCACAGCAAGTGCTGGTGGTCAGGGACTTGAGTGAGGCTGCATCCCATCCCCCGCCCGGTGCCAGCCCGGGGACAGGAGGCTCACATCTCTGCCCCCAGTGCCAGCCCCGGGGCTTGAAGGGGGTGGGGCTGGCCAGGTCTGGGTCTCGTGATTTTGAGGTGCGTGTGGGTCGGCGTGAACTTGACTCTAGGTCCCGTGGCGCGCCCTAGACTCTGACAGGAGGTAGATTTTCATACACATTTTACTAATTTTCTTTCCTCTCTGACACTTCTATTATAGTGAAAGGGCAAATAGCAATATTAAAATATTTCCTCTAATCCTCTTTTTAAAAATATATTTTATTGTTTTTTTACAGAGAGGAAGGGAGAGAGAGGGAGTTAGAAACATTGATGAGAGAGAAACATCGATCAGCCACCTCCTGCACACCTCCCAACTGGGGATGTGCCCACAATCAAGGAACATGCCCTTGACCAGAATCGAACCTGGGACCTTTCAGTCTGCAGGCTGACACTATCCACTGAGCCAAACCAGTTACGGCTCTAATCCCTTTTAATGTGCACAAATTTTGTGCACCGGGACACTGGTATATAACTAAGAAGTTAGGTAGTCCAGTGTTGGATTTAAAAGTTTGGGCCATTAACTATTTTTGAATGAAGTAAAGCCCTGGCTGACAGGAATTCCCTGTAGGTTTCGCACTTTTTCTTCCCTCTATTGTCCTACACACACACACACACACACACACACACACGCCCCTCCCTCCGAACTATTTGAGAGAAGTTGCCTACATTGTGCTCCTCTACTCTAGTTTATTTTCTAAGAATAGAATATTTTCTTTCTTAGTCATAGTATAGTTACTAGCTCCATAAATTTAACATTAATAAAAATCTTTAATTTACCATATTCTGATTTTGTTAATTGACCCAATAATGTACTTCATATCAGTTTCTGTTTTTGTTCTCCCTCCCAACTCCCCCCCATCCCCCACCCCATCTCCCAGTACAGGATCACTCTAGGATTAAGTAATTACCTTTAGTTGTCATGTCTCTTTAGTCTTCTTTATTCTGGAATATTTCCATAACCTTTCTTTATCTGTGAAATTGACATTTTTGAAGAATATCAAAGTGTTTGATTTCTCCCCCCACCCCCACCTGCTTGAATTAATTGACTTGTGGAAAGACATTTTAGGATTATGCAACTGTTCTACTCTTCATCAAAATTTCACTCTGGACTTAACATGCACAGATGATTCTTACCTAAACCAATCTTTATTATGATGGTTACAAAAATGATGATTCTCCATCTAAGCTGTCTCTCTACAAATACATTGCTCTATTGGTATGGAGTTAAGAACCCCTGGTTTTCTCAGTGGTTTATAAGGTTTATAATTTACTGCTATCCCGTTCTTTCTTTCTTGCTCCTATTTTATGTCTATATGTTTTGTCTTCCACAGTGAGAACCATGGCTCTCACACTATCAAAACATTTACTTGCTCAATCTTATATCTAAAGTAATTTCAGAATTAATTTTACCTATACCACTACCAAAAAACCCCCACCAAATCCCACAAAAAAAAACCACTAAAAAAGATAAGAATTTGTTTGTAGCTCTCCCCTTTCTCCTAGCTACCCCTAAATTGAGGGTATATAAATCAAATAATGGTTTTATAACTAACTTGCATTAGGGTTTTTTGTGTTTTTTTTTAATGTTTTTATTGATTTTAGAGAGGAACAGATAGAAATGTCAGTTGACTCATTCATGCCCTTTACTGGTGATCAGGTCCCAAAACTAGGCATGTGCCATGACCTGGAATCAAACAGGTGACCTCTTGGTGCATGGGGTGATGCTCAAGCCACAACTGAGCCACACTGTCCAGGCACATTAGTTTTCTTTTTCCCCTCCAGTGGGTTAAAGTATTCATTTCAAAAATGATTGAATTAGTATGCTTTTAATTTTAGATTTTTCCCTCTTTCCCATTCTTGTTTTAATTTTTAAAAAATGTAGATTGTTAACATTTTTTCAGAGTCAAAACTATGTAATAAGATGTACTCCATGAAATATTCCCCCTTTTAAAAAGCCTTTCTGTTACTTCTACAGGTAACCAGCTTTATTGTTTTCTATGTTATCCTACCTATGCATTCTTTTTGTAACCATAAACAGATATGTGTTTCCTTATTTCCATTTCTTATACACAAGTAACATACTAAATATGCTCTTTTGTACCTTGTAAAGAGTTTAAGACATTTGGCACTTCATCCATAATTAAAGATTTTGGAAACCTACTGTAGGCAAATGGGAACATTTTTTGTATTGTGCATTTCATGAAAGAAGTGAACAACCACATGGCAGGCACGGCAAGTATGCCGTTAGACTTCAGGAAACATTGGAACTAGATAGCTGAATGTCTTCAGTACTGTAGTTACCTCTTGGTCTTGCTTATCTCTTGTATTGACTACATTTTGTTTCAGTTTTGTGCTTTCTCACTAAAATCGTAAATATGCTGTCAACAATATTTGAATTTTATCAGCATCCATCACTTTCCCCATTCCTGATTTTTTTTTTTTAATCTTCACCCTAGGATATTTTTCCATTGATTTTTAGAGAGAGTGGAAGAGAGAGGGAAAGACAGAGAGAAATATCGATGAGAGAGAAACACATCAATTGGTTGCCTCCTGCATGAGCCCCAACCAGGGCCTGGGCCAGCGA
>NW_006299593.1:1837731-1839877 GCF_000327345.1 Myotis davidii | reverse complement strand
ACCAAGGTACATGCCCTTGACTGGAATCAAACCTGGGACCCTTCAGTCTGCAGGCTGGTGCTCTATCCACTGAGCAAAACCGGTTAGGCAGCAGCAGTTCTCAACCTGTGGGTCGCGACCCGGTTGGGGGTCGAACGACCCTGTCACAGGGGTCGCCTAAGACCATCGGAAAACACATATATAATTACATATTGTTTTTGTGATTAATCACTATGCATTAATTATGTTCAATTTGTAACAATGAAAATACATCCTGCATATCAGATATTTACACTACGATTCATAACAGTAGCAAAGTTACAGTTATGAAGTAACAACAAAAATAAAATTATGGTTGGGGGTCACCACAACATGAGGAACTATATTAATTGGTCGCGGCATTTGGAAGGTTGAGAACCACTGCTCTAACAAAGCAGCACTGATTGAGATATGTGGGTATATACCTAGGAAAATGATGTTAATGATAGTTTTCCCTTTGTGGTAAGATTATACAAATCTTTTCTTCTCTATGTCATGAGGATTATTTTTCTTTTGGGGGATGGTGGTCATGAACATATATTTTTTATAATTAGAAAAGGAAAGCTATAAAATAAATTTAAATTTAAAATATCTGGAACACAGCATGGAAAGAACACTGAGAGTTAAGGTTCTAGTTATGATCTCACCACTTGGTTCCAAGGTCTTAATTTGTAAACTGGGATGCCCTTGCTTACAGGGTTGTTGTGAGGTTCAAATGAGATAATGAATATTAAAGTGCTTTTTAAACCATGACATGCTATAAAAAGTGTAGGAATTGCTATAAATCTCTTTATTTTATATTTAATGGAGCCATTATGATCTGGCTGTTTAATTTTTGACAACACTTAGATTTATAGATTTTAGATTTTTTTTTAACTAATATCTAAAGAAAAGGAAGGATTCTTTTTCTTCTGAAAGAGTACATCAAAATCACAAGCAGTTCTTGATTGTATAACTCAAATACCTCATGGGACCTAATGGTGATATCTTTTTAGTCCATCAAATTATTTTTTCATGTCTGTCTTAAGAACTCAAGTTTCTACGAGGTATTTCTGAAAGAACTTTTATGGTTGGCATTTTACTGAATATATTTTGCTTCAGTGTATATGTTTTAGTTCCTAAAAGGACATAAAAAAGAATTTTTAACTGTTACTTGTCAAATAATAAAACAAATTTCAGGAGTTCACAATGTGTTGTGCCTATTAAATGTCCTGTTTTTGAAAATCTTTATTATTACTTTTTATTTTATTTTAGAGAAAGAGCAGAAGGGAGAGGGAGGAGAGAAAAACATGAATTTGTTGTTCCACTTATGTATGCATTCATTGGTTGCTTCTTGTATGTGCCCTGACTGGAGATCAAACTCTCAACCTTGGTGTATCGGGATGATGCTCTAACCAACTGAACCTACCTGGCTAGGGCCTGAAAAATATTAAATACAGGAAAATAAAATGTTGATTGAAAATGGTAAATAGTATAGTTCTAATTTTATACAATAAAGTTTGGTGTACCCTTCTTCCCTTACCATCCATGCATGTACACAGAATTAGAAGACAATCAAAATATTTGTTTATATTGGTTTTATTGGTAAGGATTTCTTACTACTTTTATTGTTTTCTATAACAAGCTTATGTTTCTTATATCATCAGGAATAAAATTTATTTTAAAGGGTTACTACTACTTAACTGCAATTGTTTTCAAAGGAGTTAATAATTAAGAATTCAGATCTCAACCCAGATTTTTCCAAGTTCATAAGTTGGCTTTTGTAAATTCCCCTAGCTAAATGAACCTCTTTATGGCCAGAGCTTTTGGAGTTAAATGAACAATGTTTAATAATGAATGGTTGTGTTTATTTTAGTTGTTTTCAGGTGTTAATGCCTTTGTCAAAGTTACCTTTGTCTTGCTGGTTCCTCACATTGTTTGTAAGTTATGTCAGTATTCTCAAAAGACAGGGTTTATTTTCTTGGGTGTGGCATAACCTAATTCTTAACCAGAGATTTCTTATGAAGAACCATTTGCTTGTTTTGCTTAATTTTACTTTCTTTGTTTCACAAATTAGTTTTGTTCACCAAAAAGGTATAATGAAACAAAAAGAGTAGCATATGAAACTGTTTAGTAATGGGTAAGTCAG
>NW_006299593.1:1789120-1837681 GCF_000327345.1 Myotis davidii | reverse complement strand
AATAATTAACTAAAATAAGATTTTTTATTTAAATCTGCATTTGTTATTTATACATTCATCATAATAAGTTAGCTGATTTTGGCTTTTGTTAGATTGGTGTGATAATGGTAGATTGAGAAGTATGAAGTTGTGTTGGTTTTATACTCCTGTTTTTGTTTCCTATTAATGTAATATTTAATATTTAGCATTTCAACTTTTTATTTTGGGAATGTTTAAACGTAAAAAAGTTGAGAGGAGTGGTAATAAATCCTTATAAAACTGCCATTTAGCTTCCACAGCAAATATGTTTGCTAGTCTTGCTTCATCAAACTTCCTTATCCACCACCTACTCCTATCCCCTGCTCAGACACACATCCTTTTTTCCGTGTGCCTCCCAAGCCTAGCCATTAAAAGCCTTTCAATATTGTGGCCTGTGCTCTGTGTCTGAAAAATATTTTTCATTTAGAACCTCAGTTGATTAAAAAAAAATTAAGCAGTATTTCTCCCTAAGGCAGTGAAGGCTGTATATTGCATGGCTGGAAGAACAAGAAAAATGAAAAATTTAAAATTCCTTATTGTAGCCCATTGTTAGGAAGTACTTGTTTTAAAAATTTAAATTGAAATGTAAAGGATTTAATTTTTTTAACTATTAGTTATCCAGGAAATGGCATATTCTTTAATAGTTCTAGATAATGAAAATTATATTTACTATATTAAGCATGTGTTCTGAATATATGGCTATCATTTGCTACCTTGATTATACAAATTCGGTGATATTAGCAATATTTAAACTTACTATCAAATTAGTAAATGCCATTGTTGGCAAAAAACCCGCCTATGGTTTTTTTACTTCTAATAGCAGATTTGGAATACCTAGAACTCTATTACATTACTCAAACCAACTTGTCTCTAGACATAGGTGACGTGAACTAATAGTATTATATATATAATACTATTGTATGGGCATTTCATCTTTAAACAGCATTTTATTTCTTGTTCATAGGCTAATATAAATAACTTGAAGAGTTGTTTCATCCGCTAGTTCTTATCCTTAAGGCCTATCTTAACAGGGATGTATAGTAGCATTCCTTTTTTTACTTTAGTTCAGGGGTGGGCAAACTTTTTGACTCGAGGCCCACAATGGGTTCTTAAACTGGACCGGAGGGCCGGAACAAAAGCATGGATGGAGTGTTCGTGTGAACTAATATAAGTTCAAAGTAAACATCATTACATAAAAGGCTACGGTCTTTTTTTTTTATTTTTAGTTTTATTCATTTCAAACTACAGCCCGTAGTTTGCCCACGGCTGCTTTAGTTTATTCAACCAACTTCCAGTTTCTGCAAATCCTCATTAATTACAAAGGTGTGAAAAGGGAAAATTCCAGGAGATTTCTAACTATATTTTATCATTTTGGTTTCTTTAATTTTTTATGAAATATTAGCTCCATATTTAAAACGTGTTAGTTCTATGAAGGAAGAGATCTGTTCTGGTTTACTGACCTTCTACTTCCTCACCTAAAACAACAATTTTTTTTAATTGTATGAATAACAGCTGGTTTTGAAATTACTCTTATATATTTATTCTGATATATTTAAAAGATATCCTTAATGACCTGATACTTGATTTTTGGAATTTTATTCCCATGGATCATTTGAGAATGCCATAAGTTCCTGTTTCTATCAGGTCTTAGTATTTGTATTTGCATTAAGTAGTTTTATGCTGGGGCATCATTGGTAGGTCTAAACATGAGAAAGGGGAGAAAAGATGTGAAAAAAGGAAATTGATGGTGTGGGGCTTGCCTTAAATTAGATTTGAAGAAATAAGGCTTCAGAATTATAGAATTGCAAAATAAAATTTATAATTCCTTATAAGTAGAAAGGTTGAAATATAAATATAAACATCTTTTTACTTAAAGCATTTGGAGTGAATGGGAATGATAGCTGTAAGAAGGTTAAACGGTAACTTACCTAAATGATTAAAAATGTGCTTTACACTTTAAGAGTAATGCAAGTGAAATATGAATATACTTAAATTCCGTTCATAAAGAAAATAGATTACGTTTTGTTTTTTTACCCATTGAAGATAGTGTTATTTGAAGTACAGATTGTAGGCAGACTTTTTATTAGAGTTTCAAAAATGTATTTGTCAGTTCTTGCTAATGCCCAACATTGTGTTTCATGCTTTGATTTAAAATTTACATCATTATAATGAGAATAGAAATGCAGATAGCTATGTAATTTCTCGTTACTGATGTTTTGATGAACTACATTGCTGGAAACTTTTCTACCTGGATTAGAAATGATACGGTATAGCGTAAGAAGGCATTTGATGATTCTATGTTAGTGAATTACTGTCTGAAAATGTTACTAAATACAAACAAAAGGAAATAAAACCTGCTAGACTTAAAAGTCTGAAATTTGGAAGGAGTCTTGGGATAAAGGTTAGGAGAAGTGTTGGCTTAAAGTACAGGAGGATTAAATACATTTATTCTCAGAGAGGAGGTTGGTGGAGGATACCTGTTGAATGTGACATTTGTGTGTAATGATGGATTTTCCACGATATTCATGCCCAGAGAGAAATTTTCGTATCTTTGGCTAGCAGGTCCTGGAATCAGAATGCTTAATAAATAACTATGGCTGAACAGACCTCTGATTTGTCTTACCGAGAGATGGGAGAGGTCTCTTTGGGTAGCTAGGACTGTTAATTTTGTCCTCATTTTATTAGATTTTACAATGGACTGATGATATGGGAAGTCTGGGGTGAGCTTTTTAAGGCTCCTAAAAGCAAACAAGCCAAAACTCTGCTTATTGATAGTTGAAATTCTTTAGTTAGGAAAAGGCCTTTTAATCCTTTGTATATATTTTAGACTGTTGCGTGAAAGACTGGTGTCTTTTCAGGACTATTTCAGTGATTACACACTGGTACAGATATGCCAATTGTTAAAATATTGAAATAATTTTGCCATGATTTGTAAATAGCTGTTACCCCGAAGGTGGATGGACTTCTATTTTCCCCATCTTAGTACTTTCTTCCTGAGGACTGCCCTACCATCACCTTGTGCACAGCAACTAAAAACTTAAGGGCAGTGGACGAAGGAGGGACTCATATTGCTGTTGATTATTCATTGCTTGTGCTTTACTAATTACTAAATACTCCAAATATCACTCCTGGGTATACACATGAAGGAAAACTCAAATTGAGAAGTGCAAAATGAAAAAAAGGTTTTTGGTAAACAGTGCACCTCAGAGCCTTTAATATGCAACAGTTATTGTGCCCCTCTGAGAAGGGCAGCACAAGAGCATTTCACACTCTCTTGACCAGGCAACTCCTCTGTAGAAGACCTACAGTCTTACAGTACTCTGCTTTCTGCAGAATACACCATATGAAGGGCTGCTCTCTTGCAGTCTATTAATGTATATTTACATCAGTGTTAAAACAGTGCTGGGAATATTAACGTGCATAGACAGGTTTTTTTATTGTTAAGGAATTTAAAATGTGAGTATTTCTAATGATACATGTTCATAATTCTATGTGGTAATTAGATGACTGATTGAAATCTGTTCCTTTTTGGTTTGTTATGGGGGAGAAACAATATTTGGAAAAGTTTTTGCTTCTGAAGCTGTGAAAGGAATCTTCACCAATTCAGGAAAATAGTGCAGAAAGAGTATAACTGGATGACAAACTGCTTGCATAAGTGATTATTTTTAAAGACTGGGTCAATATAGAGTTATTCTTAGAAGTATTTTATTTTATAGAAGGTAGGTACAGTTCATATGATTTATGATTGTTTAAAAAGACCTGGAATTTGTGATAAATGAACATTATTTACAGAAAATTTGGATATCATTGTTTAGTAACTAGTGCCTGCTACTTGCACCTAGTGAGTTAGAAGCCTACATAATACTTAATGTATTTTTGTGTTTACTCTAATTTGAAAATCGTCCTTGTCAAGTATGAGGACTTTGGATATGATAATGCAAATAGCTTAACAAATATTTGAGGGTATAACAAGTAAGAGTAGAGTTATATCCTCAGGAGATAAGACAACAGTGAGCATGCCTTCAATTGAGACTAGGTTGTTGGAAAAGACTGCATACATATGAACACAAAAATAAGATAGTAAAAGGTACAAGTCCCAAAATGGTATAAGCAATAAAGTTTGTTAGAAGACTCACTCTGAGCCTTGGTGGTCAAGGAAGGTTTAATGGAGACTTACCTTGAAGAATGAGTAAAATCAAATAAATCAGGTCAAGGCAAAGTTGTTTCCTTCATGTGTTTTGATTGGAAGAGATGAAGGGAGGAAAGAAGAGAGGAATAGGAGCAATGGCCTAGCTGGAATAAGTGTTTGGTAAAATTAGGAGGGTAGAAATTGACTAGGTTGGTTATACTTTCCACATAAAACTAAGACATAAAGGGAATGAGATGCTCTTGGATTGTTTAATAGAGGGTGATGTGGCAAGAATGTCCTTTTATAAAAATTAAATGTAGTGGCAGCCTGTGAGATGGTTGGAAGGAAGAGTGTTATCAGATAAAGCCTATATCTCAGCTGAATTTCCATTTCATTAACATTATATATGTTCCCACCCTGCATTTCTATTGGATATCAAAGTAGGGGGACTTCATAGAAATAGGCATGGTATGTGTGTGTTTTTCTTTTAACTAAAAGGGCCAGCGAGTCCTTTGACTGCTGACCTTGGTCCTGAATGATAGCTAAAGTGCGATTTCTTTGAGAACTGGCTTGGAGTGAGTTATGCTGCATTCCGAAGGGTTGGGCAGCAACCAGTTTTAACTAATACAGTGCCTGGGACCTGCAAGATATTCTTGCTCACATCTACTGGTAGTTAAGAGCATGGATTATGGAGCCAAAATACTTGGAATGCACATCTTGGCCTGGCCATTTATCTATGTAAGTTACTTAACACATTGCAGTTGGATCAAGATAATTCTCGCTTCATATTACACAGTGTTTTACAAAGTATCATACTTTAAAAAGATATTAGCTTGTAAGAACATGTAATAAATAACTTCAAATGCAATGGCTATTTAATTTTAAGGCATGTCTTTAACATTTATGTAAAATGTTTTTTGTACCGGTTCATTAGAAACTTACCTGGCCACTGAGTAATGCCAGTAATAAAACTACTGGTCCACAGTGTGTTAACTTCTCTGTGCCTTAGTATCCTCGTAAAAGTGTGCATATCTCGGGGTTGTTGTGAGAAATGAATCAGTCCGTGTAAAGTACATGTACAGTACTCTATAACACTATAGTTCATCATTATTATTGTCCATATATACAGGGGTAGGCAAAAGTAGGTTTATAGGTGTAATACAAATAAAATAATGTAATAATAATAATACAAGAATAAACTTTCATGTACTCACAATTGTAAACCTACTTTTGGCCACGCCTATATTTGTCTATATGCTCACCTTGGAGGGAATCCAAGAGAAAGGTGATTGGTTTTGTTGCATATTTTTCTGTATGTTATAATCAAATACTTGCTATTGCACACTATTTTGTCAGACTCTGTAGTCAAGTTATTGGTGACAAGTTTGCATCTTAAAAGAAACAACTGTTTAACAGCAGAACCTTAAGCATAGTCTAATTGCTATATGGAATTTAATTAGCTGTGGTTCCAAGGAAGGTGTGTCTTAGAGAAATGGGTCTTGTAAAATTTTAAGTTTACAGTTCCTGTTTTCATTGTTTGTACATCTGATAACAAATATTAAGAGTGTGTGCATTTCTAAGTATTTAATGCTTTCATTTTTTTTCTCCATATTAAAGCATGAAGTAATCCCATTTTTCAAGATTATTTAGGAGTTGTAATTATCGCTCAGCACCTAGGACAGCACCCAATGTAACAGTATGCATGAACCTCTGGCTTGAGGTTTGTTTGGGTTTGTGTTCTGAATTCGGAAGAAGAAGAGAAAGTTTTGGGGAAAGTTTAAAATCCTTGTAAGCACTTAATCTCAACGTGTATGAAATGCAGAATCCTTTCATGGCTTTGTTTCAAAATGTTTTACACTGGCTATAGACCCCACTTCATGAAGTAGTTTGAGTTAAAATGATCTAATATTTGTGTTTTAACTTTCAGCTTTGTGTTATTCTTGGAAAATTTCGCACCACTTGTGAATTCCTTGAACCTGGGCATTGCAAACCCACTTCTGTTGGGCCCATCTCCTTTGCACTTTGCTCAGATTAAGACTCAATTGGCGCTTCAGCAGCTGAATGCCGTTGCCTCACATAGTTCAACACCACCTTATACTTTATTAAATCAGGCTTTCTTGAAAATAGCCATGTCAAGACCCAGGTTTAATCCTCGAGGAAACTTTCCACTTCAGAGACCACGAGTACCTAACCCTCCTGGGATGAGGCCTCCAGGACCATTTATGAGGCCGGGAGCTATGGGTCTTCCAAGATTTTACCCAGCAGGGAGAGCCCGTGGAATTCCACCCAGATTTGCTGGCCATGAATCTTATCAGAACATGGGACCACAGAGAATGAATGTTCAGGTAACTCAGCACCGAACTGATCCAAGATTGACCAAAGAAAAATTGGATTTTCATGAAGCACAACAAAAGAAAGAGAAGCCTCATGGTAGCCGGTGGGATGATGAGTCTCAAATACCTGCATCAGTGGCAGTGAAACAGAGTCCTATAACACAGGTTACAGAGCAGAGTCCTAAAGTGCAGAGCCGCTATACAAAAGAGAGTGCCTCAAGTATCTTAGCAAGTTTTGGATTATCTAATGAAGATTTAGAAGAACTCAGTCGCTATCCTGATGAACAGCTAACTCCTGAAAATATGCCATTAATTCTGAGGGATATAAGAATGCGAAAAATGGGGCGCCGATTACCTAATTTACCTTCTCAGAGCAGAAATAAAGAAACACTTGGTAGTGAGGCAGTTTCAAGTAATGTGATTGATTATGGGCATGCAAGCAAATATGGCTATACAGAAGATCCACTTGAAGCACGTATTTATGATCCTGAAATTCCAACTGATGAGGTCAAGAATGATTTTCGGTCACAGCAGAGCATTTCTGCATCTGTTCCTGCACCAAATGTGATATGTAATTCTATGTTTCCTGTTGAAGATGTGTTTCGACAGATGGACTTCCCCGGTGAGTCCTCCAATAATCAGTCCTTTTTCCCAGTTGAGAGTGGAACTAAGATGCCAGGTTTACACATTACAGGAAGACAGCCAGTCCTTGAACCTGTAAAATGTGTCAGCCAGTCCATTAGCCAAACAGTTAACCAGGCAATGAGTTGGTCTCTGATTCCTCCATCTATGAACCAGCAACCTTTTTCATCGGAATTAATTCCAGCTGTAAGCCAGCAAGAGCGGATCCCACGTGAGCCTGTGATTAATTCATCTAATGTCCACAGACCAGGAGGAAATAAAAAGAATTATCAATCGGAGGCTGACATCCCCATTCGGTCACCCTTTGGGATTGTGAAAGCATCCTGGCTCCCCAAGCTTTCTGATGTCCAAAAGATGAAGAGACTACCAACTCCTTCTATGATGAATGACTATTATGCAGCATCTCCAAGAATATTTCCACATTTCTGTTCTCTCTGTAACGTAGAATGTAGTCATTTGAAGGTGAGTGTTTTTAAACACTGTATAATGATACACAGCGCCCAAGTTTCCGCTGTTCTCAAGTACATTGGTGTTAACTAGGCATTAAGGAAATGGCAGAAGTTAATTTTGATTGCAACATCAACACTTAGTTGTAATCTAAGTAGTCCTGGCCTAAGTACTGAATTGAGTGTTAGGCTTTCTGTATTCCTGTAACTGGGCACACCACATGGTTCGTCTATTTATTTTGAACTTTTGATTAGTTATCCCAGAAATTTATGCAGCATAAAATTTATGTAACATAAACTGTATCCTTATAAAGACAATGTCACATAAGTCACTTTAAATAAGAGAATCTGTTAGTATAAAAATAAAAAGTTGGAATAAAACATTTGTACTATACACTTTGAAGAGATAGTATGTTGTAGCCTTGCATGTATCTACGTGTCTTGGGCTAAAGACAGTTAATGTCAATTTAATAATTTTCTGACTATCTGGACTAGGATTTTTAATGTTTTATGAGAAGGAGCTTCCTAACTTAATCATAGCAAAATTGAGTCGAGTCATTTGGAGACTAATTGTGGGGTCAGCAAATAGAGTGTAAACTGATAAAAATTTAGAGAGAAATATTTTAAAAATAAAGAAGCCTTAGGTATCTTCATGGTTAGTACAGTTAGAAGGAAGCGTTTTACAGAGGTGCTGACGAGTAATGTAGAATACTGTTAGTAATCATTGGTAGATTTGAGTAGGAATTTCCAAGTATGCTTTATTTACTTATATATATTTGGAAACCACTGTTTCTTCTACTTACTGATGTGATTTGTAGATTTAGATCATAAATGGCCAAGAAGAAATGTACTTCTCATGATAATAAGCATTGATTGAAGGCCATAGCATTGTATACTTTGAATAGGCTTAAAAATCTATAGGTATTCTCTTGTTGCTTTTTCTCCTTCCAATGCTGCCTTTTTATTGTCTATTACCCACTCATCAGGTTTCAGCCAACAAGAATCTGATACCTAGAGCTGATGCTTTTGTCATAAGGTTAACTCCAGCAAAGGAAAGCAGCATTCTACCTCATTTTAGCCAGATTTACTGTGTTCTAATAAAATAATAGTTGCCTGACTCTGCCAAAGAGGATAGCAAAGTCTTGAAAAATCTCAGAATAATTTATAACACTTAGTTATAATCTGTAAATACTCCTGGCCTAAGTACTGAATTGAGTGTTAGGCTTTCTGTATTCCATTTATTTTGAACTTTCAGTTAGTCATGATGAATCCAAGGAAAATACCTTAAAATAAAGAACTTAAAAGTTTTCATTTTTATTCTGTAGAATAGAAAAGGTATACATTTGTTCAATTGGTATTTATTGATTACTAGTTTTATACAATCCGATATTAGGTACTAGGGCAGAGTTGAAAAACTATAGAAAATTTAGATGTTCTTAACCGTTTATAGAGTCTCACTGCCTCCTAATTACACACCTCAGGAATTAAATAATTCAGGACAACAAATAATTTGGTGATTGTTTTTATCTTGTTTGGATTTGCTTAAGGGAGAGATACTTCATAGTTTTATTTTGATTTCAGGCTTATATCAATTCAGGCCAGCATTATCTAATTTCCTATTATGTATTTAGCACTATGTGATAAAAAGAAGTATGAATATACTTTGACATCAAGAAACTTGTATAGTTTAGTTCAATAAGACTAATTGAGTGATGGTGACTAGCTGCACTAAATCTCTCTGGACTTGAATAATCTGGGAGGGAGGACTTCGTGGAATAAGTTGAAGGTGGGCCCTGAATGATGAATAGGCTTTAGTGTACCTGGGGGAGGAGGAATTAATTTCAGATGAGAGCAACAAATAAAAGTACAGAGACTTGAAAAGCTAGCCTACGAAGTTTAGACTTAAGGTGAGAGGCATTAGGAAGCTAATTAAGGTTCTTGCTATGTGACGTGTAAAAAGTATATTTTAGGGAGATAAATGTCTTTGACATGTGCAAGGTGAATAGGAATGAGAAGAGGTAGAGCAGGGCACTAATTTGAGGCTTCCCTAGTGAAAGACTGGGTTAATATAATAAAAATAAAATTTAGAGTAGAAAAGAAATCATTTAGTGATCACTAGAGTTCACTGAGATTGATTGCCATTTAAGACAAACACCTTTTAACAGTCAGAACAACATAATCTAATCAATGTTTCACTACTAGATGACTAAGTGATAGGAATTTGTGAACAAACATGGATTTAATGATACAAACTACTTCTCTTGTTTCTGTGATATATTTTATTGCCTTGTATGAGTGCATATATATGACATTATGAATATGTGGCATATAAATTATCAGTTGCAAATTTTTTCTTGCAAAGTAACATTTGGCAATATACTCCCCACCTCTGGAGTCTTTAAAAATGTACCCTGAAAAAAGCAACTATATAATGTGAAATGTATTTCTATTTCTAAATTGGGATTTAGATGTTGGAGGAGGAGCTGTCCTGGGTTTAGAAGGTATGTTTGTTTTACTATCCTTGGTTACAAAGGCTGTGTTTGGTTTAAAAGCTGTCTTTCTGACTGAAATAATTCAGTTGAGGACTTACTGGCAAGATATTTTTGAGGTAGCTGGAAGATAGTGAGTGAGCTCTGATACTGGTAGATATTTTCAGTTTGATTCTGTGCCCTCTCAACTCTATAGTCCTTGTAGCATGTCCTGCTTCGTTAGGTAATTATCACTCTTTGGAGAGGCAGTACTGCTTTGGGACCTTCTTTTAATCTTCATACTGTTAATAGAAGTCTCAAAACTGGGGTAGCATAGATATATTTACTGAGCTTAAAGCAAGTAATGTCAACAAGTGAGTGGACCTATTAAAAAAAAGTAGAGAGTGGGACATGTGTATATGTGTGTGTAGAACTGGAGAGAATATGCTTTAAATAGGGCAGCTATCAACATCAGCTGATAGTTGCTATAGAGAATACATGTCCAATATTATGTCCTTATTTATTTATTTATTCATTCATTTATTTATTTATTTTTAAGAAAAGCTGGGACTCTAGATTTGGGGGTAAAATCTCTGGATTTTTAAATGTTGGCAACTTATTTATATAAAACACTTGATAGTTCAAATAAATCATACCCAATCCACTACTGCCAATGTGTCTGTTTGATGTAAACAGTGTCCAGTTACTGTCAAAGACATGGGTTTAGCAGTTTTAGAGACTCTATAATTGCCAATCTCTACAAGCTTTCTACTTGTATCACTGAGCAAGATGTGCAAACATTTCTTTTTTGCAATGCACAATTGGTTCCATGGCTTAATGAAATAATTTAGGGTTTGTCATAACCTGTTGTTGAGTATTGCAAGTAGCATTCACTTATTTTCAGATACTTCTTGACAAGGCAGATTCTATAAATAGTGTCAGCTGTGTTTTTAACTGGAAATTTCTAGTTCGTCTTTAGCAATAACAGAATAAAGTGTTTTTGAAATAGAAATGAGTAACATTTTTCTCAAGGAAAGTTTTCAAATACAGAACTGTTTAGTAAGTTTTCTGCCTATCCAAATGCTGGAAAAATAATAAAACATTGAATAATATACATGTTATTTTTAACCGTCACTTGGAGGACTGTATCTTTGAAAACTATTGCTTTTTTTTTTTTAATCAGATGTATCTTCCAGGAGCTATTTATGGGTAGAGAATGTAATTTTAGGGCAGATTTGTAAAGGGAAGTAATGTATAAGAAAGCATTTTGTTTATTTAAAAGCTCTATATGTAAGAGATATTGTGTCTTTGAAATGGTGCTACTTTCCCTTAAATCTTAAAAATAAATTAGATTTGATCATCATCTCTTCATGTTTTTACTAATCTTATTCTTTGCCAATATAGTCTGGAATGGTACTGGCCTATGAGGTATGATTTTTTTTTATTGTTACTGTTATTAGCTTGAATTTTAGAGGTAAAAGTCATTAAAACCCTATGTTTTGAAGATGCCATTTCAGATGCCATTTTATTTATAGGGTTTTTGGTGTTCTCTGGTGTGTTGTTTTTGTATCTGAGATGAATTATTTCTGATCCATGCATTTATTTTCTCCAACTTTATATATTTGATTTCAAAATGAGTATTTGTGGGTATGATCTTTTAAAAAATACTTAAATGTTTAAAGTGGCATAAATGAGATATGGTATTAATTGCTTTTGTTTGGAAGCTTTTATTTTTGGTTGTAAAAGATTTTATTGAATAGCCAAATACTATCTGTAACGAGATTTGTTTAATTTTTTGGAGGGAGTATCCTGTATCAACCCAGAAAGCCTAATTCATAATTCAACATGAGAAATATTCTAAGTTCAGCACTTTTCTTCTTTTACAATAGGATTGGATTCAGCATCAAAATACATCTACTCATATTGAGAGCTGCCGACAGTTACGTCAACAGTAAGAACAGTTTTTCTTTTTTATAGGTAGCAAATTTATAAAAGTAGTTAATGCTCAAATATAACTGTTTAATACCTTTCATGTGGTACCTTGGATAAAAATATTTTTAGAAAGCTATTGCTTATTTGAAGTGTTCATTTTATAGAAGTGTATTTAATTTTTTCCAAAAGGAATTAAATATCATTTCTTCTGACTTCTTCCTAATTTAATCTCAGGTATACTTTTTAATATCATTGGTTCATTCCTTGCTGGCTTGTGTTCCTTGGAAAGGTTCATCTATTTTTGAGTAGACATCCATTCTCCTATCTATCCCCCTCCACATCTCAAATATAAACCATGATAAATTATAAAAACTACCCATCCCAAGCACCAGTATTTAATTTCAGGTCTAAAGCTCTCTTCTGGCTTAGAACCTGTTTTCAGAATACACCTTAAGTAGGAGATGAACAAGCTAGATGTGTTGGTTCCTTAAATTTATTCTTGAAAATAGCTCTTTTATTATTATCACTAGTGACCTGGTGCACAAAATTCATGCACATTAAAAGGGAATTAATTAGAGGAAATATTTTAATATTGCTATTTGCCCTTTATAATAGAAGTGTTCAGCCGGCTCCACCCCCATTGAGCAACACCAAGACCCGGCCGGCCCTACCCCCGTCAAGCCCTGCCGGGTGGGGGACACGGCCTCAGGTCACCCGGTGCTGGGGAGGGGGGTGCGGCCTCAGGTCCCTTGGCTGGTCACCAGTTGAGTGTCTGAGCCCTGAGGTTGTGATGACCATTTGCATATTAGCTCTTTATTATATAGGATTACTATTATTATTTCAGAGAGCAAGGGAGAGGTAGAGATAGAAACATCAATGATGAAAGAGAAATATTGATTTGCTTTCTCCTGCGTGCCCCCAGCTGGGGGCATGTATCTAGACCAGAAATTGAACCGTGACCTCCTGGATCATAGGTTGATACTCAACTGCTGAGCCATATCAGCCGGGCTCAAATTGATTCTTTAAGTCTTCCACCTTTTTCTTCTTGAAGACAGGGCACCTAAGCAGTTGAAAAGTGTGATTTTAACAGTATTCTCTTATGTCCCTTGGAGTAACATAAAATTAAATGTTTTCCCTGGCATCATTAAACATACTGATACAGTTGGATGTCAAGTTCCTTATCACTAGACTTAGAGTAACATGTTCTTGGTCAAATAGATCTGTGGCAGCTACTTTTTGTGGGTATTTTTTTGTTGTTGTTGTTGTTCTTTATGAAAACATCACCAAATTTTTTTGAGGTTATTTAGGACTCTAGTTGTAAGTGATGAATCTAACTCAAAGTAGTTTTTACTAATAAAGCATGAGAATTTAATATCTCATTTAACTGGGAAGCTTACAGAGTGGTTCTAGTTTCAAAGCAGCTGAATTGGATGCTTAACAAAAATCAAAGTGTGAGAAATATTTTGGTTTCTTGGCAGTTCTCTTTTGCTTTGGCCACGTGAGATCTCAGGCACTCTTTTCTTCACAGAGCAAAGTGACCCCCATAGTTCTGTACTTAAGTGGTCTGTATAGCTAGCAAATTTCAGGAGTTTTTTTAAAAAGTAAACACCTCTTTCCTCATAACTGCTGTAGAAGTCTTTGGTTTGATTCCTTTGGTCTATTCTGGGTTAGTTGTCCATCTCTGAACCAATTATAATGATTGTGGGAACAGGGTATTCTAACTCAGTTATTGTCATGTGCCTACTCCTGGAGTTATGTATGATATAAGCCCTACTTGAATAATAAAGACTAAGAATGGAGATTGGAGTTGCTTCCTTAAATAGATGCTGTGCAGAAAAACATAGGTTATCATACAGATAAAATTGTTACCTGGTAGGCTTTATTGCCACTGTAAATGGAAAATCTCTAAGCCACAAATTTTCCCACAGATACCCATTGGGATGTCTAATTTTTATGAAGGTGAGAGAGTTAGGTAGGAATGAATTATTTACTCAGGGATTTAGGTAGGAATGGTTTACTTGCTGTGGATAGGCATTAATGGCAGTAACAGGATTCTAGTTACATGTGCTGCCAGTAATTTACCAGAATAAATGGCATGGGTTTATGAAGTTTTTTCTGTAGATATGCCTATTTTTCCATGCACAGATTTTATTTGTTTGTTTGTTTGTTTGTTTGTTTATAATCCTCACCCGAGGATATTTTTTTCATTGATTTTTCAGACAGAGTGGAAGGGAGGGAGGAGGGGGGGAGAGAGAGAGAGAAAGAAACATCGACGAGAAAGAGACACATCTATTGGCCTCGTGCATGTGCCCCGACCTCAGCCGGGGATGGAACTCGCAACTGAGGTACGTGCCCTTGACCGGGAATCGAACCCCAGACCCTTTGGTCCGCGGGCCGACGCTCTACCATTGAGCCAAACCGGCCAGGGCCATGCACATATGTTATTAAAACATGTGCTTTCCATGCCTGCCACTTTAATACTCTATCCTACATTTTTACCTTTTTTCAAGTTATATGTTCTTGAATAATTCCTTCATGGCTTTCTCTGCAAAAAAATTAACAGATAAATTAAATTTGATTAGGCATTTGGGATTCTTCCATGGCCAAATAGTATATGCTACTCTATTCTTCGTGTGTTTGTTTTTTTAAGCTTCATTGTGTTTATATACTTTAATCTATTTAGTCATTCCTCAACTAATGTATATTTAGGTTCTTACTCTTTTCTTATTCTCTATGTCTTTATTGGGTCTTTCTAGACACAAGAGTTGTTGGTTACCTTGGGAAAAGATACAGTGCATCATAGTTTTAATATTAAAAATAAATAATAGCTCTTTGCTTATTGTGTGCTGGGCATTATTCTTAGTGCTTTACATAATTTATTTATTCTTCAAAGCAACCCTATGAGATAGATGTATAATGATTATTTGTGATTTTACCGATGAGGAAATTGAGGCACAGGGAGGTAAATTTTATACTCACACAACAAATAATTGACACAACGAGTCTGTTTAGTTCATGGATCTTTGCCCCCCCCCCCCCAACATTTTATTCTGAACAATTTCTAAGCTGCAAAAAGTTGAAGTCAATAAACATATGTTCTTTATCTTTATTCACCAATTATTAAACTTTGCCACATCTAATTTATATCATTATATATATTTTTGAACTATTTGACAATTCACTGCTCAATTCAGCATCTGTCTTCTAGCTGTTTTTCAAATGCCTTTTATAACTATTCCTGCCTCTCTCCTCCTCCCTGCATCCATACTCCCAATTCAGTATTCAAATAAAAATTTGTGCATTTCAGTCTCTTAGTCTAGAACAGTCCACCCTGTGGTTATTTTTGGCGATATTTTCATGATGTTGACTTCTTTGGAAACATCCAAGAAAATTGTCTTGTAGCATTTACTACATTCTGTACTTTCTTCTGTTTGTTTCTTCATTGTTAAATTCAGGTTGAACATTTTGCTCACAACTTTCATGCGTATGCTTATTATAACGTCACATTGACACAGATAATGTCAGTTACTTAGGTTCATGTTCTTAGCGATTATATTATACAGCATATGTAAAGAGTATTATGCCTCTGAAACACATTTTACACTAGATAGGTAATACATAGACAGTCCAAACTCTACTTGCAGGATAGTATATATGTTTTATCTTTCTGCTCTAGGCAGCAGAGATAAGAACATGGATTGTAGCAGTCAGCCTGGTGAAGAACTAAACATTATTTACCAACCCTTCAATAATAGGCTTCAAGCTCTGTGCAACCATAAACTGGAAAGATCTAGAAATCCAATAACTTGCATGTGTTGACATCCAGCTATAATTTCCAGCATTGTACATATAAGATAGCTAAGGCTTAAACATAGTAAGTAGCTAGCTTTCAGATACACAGCCATTAAATGGCAGCACCTACACTTAGATCCAACTTCGTTTGATTCCAAAGATGTTACATTAAAACACTGTATCACAGAATTAGAAATGGATCTTTTTAGGTGGTACAGAGTAACAAAAGTTAAAAAGTATAGGAGTAGATGAAACAAAAGTATCCATGTTTTGACAGTTGTTGATGCTAGGTGATGAACACATTGAATTAAAACTTAACTTTTTTTATCAATTCATAATTTGTCACTTCAAAGCAAGAAGAAGGGAGCAAAAGCTTTCTGAGAAGTCTGCTTTGTACCTATTTCTCGTTGGTTAGAATCTACCACTGGCTATCTTCTAAGGAGGCTGGAAAACAAATATTTAGCTTTGTTAGCCTTTGTAGTAGAGACAGACAAGGTAAAAAGTTGAGAATAGCTGTCAAGTTAACCTGCTAACAATAAATTAAAACTACTTCAGCCCTGGCCAGTGTGGTGGGCTTGATCCTTGGTAGGGGGCGTGCAGGAAAAAAGCCAATTGATGTTTCTCTTTCTCTCTCCCCCTCTCCTTTCCTCTCTCTCTAAAATTAATAAAAATACATATTTAAAAACAATAGCAACAACAAAAACACCTGCTTTACATTTACTAAGGTTTTGACCTAATTTCATTTTCCTGCCCGGTGACTGCTGAGTCTGCTGCTTCCATTTTCTTATCTGGCTCTTTTTTCAGTTATTGAAATTATATTCTTGAATACTGGTGGTTTCTGATGGTTTATTGTAATCACTATTTCCAATGAATCTTTAGAGTCCACAATCTCTAGAAAAGTGAAGGACAAAAATGTCTTTCTTAAGCTTCTACAATGTTACTGTTCTCCTACTTTTCCTTTCTGTGAATACCCCTTAATCTCTTTCATTAGTTTAATCTTTGTCTGTTGTACTCTTAAATGTTTGTGTGCATAAAATTCTGTCCTCAACCCTCTTTTTTCCTACAGATTCCCATTCTGTGTTAGTTTCTCACTCTTAGTACTATAGCATAGCTTCTACTTGCCTGATTTCTAAGTATCTCAACCCTCACCCCCACCCCCCCACTCCAGATATTTATTTCTGAATATTCTGAAGACATTCCTATATTCTCTTCACTTTAGAAATGTATTTACTTATGTGCACCCTCTTTACCTGATTTCAGGGACCTTCACAGTTTGTCTCTGAGATACTTTTCCAGGTTTTTCTCTTGCATAATTCCTTTTTGTCATTTCCATGCTTTCAGCCAGATTAGTTTATCTCTCTGAGGACCACTTGGTGCAATGTAAGGGGCGCCATTCATTTATATTCTGTAGAATAGTGTCCCCTGTAATTCTACAAAGTATGTGAAGTGTCTTCCCTCTTTTAACCCCTACATGAGCTTGTATCTTGACCTCTTCTGTACCTCTTTTATGTGTACTCCTTGTTCAACTTTTAAAAATTTTGAAGTCTTTTTAAAGTATGGGTTTCTATTTATTTTCTCTGAATTGTCTACTAGCATAATACTTGATTGGATTAAACTAGCAATTTTCAACCTTTTCATCTCATGGCACACATAAACGAATTACTAAAATTCTGCAGCACACCGAAAAATATATCATTTTTGGCCAGTCTGACCAAAAAAAAAATGTAATTTTTATTCATTCACACCAGCCAGCTATTGTTGTATTGGCTTTTGTCATTTTTTAAAATTTGACAATCTAAGGGTTCAGTGCTCCTGACTAAATAGTCAAGAATTGCATGTTTTAAAATGCTTACAGCACACTGGTTGAAAATTGCTGAATTACACACTCAAAATATTTTCTTCCCAAGAAAATTTTTGTGCTTTAATATACTAGTAAATTACTATGTAAACATAAGTTTTGAACAGATATATTGCAGAGAAAGATCACTGGAGCCTTAGAGTCTTATTTTGATTGTTAATTCATATTGTTTATTCTCAAAATAGGTATCCTGATTGGAATCCTGAGATCCTCCCATCAAGAAGGTAATTCTTATTTTAAAATTTATTTTATTATTTTCCACCACCGCTTATCCCCTCTATGCCCTCTTACACCTCCACCCTTCTCCCACTCCCCCGCCCCCACAATCACCATGGAAAGTAATTATTTTTTAACAGTGATATTATTGAAAGAATTTTCTTTTTTTTAGAAGTAAGCAAGTACTTTTTAAAAAGGTATTATTTTGAGTTGTGTCCTGTTTCAATTTCCCCAGCTTAAATGTTATAGTTCTCTTCTGCTTTTCAGTCTTTTTAAAAAAATACTTCATGCTTTTATTATTACTTTATACTTGTGGAATATTAGATTATAAATTGCCTTGAAGGATGGGAATGGTTTTATTAAGCCTTGTATTCCCTTGGGGGGAGGGTGTCCCTATTCGTTGTGCATATATACAAATACAGCAGTCAAAGAAGTATTTGTAGATGGCATAATCTTTTAGGAAAAAAAGTTGAAAAGCATTTCTCATTTCGTAAAATGTTCTAATTTTTTTATATAACTTAATACTTTTCAAACATATTTGTATATAATAGTGATACAGGAAAAGCCCAAGAAATTGATGGTGATATTCTGTAAATTAGCAAAAGAGAGGGATCCAAGCAATTAGAAGGCTGGACATCTGTTCTAATTATTCCTTATTTGTCTCAAGGATAAATCATATCATAACAAACAAGTTTCTGTTTTTAATAAGTACATAGTATCAGAGTTTGGTATTATTAGTAGTCTGTTTTTAAGAATATACTTCTGTCACTTAAATAGCTTAAATTTACATTAAATTCCTGAATTTGTGCGTCTCTTTTGTACTTTGTAGAAATGAAGGCAACAGAAAAGAAAATGAAACTCCAAGAAGACGTTCTCATTCCCTCAGTCCTAGACATTCTAGGAGATCAAGCTCAAGTCACAGATTCCATCGATCTCGAAGCCCAACACGTTATATGTATAGACCAAGAAGTCGAAGTCCAAGAATTTGCCATCGTTACATTTCTAGATATAGATCCAGGTCCCGTTCACCATATCGAATGAGAAATCCATTTAGAGGTAGTCCAAAAAGCTATCGATCAGTTAGCCCTGAAAGGATATCAAGGAGATCAGTGAGATCATCAGGTACACTTATGATCATGAATAAGTTTACTTATTTTGACTATTTTTTTAGGCTTTTCATTTGTTTGAATTTCTATATTTGTGTATTTTTAATAAGTTTGAAATGGTGATTTTCGTACTATTAGGATTTAACAAAAGTTGACATTTGAGCTATTTGCCTTAGCTCTTTTTAAACTTTTTAAGAAATGAAATATTTTCTTTTATTAAATTTTAGAATTTCTATATGAAATCTGACCCACATCTCAACCTAGTTTATTTTTCTTCCCTTTATTAACTATTAGAAGAAATATGCAGGAGTGTATATATCCACCCAACATCGATTTTTAAAACCAAGGATATACAAACATCTTGCCATAATAATTGATTATAGACTTATTTTCTGTGAATTAAGTTAAAAGCTTTTTGAAATTATTCATTATTTCAACTTGGTGTTAATAATTATTGGTTTAGTGATCTTTATAGAAATAGCTCATGTATATAATATATATATATATTCCTGGAAGTCTTTTCAGAGATCTGTGAAGTATCCCCTTTTTCAATTAACTACATGTCTGTGCGACATGTAGTTTCTGTATATATTTCGACCAGAATAATGTATCCAGCAGAATGCATGCAAAAGCAGATATGAGAATTTAGGGGTTTTCTCTTAAGCCCAACGTTAAAGCGTTTAGGAAAATGTACAACAGTGGTACTCATCTAATTTTTGTTTTGGCAATTCTAGTGTTTCATAAAAATTTGTTATTTATGTTAACACAGGAGTTTATTATTAAATGAATAAAGGTTTTAAAAATCTTATTTTAATTTCTTTTATGGTAAATATTGATAAACAACACAAACAAAAACCTTTTTGTAGTCCTTATGTTTTAGAGTATAGAGGAATGCAGAAAACAAAAGTTTGAGGACCACTGATGTAATAGAAGCTCACTGAATAAAGGAAGTTCATGTAAAAGCCTTTTGAGTGAAGAATTAAAGACTAGGAATTTTGTGTGTCTATATGCTCCCTGTTTGGCTTGACAGTGGCTCTATGTGATAAATATTTGGACAGTTGAGGGATTAGTCTTTTTTTAATATATATATAATGTGATGAAATGGTTCTACCTTACATTCTTTTTAACTAAAGTAGTACTATATCCCTTTTACTAGATAGAAAAAGAGCATTAGAAGATGTAGCACAACGATCAGGGCATGTGCCAGAATCCAATAAAGAGAAGCATTTTGAAGCAGTTGATAAAGGACAGTTACCAGCACAAAAGGCTAAAACTGGAAGTGGATCAAAGTCATCAGTTAAATCTATAAGTTCTACAAAGAATGATTCAAATTTAGGAGGACATTCTACTCGTCACAAATCAAAGAATCTTGAAGATGCCACCTTATCAGAATGTAAACAGATGTCTGATAAAGCTGTTTCTGTCCAGCGTAAGGTCAGTAGTTCTTTAATTTGTTAGTGCAAGTGTGTGCATACATTTACAGTACTATTATGACAGAAAACAGAGTTGTCTGAAATTTTTTATTCTAATTTTCCAGAAGTTTAAAATCATGACTTGTTAAAATCTATTGGTATGGAATATTTTATTTGTTTTTCTTATGAATATAATAAAAGCCCAATAATTCAAAATCTTATAGTTTACAAATCCTAGAGGGTTGGCACTTGATCTATTAAAGGTGAGAACATTCTGGTGATTTGGTGTTTTTGGCTAGCCACATAAGTAGATCATGATGAATTTTGTTATCTTTTTAGGAAAGTGAATGTAATCATCAGCAGCATTAATATTTTTGTTATCTTTGTTAGTAAGCTATAGAGTGAGTCTTACCTGACCAGCATGGCTCGGTTGGTTGGAGCATTGTCCCAAAAGGTGGCGGGTTCAATTGCTGGCTATGCACAAACTGGTTTGAAGGTTCAATCCCTAATCGGGCTCTATTAAGATGTTAATATATTAATTAAGCAAAGAACATATATGCATGTATGCATAACCCATGGACACAGACAATAGTATGGTGAAGGTCTGGGGAGGGATGCCGGTGTGGGGTGGAGGGAGTAATGGCGGGGGGAGGGAGCGTAACAATAAAGATAAATTTTTTAAAAAGCTATTAAGACAATATTAAGATATTGTCAATTACTAGAACACAGTGAACCAAGCTGTAATTTCACTTCATTAATGATGGACCATGCAGATTCATATAGAAAAATTTTAATAGTTTTGGACCATTTCATAGATCTTGCTTGTTATAAAATTTTTTTAAACAGAAAAGAGCATCTGTGACTAGTTACCTATAAACTCATTATCACTGTTGGGTTTGAGTGGAAATCTTTTTTTTAGCATTAAAAATTATTTTTACTTGTGCTAAAATATTTAGAAAAGACTTTAAAGAACTAAGATTAGCTGGTAGAAGAATTTATATTGGGAACTATTAGTTTGTACTTTGTGCATAACTTGTCTTATTTTTAATTTTCTTTTATTTTCAAAATAGTCTCGGAAAGACCAACCTTTGTATTACGGTTCCGTTCTTCTTATATCTGAATTACCAGAGGATGGCTATACTGAAGAAGATATTAAAAAACTATTTCAACCATTTGGAAAAGTTAATGATGTCCTAATTGTTCCATATAGGAAAGAGGTGAGCCATTCAGTCTGTTGTGAAAATACATGAAAAGTTATTGCTTTAAGAAATAGTTGTTTGATCTTTTAGCTACTTTTACTACAACATAACCTACATAAATTGTTAATTGAAAGTTATGTAAATATATGTTTTCAAATTAACAAGGTCCCAGATCACTGTTTAATATCCTTTAGGACAGGTTGGCACACTTGATCTATAAAGGGCTAGGCAGTAAAATTTTAGACTTTGCATACCATAGAATTGCAACTACTCAACTCTGCCATTGTAGTTACAAAAACAGTCATAGATAATATATGAATGAATGAGCATGGCTGTATTAAAAAATATATATATATATAAAAACAAGTGGCAAGCCCAGGCCAGGTATCTCATTTGGTTTGAGCATTGTCCCCTACATAAAAAAAATAAGGTTGTGGGTTCAGTTTCCAGTCAGGGTACATACCTAAGTTGTAGGTTTGATCCCCAGTTGGGGCACGAATGGGAGGCAACCAATCAATGTTTCTCTCACATCCTCACATCAATTTTTCTCTTTGTCTCTTTTTTCTCTTTCTCTACCTCCTTCCCCCTCTCTCTCAAATCAATAAACATATCCTTGGGTGAGGATTTCAAAACAAAAAAGAGTTGGCAGGCCTTGGTTTGCTAACCATTGCTTTAGCATACCAGTAAGCTTATACTAAAACAAATGACTTTGTTTTACAGTAAGTATTTTTTATATGTGTGTTGTATTCCTGTAATTCACATTATAAAGTTCATCAAACTAGCTAGGTGGCTCAGTTGGTTCGAGCATTGTCCCGTATACCAAAAGGTAGTGAGTTCAATTCCCCATCAGGGAACACACCTAGATTGTGGGTTCGATGCCTGGTCGGCACATGTGAGAGAGCAATCAGTCCATGTTCCTCTGTCTCCCTTTTCTTTCTCTAAACATACCCTCGGGTGAGGATTTTTAAAAAGTCAGATTTAAAGCAGCTAGACCAGATTGTGCCTTATGATTGATTCTTAATTGAGCCCTGTCTTCCCATTTCTCATTGTTCTATGGGCCTAAAATGGAAGGCTATTTCCCTCTTCTTATTTTTGTAATGATATAAGGTTAAAGGTCCATTTCATGTGTGAAGACATCCTGAAGATCAATCTACACTTGAGGGAAAAAAAGAGGTAAAATCAAGACTAGAGGTTATTTCATAGTTTTATGTTCCACAAAATAGTATTAAGTCATGCAAATAATTTTAAGTTAGATTCTTTTTACTAATGATATATTTTCTTTTAGGCTTACCTGAAAATGGAATTTAAGGAGGCAGTCACTGCAGTCATGAAGTATATTGAAACAACACCTCTTTTGGTAAATGGGAAAAATGTGAAAGTATGTGTTCCAGGAAGGAAAAAAGCACAGGTAAACTGGATTTAGACCCATTTCATTATTGTTTAAGTTTATTGTTTTAAGTTTCATTATTGTATTAGTTTTAAGGTTTTTTTGTTTTTGCTTAAGTTTGGCACATACAGAAAAATGCATAAAGCAAATGTTTACATAACATTGTATGCATATAGATTCAAATACACTGAAATCAATAACTTTTTAATATGTGCATATATAATTATGTTTTGCTGAAAGATTGGTGTATGTTATGAGAAATATATCACTAGGTGATTTCATCATTTTAGTAACATCACAGTGCACTTACTAGTACACAAACCTAGATGGTATAGTCTGCTACGCATCTAGGCTATATGGGATAGCCTATTGCTCCTGGACTACAAACCTGTACAGCATGTTACTGTACTGAATACTGCAGGCAATTATAACACAATGATAAATATTTGTGTGTCTAAACATCTGTATATTAAAAAGGTATAGTAAAAATTCAGTATAAGAGATAAAAAATGGTTCATCTGTATAGGGCACTTTTATAGAACTGGAAGTTGCTCAGGATTAAACTGAGTGGTGAGTGAATGTGAAGGCTTAGGACATTACTGTATATTACTGTAGACTTTATACGTACTGTACATGCAGGCTACACTATAAAATATTTTTCTTCAATAATAAATTAACCTTACTGTAACATTTTTACTTTATAACCTTTTGAATTTTTTTGAACTTTTGGACTCTTGTAATAACGCTTAGCTTCTTGGGGAATACCTCTGGAAGGACCTGCCTGAGGCTCTTCTTGAGGAGGTGTCTCTTTTTTCAGGAATATGATGGTTTGCTTGCTTTCTTTTTTTCATCATAGATTTGCTTGTAATCAGATAATGTACCATGAACATTCCTCTCTGTTAATGGAAACCTTTCAGTGTAGGGGTCCATGTTTTCAAACTTTTTAAGGAACTTGTTGAAATCTGCAAAAGCTTTTGCTAATCCATTCACTGTGAATTTTCTTGGGGTTCTTCTTGGGGACCATCATCATATATGTGGTTTGTTATTGATCGTTATGTGGTGCATGACTGTATAGCTTATAAACAGTATTAAATGGTGCAGTAGAGGAGGAAATACTTAACAAAATTAGGAAATAATTCGTGAAACCTCTGCCTCGGCCACAAACCATAATATTGATAACATCTTGGAAGCCCCTTGCATACTTCTTGCAAATCTTTACAACCCTTCTTTCTGCCCAGAAGTAGCCCCTGCCTTGATTTATACCATAGTTGAGTTAAATTAACAGGTTATTTTTTGTTGTTATTGCACTGTTATTTTTAACAAATTTTATCGAAAAGGCCACATGTTGAAAAAAACATTGTAATTTCTCCGACATAAGTAAATATTACATACCTACACTATGTCTACATATTTAAATCCAGGAGTCACTGCTCATAAACAGTTTTTAGCGAATGATTAGCCACCTCATGGGTAGTTGATTTGGTTGTCTGGCATGACTTTCTGCCACAGTTTTAACATGTGCCTAATTTGTTTTTCCCTGTTTATTTGAAAAGCTAATTTCATGTCTGTAAATTACCTTGTATACATAGATGTGTTTCAGACTGTTGTCACATTAGTCTATTTTTGTGCCAGTGCTGTGTGATTTCACTTGTTAAAACTATAAAATTTATAATATTTGCCTATTTTTCTGGTAGAATCCTTTTTCTTTGTTCTTTATTTAAATTTATTTTGCTTAATCTTGAACATTCACTCCTGTATATTAATTTTAGAATCAGTTTAAGTTCTTTGAAAAATTTTATTGGGAGGTTAATCAATACTTATTGAAATTGTATTGATGTTTTTATAATAATGATTTCTGTTAAAAAACATGGCTTATCTCTTCTGCAAGTTTTCTGTTCCCCCCCCCCATAAAATTCTTGTACTTTTTCGAGGGGATGTTAAGTTTATTTCTTTTATTTACTTGTAGAGAAAAGATTTTTTTTAAAGGAACTTCGATTTACTTTTTTAATATTATTTTTTATTGATTTTTTTTAGAGAGAGAGGAAGGGAGAGGGATAAGAGAGAGAAACATGTGCCCTTACTGGGAATTGAACAGGGCAACCCTGTGTCAATGCTCAACCACTGAGCCACACCAGCTGGGCTAGAGAAAGGATTTTTATTTCTCGTTTTCTATTAGAGTAGCCCTCATCCTAGTTCAGTGATGGCGAACCTATGACACACGTGTCAGAGGTGAAACGCGAACTCATTTTTTTGGTTGATTTTTCTTTGTTAAATGGCACTTAAATATATAAAATAAATATCAAAAATATACATCTTTGTTTTACTGTGGTTGCAAATATCAAAAAATTTCTCTATGTGACATGGCACCAGAGTTAAGTTAGGATTTTTCAAAATGCTGACACGCTGAGCTCAAAAGATTCGCCATCACTGACCTAGTTTATACCTGCTACATGCCATCCATTTATTCCCATTGTCCTGATTCGAATAATAAATTATATGGTAACCCTAGTCATTACCAACTCTGTTATTTAAAATTTCTTTTATTTTCGACCAGGTTTATTAAATAAGAGGTTTTTTACCCATAGCAGGAAATCTGCAGGTAGGTGGTCCCTGTCCAGTATAGGAGTTCCCTGTCTTTAGGAACCCAGCCTTTTTATTTATCTGCTCCACCATCTTTAGCATGTGCTTTTTTTCAGTTGTAATGTGGTTGCTGTACCTTCTAGCATAATTTCTTTCTTCTAAGCAGAAGAAAGGAATAAAAATGAAGAGCAAAATGGGTTTTGAATTTTTTTTCCCTTCTGGGAACGATGAGCAACTTTTACCCACATTTGATTACCAGAACTATAACACATAGTCACCTCTGGTTACAGAGAAGGTTAAGGGGAAGCAAGAATTAAATGCATAATTTAAGACCTTAAACTTTATCCTGTAGACCATTAAACATTATTTGAGTAGAGGTATAATGAGATGGATTAGAAAGATTCATCTGGAAGAATGAATTAGAGGGGCAATTAACTCTCAATGCAAAGAAAGCTTAGCAAATTGATGGAAGGGGAGAAGAGAAAAATCACCCAAGTCCAGGTAACTAATGTAGTCATCAATCTATTGTGATAATAGAACAGTTTTAGGTAGACCTTGAGAATAGAAAGGAGAAACAGATTATACCAGTGACTCATGAGCAGTACCTAGTTGATCATTAAAATCTGGAGAAGTAGGAAGAAAGGTCAATTTTTTTTTTAATTCTGAAATGTTCAATCTGGGAATATAGATGAGTTAGGCTACATTTAAAGTCTTAAGAGTATTTCAAATAGAGTAAAATAATTCTCTAGGACGACTTTTTGATGAGATTGGTAAGGAAGCAATATAAGTCCAAGAAACCAACCATGTTTGCTAGTACTATTCTGGTTTTCAAAGAAATGCATAATGGAAAGTATAAGCTTTGGAAACTAGAAAACATGCCATCTGCCTTTCAGAAACATTGATGTTCTTCAGCTAAATATGATTTGGATGGTGTTCAGTTAAAGGAGCCTTAGAAGGCTAACTCAAGATTCCTTGTTGTGATAGAGCATCAGATGGCTTAGGGATTAACTGGAGGAGCAGTGCTATAGCTTTCTTGGTCCAGATCATAATTTTCACATGAATAGTCAAAACCAAGAAAAAACTTTTCTGCCTGCATTTGATGTTTCTTGTTGGGACTGCCTTTGACTCTGGCAGTGATTCACAGAACGTGGTCTCCATTTTGCTGCTTCTTGGAATCAATAAAGAAATGTTACAGAAAAGGTAAAAAATGTCCTATATCCCTGTATTTTTATTTTTTAAAAAATGTATTTTTATTGATTTCAGAGGGGGAGAGAGATAGAAACATCAATGAGGAGAAAGAATCATTGATTGGCTGCTTACTGGGGATCGAGCCTGCAACTCAGGCATGTCCCCTTGGCCGGAATAGAACCCGGGACCCTTCAGTCCCCAGGCCAGCCCTCTGTCAACTGAGCCAAACCGACTAGGGCCTACATCCCTGTATTTAAACTTATGGGTTGACACAGTCTAACAGAAACTGAGTTACCTTGTTCTTTAATGATAAGCCAGCCTAGACATCAGTCTTTAACAGTGATTCTTACCCTTTTTTATTTTTTCTAGTTACTCTCTGCAGTACCACTAGCACTCATATGATGAAAGCAAGCATTCTTTTTTCCCAGAGAAATGGACAAAATTTTCCTTAAAGAAGCAGGAGCCCTTGATCTAGACCAGTGGTTCTCAACCTGTGGTTTGCGACCCCTTTGGGGGTCGAACGACTCTTTCACAGGGGTCGCCTAAGACCATTGGAAAACACATATATAATTACATATTGTTTTGTGATTAATCACTATGCTTTAATTACGTTCAATTTGTAACAATGAAATTGGGGGTCACCACAAGATGAGGAACTGTATTAAAGGGTCGCGGCATTAGGAAGGTTGAGAACCACTGATCTAGACAAAAGTATGATCAGATTTCCCAACAAACAAACCTTCACAACTATCAAGTAGTGCTGCAGCTCAACCCTCTGCAAAAACAAACAGAACTAAACTCAAGACTTAAAATTTAATGTTTTCAGCAACATTCATGGGGACAGTTAACTAAGGTCCAAGATTTCATGGAAATGAAAAACAATGCTGGGGAGCATTATGGGAAATATAATGAGTAACAGGGCATAACCAAAAAGATACAATTAATTCAGATGAGAATTCAATTTCATTTGAGTCCAGAACTATTTTTAAACGTCTGTTAAGTGTCAGGCATTGTGGTATCTGTAGGTACTGCAGTGGTGAACAAAACAGATGTGCTTTCAACGTTCTTGGAGGTTAGTCTATTTAGAAGGTTAAAGCTCCTCCTAACATGATGAAAAGGAAAGACATGGTGAATAAAAGATCCAAACGACATTTAACTGGAATTATGGGAAGAGGACACCACTTAAATACTGGTGAAAATTTTACATTTCATACTTAAGAAAGGTATCCTATATTGGTTTAGCCAGAAATGGTATAATTATAAAAAGGAAGAGTCTAGCCTTAGGTAGCAGAGCACCACATTTTCAAGGTTGAATGGGAAGAAGTTGATTCATTGTAGTTTAATACATCTATATCAAGTCAAATACTAAGTTGTGTGCTAGGACAGTATTTTCAGACATGCATGGGCTCATAAAGTATATCATCTATACATCTTTCCTAAAATATTGTTATAAAAATGCAGAACATTAAGAAATAGAGAAACTATGATATAAAATGATTGGTAATGAGCATTGAAACCATTTAAACAATAAAATAAATCTAAACATTTATAAAATAACAATTGCAAAAATGTTACTTAATATTACAAAAATTGTTAATCTAAAATATATCATCAAAAATTGGTATGGCCCTGACCAGTTTGTCTCAGTGGATAGAGCGTCGGCTTGAGGACTGAAGGGTCCCAGGTTCGATTCTGGTCAAGGGCATGTACCTTGGTTGTGGGCACATACCCAGTGGGGGGCAGCTGATCGATGTCTCTCTCTCATTGATGTTTCTAACTCTATTCCTCTCCCTTCCTCTCTGTAAAATAATCAATAAAATATATTTTTTTTAAATTGGTATGTAGCTAAAGGTTAGGGACTGAAATTTTTAATTTATACAGAAGAAATCTATAGTTTAAAATGTCTTTAAAAATGGAAAATAACCACTAGTAGAATAAAAAAATAGGATGAATATCATGTAACTCATTGGGTTTAGGGAGGTAATTGGCATAAAATCCCATATAATGCAAAAGAAATGAAGTTCAGATCAATTTAACATATATTTACTGCATGTTCACTAATTGCCAAGCACAATTTTAGGCATTGGGGAGAGTAATAATAAAACAAAGTCTCTTGTCACCAAGTTTAACTTCAAGGGGTAGGGAGAGAAAGACTACAAGGAAACTAAGAATGTATACATATTATGTCTGTTAGCAGCAAACACTGTGGAGAAAACAAAAAAGGGGGATAGAAGTGCTCTTGTTGGGGAATGAGGTACCGTGCAACTTTCAATAAGGTAGTTATGGTAGAGCAAACACCTGAAGGAGTTGAGGGAGCAAGCCAGTCTCTGGGTTAAGAGCATTCCAGATAGAACAGCAACTTCAAATGGCTTTTGAGATCCACACATATGCAGCTTGTTTGAGAAGGATAAAGGATGCTTGGGGTTGGAAGTAGAGATGTATATGAAGAGCTTTGTGGTGATTTTGGGCTTGGGAGTGTGTGGAACGTGTGTGTAAACTTACAGGCTGTTCTAAGTATTGGCTTTTCTTCTGATGTGATGAAAGGTCTTGAATGGCAAGATATATACTTAGAATAGATTTGGGGGGTGGGTAAAACGGCAAGGACAGAAGCAGAGAGACTGTTAAAAGGTTATTGTAGTCAAAGCAAAAGATGGATTGGATCAGCATGATAGTTAGATATCTGAAATATAGTGCTACTTGAAATGTTTTAAAAGATAGTGATAAGGAGATATAGATGAGTGGTAAAAGGTAGGATGTAAAATTATGTCATATGTGATGACAGGTTGAAGAGAGTCTTTTTATTCTATCTGTAATTAGAGAAAGATAATATGCATTTACACTTTAGGGTAGGAAGATTTTTTTAATGCTTTTTAAAATTGTCTTATGCTTTTCTGTATTGTCTAAAGCAGTAATGGCGAACCTTTTGAGCTCAGTGTGTCAGCATTTTGAAAAACCCTAACTTAACTCTGGTGCCATGTCACATACAGAAATTTTTTGATATTTGCAACCATAGTAAAACAAAGATTTATATTTTTGATATTTATTTTATATATTTAAATGCCATTTAACAAAGAAAAGTCAACCAAAAAAATGAGTTTGCGTGTCACCTCTGACACACGTGTCATAGGTTCGCCATCACTGGTCTAAAGCTTTTTAGAACTGAGAAAGAAATTAAATTTTTTTTCTTCAAAATATTTTTCCTCCATAGAACAAAGAGGTGAAGGAAAAGACAGATTCAAAGAAAACATCTGCTTTAAAGTAAGTAATTTCTATAATTTCATGTGAGAATGAATGTGCATATGAATTGAAAATTTTCAGTTTTACAAGTGCATTTTTAATGTTTTACCATTTTGGCTCTAGTTTAAATGGGACAGTGTTCAAATAGAATTATTTTAAACTTTTTTTAGATTTAAATTACATCTTTAGAAGTTTTAGAACTTAGAATTTGCTAAATTTTTCTTCTTTTAAATAGAAAAGATACAGATGCTTCCAAAGCTGTTGAAATTGTGAAGTCAGCTTCTGCTAGTAAGTTGTTACTTTTAATACTCCTTCTCCAAATGAGTATATTTTGTCATTTTACTAGAAACTTCTTGCAAGATGATGCTAGGAAAACATTATTTATTGTGCTTTAGTAGTGGGGACCCAAATTGGCTCCTGTATTAGGCTATTTACTGTGTAGTTAAGGGACCTCTTCTGAAGTACCTATCACAGTTCTATAGTGAGTAGCTGTTTGCATTAGTTTTGCAATACCTCTCTGTATCCCCTCCCAATAAACCCACAAGACAAAACAAAGTATGTTAAGATTGCTTGTTTATCCCACTTTGTTTTTGAAAGTAAAACAAAAAAGACAAAATGGAAATATTTTATTCACATGGTAAAAGTTGTTTCTTTACACATAGGTGAGCACTTCAGGCCTTTTTTTATGAATCTAGCTAAATGAATTGTTCATACAATCTTAACTGGATTATATTTTTTTCTTATTCCATTTAGGATTGAAAAGGTGGAGATAAAGAAGTTATTGCTCAAATATACACTTGAGTCTAGGAAGAATAAACAGCTTGGTAGTGAAGGATAAGATACAGAAGCTAAAATGAAGTAGACATAAAATATATTCAGAATATTAAATTGCTCTCTTGGAAAGGCAGGTGTATAGAGTGTTCTGGATTTCTATTCAGAATAGATTAACTAGTTTTTGGAAAACTGATATTCAGGTGACTAAAAAATTGGGTTGTATAGAATATCTCATTTGTCCATCATGTTTAGTTGGATAGTATACTGAAGTAATTGGAAGTTAGTAAAGGTGACTGAATGGCTTCTGGAGGGCAGTAAATTTTGACTACAGTTTTAAATGTGAATGTGAAAAAAGATGACATACAGAGTCAGAAGATACTTCAGTTAGGAACAGAATTGAGGATTCATACTACCTTTCTAGTTGTTATGAATCCTATATTATTCATATAGTTGGATAATAGAATGCCTTGAAGATTCATGTTGGGTATTTTAAAATTTGACCCATTAATATTGTAATCTTTCTATAACATTCTTGAAATGATAAAATTAATAGAGAACAACAGATGAGTGGTTGTCAAGGGTTTGAGGGGAGGGAAGGAGGTGGCTGTTGCTAAAATGAGTAGTAGGAAAGATCCTTGTGATGAAACTGTTCTTTATATTGACTACTGGTCACAGTAATCACGCATATGATAAAATTTCATAAAACTAAATATACATTAGTGCATGTAAAACGGGAAATTTGAATAATGGTAGATTGTATTGATATCAGTTTCTTGTTTGTGACATTATACTATAGTTATACAAATTATTACTGTTAGGTGAAACTGGGTGAAGGTTATATGGGATCTCTCCCAGTATTTTTTAAAATTCCATGTAGAACAACTTCACTTATGAATATATTGATACAACACTTTTAAGTAAAATACTAGCACATAGCGTCTGGGAGCACATTAAAGAAATACTATACTGTGTCCAAGAGGGGCTCATATCAGAAATACAAAGATAATTCAAAATTAGGCAATCTGTTAATTCATTTTACCATATTAGAGAAAGATAAATGCTACAAAAAATACTTAGTAAAGTTTAACATTCATTCATTCCTAGCATTGAAAAAAGTTCTTAAAGTAGATAGCTACGATTGTGTGTGTGTGTATTCACACTTTTATTCGTATACATAGAAACATATACACACATATTAAGTCAGAAGCCAGCATATGCTTAATAATGAAACAATAGAAGTGTTTCCATTGAGATTGGCAACGAAACAAGGAATACTCATCACTTATATGAATTATATAAATTTTATTCTAAAATATAATAGCTACTAGCCAGTGCATTGTAAGTCAAGAGGCATAAAGATTGAAAAGTAGGATACATTATTAATTGCAAATGTGTATGTACTAAAGGCCTGGTGCACAAATTCGTGCACAGGTGGGGTCCAGCTTCCCCCTTTCTCCCCAACCAGGGGCAGGGGCGGCGGGGACGCAGGAGTTCGGCCAGCTGGCCCCACCCCCTGGCCGAACTCCCATTTGAGGGGACAATTTGCATAGTAGGCTTTTATTATATAGGAAGGATGATGGAAAACTCAAGTATGTATGGAAAATCCAAAAGAATATTGAAATGCTGTTAAGTAAAGGGTGTCCCAAAATTCACGCAAGATTTGAATTAACAACAACAACAACAAAAAAAGCCTAATTTTACTTGGTTTATTGAATCAGATTCTAATATCTGTCGCCCTTTGATTTCAATCCCTTCAAATTTGATAAGCATTACCAAGTACCAATTATGGCCCAGGAGCACGAACAATGAAGACCACGGCTTTGCATATGTGCCAGTAAAGCCATTGAGGCCATTTACCCGATGTGCTATTCCATACATAACCCTATACTGTATACTTTATAAATCAATAAAAAAATTTACAATTTTTAACTATAAACCTGTGTTTTCTATCAAAATTACTTATTGCGTGAATTTTGGGACACCCTATATAATTAGCCATCTTAATTCTCTAAAAGGCTTGAATTGCTTTATTATATAAAAATAACAATTTACATGTAATTTAATAAAATATTCCATTTACAATAATAAAAAAGGTAAAAACTATGAAAAGAAAACTTTAAGATACTACTAAGAGGCATAAAATAAAATGAGAAAATGGCTAATTTTGGGGTAGAAATCCTCACCATTAGAATCTTCCTTTTTTTCATATATTGAAACATAAATATTATGAAACTAGTAAAATACCAATAAGATTTTTTTAAAAAACATGTAAGCTTATTATTGGTTTTTTTTATACATAAAAAATTAATTTAGAATAGTCAGGAAAGTTCTGCAAAGGAAGAGTAGGATGGACTAGCACTAACAGATATAATATACAGTTAAAGATTCAAAATAGTTTCATATAGTTGGATAAATAAATAGATCAGTAGGACAGAAGAAATATTCCCCCAAATATGGAATATCAATAAATCATTATGATGTTTCAAATTAGTGGGAAAATGATCAGTTATTCATTAAATTAACTATCTACTTTGTATAAGTAAAGAATTTACAATGTCAAAATAAATTACAAATGGGTCAAAAATTTATACAGAGTAAAGAACATCCTTCCTCTATCAGGAAGACATTTGACCACATGAAAAGCATTTTTTAATAAGTATTTTGTATAATTTTAAAAAATGTTGTTATCTCTGTGATATAAACTAACCTTCCTAACATATAAAAAGCTCTAGTAAACAATAAGAAAAACCTCAACAAATCTTTAAACTAGATTGACAAATATATAGGCAAATCATAGAGATGAATTACACATATGAAAATTGACACTTTACTCATAATTAAGACAACAGAAATTATACCAGTTTCTATCTCAGATTGGAGTGATTAATAACTTTTTTTACATGCTGTGTATAGAAATGGGGAAGCCCCACTCTTATATTCTATTAATGGGGATATTAATTGGTATAATCTTTTTGGAGGACAATTTAATATAGTTAAAATTTAAATCATCTTTGTGTCAGCAAGTCTGTGTCTAAGAATTTACCTGTAGTTGCTGTTCCATGTATATACAAAGATGAGTATAAGGATATTTCTTGCAGTGTTTTTTTTTAAATCATTGCCAGGTTATGTTTTTCCTAAATCTAAATGATATTATTTGTAATATATTATTGATATATTTGTTTGTTATTTTAGCCAAAACTGGACAAGCTAAAGCATCTGTAGGCAAAGTGAATAAATCTTCAGGTATGTTTTTTTATTAGAATTCTAGACATATTAGTAAACTTTAAGAATTATGTAGCAGTAGTGTTGGATTTCATGTGAAATAGTAGGTGCTGAGCCTATACTAATCTTGGAAATTTATAGTCATCTAGAAATTTTTAGGAATAAGATTTATTAGATAATGCTCTTCCCTTGCAGTAATTATAAAAATATGATCATTTGATTGGGAAACTATTTCTCATAATGGATATCAGAGGTAGTTCCCTCTTTTTCTTTTATTTAGGTCTTCTCTCTATTTTATAAAAAATAATCCAGATAAATTTACTGCAAATTATATTCTCTTTGCTGTTTTTGTGGGCTATCATGGGTTATAAAGTAATTTTTAATTTTCCTTTCCCCTAGCATTAGTTTCCATTCTATTTTCCCTCTCATTTCTGCTAAATGCCAGTTAATTAAGTGGATAGAGGTCAATATATTAAAATCTTCCCTACAGTGGTAGAAAGGAAAGGAAGCAGTGTTGAATTGGCAAATATCATTGTTAGTGGCAGAGCCAGAATGTTCATATAATAGTTGCTTAGAAGCAGTAACCTGAGGATGCCAGGGATGGCTAGAAAAATGTTTTAAAGATGCGTTTATTTAGCAAACAGCTTGATATTGCTTTGATAGTAAGTATATCTGAGTCACTGGTGGGGATTTAGGTGAGTGGATGCTAAAGCCTCTTTCAACTATTGGAAATTAATTTTAGATATTTTCCTTACATTCTGGTCCCCTTTAGAAGTAGTAAAGTGAATTGACTTGTGGTAATAACAGAGATAGGTGAAAAATAATTTAAGGGCTCATTAGTACTCAGGTTACTACAGTGTGTCAGTACTTTTTAATGACAAGTGACAATTCATAAGGATTAGTATTGTTCTTTTTTGAGCAAAGATTAGGTCTGTCTTTGGATATAAGGGTAAATTTGTAAACTGTTTTCAGTTGGTTGTTGTGGGTGTCAGTAATTCTTTTCCTTTATATAACTTTTCTAAGCATTATCATATTCTTACACGGCTCTGTTAGATAATTATGGCAGTTACCATCCTTATTTATAAATGGGGAAATGTGCACAGAAACCTATTAATGCCCCAAGTCTTCACAACTTAACTTGGAATTCAACTTGGAGCTACTTACTTCTGATCTAGGTTTTTCCCTCATACTACCTTGCTAGTTGTTATGAATCCTAATTTTCAGAGCTAAATCTCCTGTTTCCTGAATGGAAAGGGTTTTGGCTCTGTGGTGATCTTTTTAGTGACACTTTGATAATCATAGTCTTTATAAACAACATCATCTTGGAAAATAAGCAGCAGCAATAGATGGAAATGTAAACAGAAAGGTCAGAGCAATGTTAAGTACAAAAAAATCAATTGAAAAATATCTTCAAGTGAGGATTACCAATAGATAGGTAGATAGATAGATAAATAAATGCTACATGAGGCTATTTTTATATCCTTGTAATTAGTAATTTTGCTTCAAGTTGATCCACAAATTCAGAGATTTATTTAACTTGCCTGAATGACTTGCTATTATTATCATTGTTAGATTTTTAAAAAATGGCCTGTGTTGCCCTGGCCTGATAGCTCAGTTGGTTGGAGAATTGTACTCCAAAAGGTGCTGGTTCGATTCTTGGTCAGGGCACATACCTAGATTGCAGGTTCAATCCATGGTGGGAGTGCCTGAGGGAGGCAGCTGATCAATGGTTTCTTTCACATCATTGTTTCACCCCCTCCTTTTCCTCCCCCTCTAAAAAAATATGAATAAAAAGGTGAGAATGAATGAATGAATGAATGAATGAATAAGGCTGTGTGCCAAAAGGTGATAGCATTTTGTTTTGGGTAAAGTATAGCCTGTTGCTCTTATATTCGTTCTTTGTGAGGTTTTGGGGGGACTGTTGATATTGGTTAAAAATAAACCAGTTTTGACTACAGCTTTTTGTGATTTAGGGAAATCAGCGGGTTCTGTAAAATCTGTGATAACAGTAGCTGCTAAAGCTAATAAAACTTCAACCAAAACAGGTAAGACTGTTGGGAGGGAGAGGTGTTATTAAGTATGTTTGTTTTTGCAGTTGACATTCAATGTTGTATTAGTTTCAAGTTTACAGCATAGTCGTTAGACATTTATATAACTTGCAGAGTGATTCCCCCACTAAGTCTAGTACCCACCTAAACCATATATAGTAATTAAAATATTATTGACTATATTCCCTGCTTCAAACTATATTTTATTTATTCATTTTATTGAATTTATTGGGGTGACATTGGTTGTGTTTCAAGTGTATACAACTCAATAAAACATCATCGATACACTGCATCTTCCCTATAATGGTAGAACGGTAAGGAAGCAGTGTTGAACTGGCAAATATCATTGTTAGTGGCAGAGTCAGAATGTTCATATAATAGTTGCTTGGTGTACCCATGACCCCAAGCAAAGTCTCTTTCTGGCTCCATTTTAAGTATATTCTTAATCTGCCTTAAGAATATAATACAATGATATCAAAGGACACAGACAATAGTGTGGTGAAGGCCTGGGGTGGGAAAGAAGCTGGGAGGGGGACAGTTACAGGGGGGACATCCGCAATACTGTCAACAATAAAATTAAATACACAAGTTTTACATTTATATAGCTTTTAGTACCAAATAACATCTTGAAAAGTTTAGTAGATACTGCTTTGATATTTAAAACCTAAAACATATAGGACTTTAAATTTTTGGTACTTTGGTCTTTGACTTTTTCTACCATTGACATATTTTGTATTGAAACATTTTTGACAGCTATGCAAGGTCAAAAATTCCATGTGTCGTGTTTGTATTATTTATTAAGTATTGTTTTATTTTCCATATGGACACCTATAACCCTATTTTTGCCTTGCCCTGCATAACTGCAGGCTGTTCTGCCACTTCTCCCCTACAAATTGTTTAATCTTTGTTTTTTGTTTGTTTTTTTTAAAGCTATCACTTCATATTATCTTCCCTAGCTTGTGCAGTTCTAATGTTTATTACTGTGAAGATTTTTTTTCCCATGTTGCAAGAATACATTTCCTTTATAAAGAAATGGAAAACTATCCTACATAATAAAAGGCTAATGTGCAAATAGACCGAACGAAGGAATGACTGGTTGCTATGACGTGCACTGACCACCAGGGGGGAGATGCTCAATACAGGAGCTGTCCCCTGGTGGTCAGTGCGACGGAAGCCAGGCTCGTGGCCTGAGGGACAACACCCCCCCACCCCACCCCACCCCACCCGCACTAATTTTGTGCATTGGGCCTCTAGTTTTAAATAAACGTAATGTTTAAACTAACATGCTCTATTTAGTATTACTATTTTTCCAAATAGACCAATGTAAAGAACCTTTGTAGAAATTATAAAATACGATTTGTGTGAGTGTGATTATAATGTGCTTCTGTCATCTGCAGGTCAAATTTGTGGCTCATTAATGGCCATCAACAAAAATTGTATCTCAGTTTACATTTGCTTTAAATCTTATTGGTAAACAGGTATTGAAAATAAATGGAAAGGAGACATATGTAATACTTTAAACAATAAATAAGATAAAAAATAAAATAAATGGAAGTAAATATGTAGAAAATAACTGCTTTTATAATTAAGTTGAACTACTTACTTACTAATATATTAATGTGAAACATACTAAATGACCAAACAGACCTTAGGATAATGGTTCAATTTTGCTTTTGACAGCAAAGTCCAGTGGGAAGAAGTCTCTAGAAGTCAGAAAGGCTGGCATTGTCAAAAACAAAGATGCCAATAAACCTCTGACTGTACAAGGTAATCTTGAAATGCTGTCATTTCATGTTTTTCTTTAGATCCTCTTGGTGTACATTCAAGGTATATTTTGAAGTTATTGCGTAAAAATCTTGAAAGGGATTGTTTTGTTTTCAAAGAGAAACTTGTGTTAGCTTTGACTTAAATCAGGTCATCCTAAAGAGGGTTGAAGTGACAAAATAAAACTAGCTTAAGTTCTTGTTTAGATTCATTAGTTTAATTATATTAGTGTGTTTTCTAGTCTATTAAAGTAGACTATTTCATGCAGAAAACTCTGAAATAAAGACCAGTATGGAACTCAAAGCCACTGAAAATAGTGCTAAAGAAACTACTTCAGGTAGGTCAATAGAAATTTTATTTTGTTCTCTTACATTATAGATAGAAAATTTAATTTTAAGAAAATAAAGTATTTAATTTTATGTGTTGTGTTTGTATGTATGTATGTACGTATGTATGTATACTTTTAAAAACCACGGTCATAACCTAAATGAAATTCAGACTATAATGATTCAGCTCTGCACCCTGTCTCTTGTTCTGAAATTTTGTTTTTAGGATAAAACTAAATGTATTATTTAAAACCCATTGTTACTTATGTAGCTACTTCCTTAAATTCTTTACTCTTTTGTCAGTTTTATACATTTTCATGTAGTTACTATTTAGTACGGTTTAGGATCTTTATAAATGAAATATATCTGCATGAATTCTTACTTTATTTTGTATTTTAAGAAGCTGCTTTGGTGGTCACAGAAAATGAAACAGTTAATAACAAGGTCAGTTTTTATATTTTACTTTTTCATATTTCACCTTTTTTAAAGTTTAGGAAATTTTGACAGTTTATTTCCTTTTACTATAAACCCACATAAAAATGTACAAGAGCCCCAGCCAGTTTGGCTCAGTGGATAGAACGCTGGCCCTTGGACTAAAAGGTTAGGGGTTTGATTCCAGTCAAGGGCACTTAACTCGGTTGCAGGCTCAATCCTGGCCCTGGTCAGGGTGCATGTGGGAGACAACCAATCAATGTCTCTTTTTCACATCAGTGTTTCTGTGCCTCCCTCTCCCTTCTACTCTCTCTAAAAATGAATGGAAAAATATCCTTGGGCAAGGATTAACAAAAACAAAAAAATGTGCATGATTTGACATGGTGAAAAAACCCCAATTTATAAAAATAAAAAGAAAAACTTTTAAAATACGGTTTGAGTTCAAAAGCTTGAGCAGCAGAGTGAGTCCTAAAAATTTAGGAACAGCATATCAATAAGTGTACAAGTTTATGAGGATTACTTTTCACTGAGAAGAAAACATTAGGCCAAAATGGTGTTTTAAGTAAACAAGTTGTCAAAATAGAACGGTGTAATTTTATGAAATCCTTTTTTTCATTTATTTTAGAGGCAAAGGATAGATAAAATATTTATTTTATTATTTTTTGTTAATCCTCACCCAAAGATATTTTTCCATTGCTTTTTAGAGAGACAGAAGTGGGTGGGAGTCGCGGGGGGAGGGGGACATCTATACGCGCGAATGGTTGCCTCCCACATGAGCCCTGATTGGGCGGACTGGACAAGGACGAACCTGCAATCCAGTTACTGCCTTGACCAGGAATGGAACCTGAGACCCTTCAATGCTCAGGCCAATGCTCTAAGCACTCCAGCCAGGGTGATGTGTTAATATTTAGAATACCAGTTGTTCATTATGTTTTTAGAAGAGCAAGTGGGGTTTGCAGTTTTATTTGAAGTGCATAAAGTTCTCATTATTGTTTTCCTGTAGTTACATCTGGTATTATAAACATATTAAAATCTCATTAACTTAGATTTTATTGGTTAAGATTTTAAGATCATTCAGGTGCTAAGCATAAGTTTACTTTTGACTGGTAGATCCATTTTCCAAGTAGGAAGTAGTATGACTTGCTATTTTGTTTTAGGAAGAATATTTTAAAGCACTGATAGAGTATTTTAAATTCACTAAAAGCACTTTAGAAGGAACCATTTACGAACACAGTTGACATACTAGTTAAAGTCATTCTCAACTCATTTATGAAAATTATAACTTCCCACATTTTCCTCAAAAGAAAAGTCAAAAGTTGGTAAATTTACTATTGTAAACCTTTGGGGATTTCCCCAACATTTACTAAAGGAAATATTGGCATTGATGAGTCATCTTGAAGAATAAAATAGATCTGCTAGAAAGAATGCAGAAAAGAAAGTATTTACTTTGTAGTGGAGATTGAGTTATGGGGTAAGGATGCTAAAAGACCAGGTAAGCTTTTTTAAATTGTAAGATAAAAGGATATGTAACTAAAAGAAAAGAATTGTAGTCAGAGACAAACTCGTGTTTTTAAACAGTTGAGAAAAAGAATCAAAGATCTTGACTACATAACAGGTGGTATGGCTGAAATTATTGTATGTACTTGAAGATAGGAAATTTGATTTTTAATTTGAAGTTCAGACCAACTTTCAGAATTGGCCAATTTTAATACTAAATGCAATTTAAATACTAACATAACATTATCTGCAGTATAAGCTTAGGTAAATATAAAAGTAGCTAAAAATTTTTAATGTCAGTTGTTAAATTTGTTTTGAAGGAAACAGAGGAAATGTGTGTGGTACTTATTTCTAATTTGCCAAATAAAGGATATTCTATAGAAGAAGTTAACAACCTAGTAAAACCATTTGGTGATACAAAGGATATTTTGATTTTATCATCTCATAAAAAGGTAAGTGTTGATAACAGATACCTGTTCTTCTCTGCAAGCATTTTTCCATTAAGTTCACAAAGAAAAGGTTTAAAAATAGTACCTCAAAATAATTAAGCTGTTTTAAGCTAAGGAATTTTTAAAATAAGTGATAAATAAGACTTTTCTTAATGTCATTTACTAGAATATCATCTGTTTTTTTCTTTAGTGTTTTCTTATGAGTTCAGTATTCATTATATATTGCTTATGGTTGTAATATACTGAATTTATTGTTCTCATGTTTTTGAGGAATGCATTTTTTTTATCTTCCAAAAAGTTACTAAGTTTTTCAATTTATTTGATTCCTTAAGTATTAAATATTTTCAAGAAAAACTAACTTAAATAAGACTTTTCCATTCTTGTAATTTGTTTTAAAAGGCTATTATAGAAATAAATAGAAAATCTGCAGATTCTATGATAAAATTTTATACCTGCTTCCCAATATCAGTGGATGGAAATCAACTCTCAATAAGTATGGCTCCTGAAAACATGAGTGTAAAAGATGAGGTAAATAACACTATCATTTTAATTACATTTTTATTAAATTTATTGTAGTCTATTATATTTTTTAGTTTTCTTCTTTGGTTCATATTTTCTCTCAGACAGTGAGAAAGATTCTTTCTGTCCCTCCACTGCCTGCTCTCTCACTGTTTTAGAGTTACTTCCATTTTGAAGGAATCCTATTCCTGTTGTATGTTCGATTTGGGGGAAGGTTAACTATTGTTTGTAGAGTATTGTCGGCACTACTGTTTGGACCCTTATCTCTGCCATTATTTGTCATACAAACCCAGAGGTTATCTTCAGTTTTTTTCTCTCATTTCTTATAAACAGTTTGTCACTAAGTCTTGTCTCTTAAATTCTAAATATTTCTGGAGTTTGTTTCCTGTTTGTTCCTTTCACCATTGCTTCACTTCTTAAAGTTTTAATTCTTAAAACCTCCTAGTAAAGTAGTTCTTTGGATCCTTTACCTTCCTTTGTTGTTGTTAATCCTCACCAGAGGATATTTTTCCATTGATTTTTTAGAAAGTGGAAGGGAGGGGGAGAGACAGAGACAGAGAGAGGGAAACATCATTGTGAGAAGGACACATTGATTGGTTGCCTTCCACACACACACCCTGGGAATCAAGTCTGCAAACCAGGACCTTCAGTCCGTAGGCTGACGCTCTCTATCCAACGAACCAAACCGGCGAGGCCCTTTATTAATTTTTTAACCCTCACCCAAGAGTATGTTTTTCATTGATTCTAGAAAGAGGAAGGGAGAGGGGGGCACAGAAATATCAATGTCAGAGAAAAACACTGATCGGTTGGTTGCCTCTTGCATTTGCCTGGACGGGGATGGAACCACAACCCTGTGGTACACAGGACTTTGCTCTGCCTTCATTTTTGTCTCCGTGAAAATCTTTCTCCACAAGGTCCTGAGACTGATATAAAATTTAAATCTGTTCAAATTTAACTGATTTAGAAACTTTGCATTGTTTCTGTGTGGCCTACTATCAACAGCTAAGAGGCATGAGGCAGAAATGTTATAATCACTAGAGCAAGGTAGAAATGCATCTAATTTGAAAAAGCGTTCTATTGAGAATCACTCAATGTGGTGCAATTACTAGGATTGTTTTATACATATTAGTAGTATTAAGAACCATAGTCTCATAAAGTTTCCTTCTGGTACATGTAAGTCTTCCATTAGCTTTGACCTTGTCTCACGCCACTCTTGGCCTCTTTATAATTAGCAGCACCAAATTGCTATACACTTAATATCCTGTGTTGTTGTTTTTTACTAGCCTACATCTTTGTTCTTCCTCCTCCCCTACTTGGCTTAATTAACTTTTTGTTTTATAATTTGAATCTCTTACTATCTGCTAAATTAAATATCTTACTCCTTGTATGTGAATTTGAGTGTCCTCCCCTAAATGGTACAACCTTATTAATCTTTAATGTACTTAGGGGAATAGGATAAATTAGGTGTATGGGTAGGGTGCGACTTGCATAACTTGTTTAAGAAGAAGGAAAGATGTGGAAATAACAGAACTTTTGCTGAATTCATTTTATGAAAGTGCTTCATGATTATTCATAAATGCTATTTTATTATAAATCTTGACTAATTAAAAATATGAATGAAGAATGATGTACACCTTCAACCTTGTTCCATTTTGCTTTCCTAGGAAGCTATATTTACAGCCTTGATTAAAGAAAATAATCCAGAGGTAAGTGCTTTCCTAGACTTGTTTAATTGATAGAAGCCTTGGTTCTTTATGTGTTCACCTGCTAGAAATTAAAGGAAACCTTAGCACTAATTTTAAAATTAAATGCTGTTAATCTATGTTATACATTTGATACTTCAGCTGTGTTTTTCTTTTCCGATGCTCTCTCTTAAAAAAAAAACCACAGGCAAACATAGAAAAAATACACAATCGATTTATACATCTTAATAACTTACCAGAAGATGGACTTCAGTGTGTACTATGTGTTGGACTTCAGTTTGGAAAAGTGGATCACCATATATTCTTGAGTAATAAAAACAAGGTAACAAAGTCCCTTCTATTTTTATCTGTGTGTTCGGTAAATAATGTAAAACTAAATCCTATATTATTATGGTCTGCAACTTTTAATTCAGCTTCTGATCCGAAGCACCTATAAGCATTACTCAGCCTCATAGCAGATAGATGGGTGTAATTTCTTTGGGCTGTGACAAGAAGGAAGAAATGATCTTTCTCTCTCCTAGAACCTAGTTTTAAGGGGAAATAAAACTTGCACAACAGATGAAAGATACTGTAGTGCAAAGAGCATTAACTTATGGGGAAGTTTTAGGCTTGAGTTCATCTAGCTTTAACCACCTTTATACCTTGGCTAAGTTGGTTTACACTTCTTATTTGTAAAATGAAACAGTGTTGCCAGGTGTTTTCTAAAGTCCCTTCCAGCCATAAAACACATAGAGAGTTGGGTCTCTTTGTTTAGTTATATGGAAAGAAGTATAAAATGATCATTCCTTACTTCTATGCTTTGGTTTCTTCCCTTAAAAGACATTAACTTCTTTACATTTGCTATGCCCTCTGTGTTTAATGTTTAATTCAGATCCATTAAAAGTAGATTTTGATCAACCTTATATTACCTAGAAAATTAGGATTTCATATGAAAGTTGGAAATATTTGCTTTATAAAAAGTAGCTAATTGATCAGCAACTAGTTATTAATTTCTTTGACATGCTTCTAACTGATACACAGAACATATTTGATACTTTAGAAATAGTGATATAGGATGGAAGGGAGATGACAGATGGCATAAGGAATTCTAAATATTACTTTAGACATTTTTAATTCTATTGGTTCTTCCTCATCTCCTACTTTGCCTTAATTAACTTTTTGTTTTATAATTTGAATTCTGCACACACCCCAATCAGCGATCTTACCCAGAATTGAACCAATAGGTGTCGGGACAATGCTCCAACCAACTGAGCCACACTCCTTTTCAATTTTGCCTTGACTTTGCAACATTTTAAGAATTGTTTTCTCTTGTTTACTTTGAAATAAGGATTAACCTTACCTTTTAAATCACATGTTTGAAATCTGGAAAAAAACATATTCATACTTTTAAAAATTAAAAAATGTTTTATTGTAAAATAACATAAAATTTACTACCTAACTATAGTTAAATGTTAGTTCAGTGGCATTAAGCATATTCACATTGTGCAATCATCACCACTATCCATCTTTCCATTAAACAGTAAATCCACATTCTCACTCTTCCTGACCCCTGGCAGCTACCATTCTATCATTCTTCTTTCTGTCTCTATGACAGCGGTTCTCAACCTGTGGGTCGCGACCCCTTTGGGGGTCGAACGACCCTTTCACAGGGGTTGCCTAAGACCACCGAAAAACACATATATAATTACATACTGTTTTTTTGATTAATCACTATGCTTTAATTAAGTTCAATTTGTAACAATGAAATTGGGGGTCACCACAATATGAGGAACTGTATTAAAGGGTCACGGCATTAGGAAGGTTGAGAACCACTGATCTATGAATTTGACTACTCTAGGTACCTCATATAAGTGGTATCATACCTTATTTGTCCTTATGTAACTGGCTTATTTCACTTAGCATAATGTCTCCCAACATGTGTGATAGCATATATCAGAATTTTCTTTTTAAGGCTGAATAATATTTCATTGTTAGTATATACCACACTTAGGATAAATACTTGGGTTGCTGTCACCTTTTGGCTATCTATATATACAAAAGGCTAATATGCAAAGTGTCTCCTTGGGAGTTCGACAGGGAGACCAAGAGTTCGCTCACTCGCTATGACGTGCACTAACCACCAGGGGCCACGCGGAGCAAAGGAAGGCCCCGGCTGGCAGTCGGCAGCCAGGGAAGGACAGTTCTGATCGTCCACCAGGCCTAGGGACCCTACCCATGCATGAATTTCATGCACCAGGCCTCTAGTTGTGAATAATGAACATCAATATACAAATATTTGTTCAAGCCCCTGCTTTCAATTCTTTTGGGTATATACCAAACGGTGGAATTGCTGGATGATATGGTAATTCTTGTTTTAATGTTTTTAGGAACTATTCTTACCTTTTTTTATCTTCTCCAAAGGCAATTCTTCAGTTAGATAGTCCTGAATCTGCTCAGTCAATGTACAGCTTTCTGAAACAAAATCCACAGAACATAGGTGACTGTGTATTGACCTGTACATTATCTCCAAAGGTGAACTCATTAGAGGTAAGATTTTTTTTTTGATTCAGCTTGTATGCTTTTAGAAAATAAAGTATAAAGGTCATTCTCCCAAAGCTATGTGATATACACTGAAGGTAATTTCAAGAATTATATTGAGTTCATTTTGGCTTTGCCCTGGTACAAAGAAGTTGTTTTATTCTTTTATTTGTTTAAATTATATTATAAACTTCCTTCTTGTGTAAGAAATAATATTTTACAAGTTCTTGGCTTATGCAGTAATAACACATGTATCAAAACTACAAATAGTCCACCTTTGAAATTCAAATTCATGTTTCCTAACAGTTTAATTGTATGTGTATCAGTAGCAATGGGTAAACAGTAGGGCTTATATTTGGTGACTGAATGTTTTCTGTTTGTTAACATGCCAAAAATCTTGTGTAGCTCAAGAAAATGAAAAATTCACATTAAAACCAAATTACATAGAGCACCTATAAGTAAATGCATCATAGTAGGTACTGACCAAGCACAAATTGAAGGAGTTGTTTAACCTGATTATTTCATAAAAATTTGGAAGATTTTATTCCTTGTTTCTCAACAGAACATTGTGTTTTTAAAATTTTTTTATACATTTTAAAGTTACTGCTTTGTTCAACTAAGTTCAGAAATTACAAAAACCTCTGTCTACGTTACTACTTTACTTCCTGAGCCCTTACTCAGAACCTTATTCTTACATCTTAGGAGATTGGAGATCCCATTTGGCTTATTGTAAAAGTCTTAGCTGCCCTAGCCGGTTTGTCTCAGTGAAAAGAGCGTTGGCCTGCGGACTGAAGGGTCCCAGGTTCGATTCCGGTCAAGGGCATGTACCTTGGTTGCGGGCATTTCTCTGGTGGGAGGTGTGCAAGAGGCAGCTGATCGATATTTCTCTCTCATCAATGTTTCTAACTCTCTGTCCCTCTCCCTTCCTCCCTGTAAAATATCGATAAAATATATTTAAAAAAAAAGTCTTAGCTACATCCCTAATAGTTAGCCTTGTGATCTTGAGCATGTCACACATAGTGTCTATTTTATCTATTCAATAAAAGACATATTGGATAGTAGAGGCAGGTAGACTTAAAGGTATTGTAATGGTCTATCTATAATCTATAATAATAAAAACATAATGTGCTAATTAGACCAAACGTCCTTCCAGACAACCTTCTGGATGAAGCTGTGACAGCAGGAGCCATGGCAGTGGGGGCCGAGCCCCTTGCACTAATTTTGTGCATTGGGCCTCTAGTATAAGAATGAAAGCCCTAAGCTAGGGATTAGACTATGAAATGAAGTGATTCCTGCTCCCAGAGTTTTTAAATAATAGTTTTTAATTTATCATGTTTATAATGAATTATAACATTCTTATATTACCCTGTCTTCAAATGGTCCTCCCCATTTTTGTTATCTGTTAAGTTACTTCTACATATAGTACATTTCAGTCTTTAGTTCTGTAATTATGGTTTACAGCATATGAAGCATGAAAGCTTAATTCTGAGTACTGAAAAACAATGTCTGCATTTTTTTGACATCTTGATTATGAAGATACTAGAGGCTCGGTGCGTGGATTCGTGCACCAGTGGGGTCCCACAGCCTAGCCTGTGCCCTCTCACAATCTGGGACCCCTCGGGGGAGGTAGTAGTGCGCGAAGTGGCAGGCGACCTGGGAGGAGCCTGAGCCCAGTCCGGGCGCCGTGCCGCTGCACCTGTTGCAGTAGTGCTGCACCTGTTGCAGTAGCGCTGCCCCGGAGGCGGGAGAGACTCGTGCTGCAGCACCTGTCCTTGCTAGCCGTGAGTTGGCACCCATCGGTCAGCTGAGTGGCGCTCCTGCTGTGGGAGCACACGGACCACCAGGGGGCAGCTCCTGCATTGAGTGTCTGCCCACTGGTGGTCAGTGTGCGTCATAGCGACCAGTTGAACGGTCGCTTAGGGTTTTATATATATAGATTTACTGAAGAATTCAGTAGTGATGAGAGGGGATCTATAAAGAAGGAAATATATGTCTATAATTTGTATGCTCGGAGGTGACTTATATTCCCAATCATTTCTCAAAATGACATGTTTTTGTTTTCTTTGTTATTTTAGAATATGGCTTTCCTGTATAGTTTAGGAATTGTTTTTTGTTGTTGAAAGAAGATTGTTTTTATTGTTATTTAGGTCATATAACTTAAACTAGAAGCCCAGTGCACAAAAGTTTGTGAGCTGGCGGGGGAGGGGTGGTGGGTGGGTGTCCCTCAGCCCCACTTCTGCCCTCTCACAGTCTGGGACCCCTTGGGAGATAACCACCTGCTGGCTTAGGCCCGCTCCCCGGGTGGCAGATGGCAGGCCCGATCCCTCGGTGCCTGCCCTGCCTCTCGGGTCGTGCACACAGCAGGGCTGATCCAGGGGTTGGGGTGCCGTTCCAGGTGGGGTCGCACATGGGACACCTGGGTGGAACAGCCCGGCCGCCCCAGGTCAGGTTGCACACAGACACCCGCTGCCCTGGGTCACAGATAGCAGGCCCGGATGGCGGCAGGGCAGGCGGGATGGCGCTGTCCCACCCTGCCTGCAGTATGCAAATTAACCGCCATCTTTGTTGGTGGTTAATTTGCATATTGTACTGATTAGCCAATGGGAGGTGTAGCGAAGTTATGGTCAATTACCATGTTTGTCTATTATTAGATAGGATAGAATATATTATCTTCTTAAAGCTATTCTTCTGAACCCTGCCCTAAATTTATTGCCATTTTCTTTGTAAAGCAATCATACATTTATTTTTATATATATACTAGAGGCCTGGTGCACAAAAATTTGTGCACTCGGGGGATTCCCTCAGCCCGGCCTGTTCCCTCTCGCAGTCTGGGGCCCCTGGGGGATCGGGCCTAAGCTGGCAGTCAGATATCCCTCTGGCATCCCGGGAACCCTTGGGGGATGTCCACTTGCCAGCAGGGAGCTGGCCTAAGCTGCAGTCGGACATCCTTAGCGCTGCTGAGGAGGCCGGAGAGGCTCCCGCCACAGTGCTGCACTGACCACCAGGGGGCAGCTCCTGCATTGAGCATCTGCCCCCTGGTGGTCAGTGTGTGTCGTAGTGACCAGTCATTCCCAGTGGTTCTGTTGTTAGGGTCAATTTGCATATTACCCTTTTATAATATAGGATAGAGGCCTGGTGCATGTGTGGGGTCCTGGCTGCTTTGCCCTGAAGGGTGTCCCGGATCAGGGTGGGGGTCCCACTAGGGTGCCTGGCCAGCCTGGGTGAGGGGCTGAGGGCCAATTTCAGGCTGGCCACACCCCCTTTGAGCTGGCCACGGCCGTGGGCTGGAAGCAGGTATTGGGGATTTATTTATCTTCTATAATTGAAACTTTGAAGCCTTGAGCAGAGCTCAGGGCTGGCAGGGACG